>NC_141537.1:142544141-142894141 GCF_021556685.1 Rattus norvegicus | reverse complement strand
TGCATTTTGAGCATCAGCTGTACTGGCTTCCTTGTTTCTTGAAAATGTGGAGCTCCAGCACCCACACGCCCACACCGACAGGGTCTGTTAATATCTGCTACCTGCTGGGAATAGTTCAAATATCACTTCCTCAGAGAGAGTGTCCCTGAACCACTAAACTAGACCTTGACACTATCCGCGATGTTTGAGCCTGCTTGCCCTCTGTCACTGTGATTGATGGTGAAACCATTTGTTCAGAGCCTTTGCTGGGGGCAGATACCAAGTCAGATCACCAATCCTGTGTCTTCTGGTTTGTCCACCAGGGACTGGTGCTGGGATGGACCTCAGGAGACACCTGGAGACAGCAAAGTGGGTAGGAACAGAGGAGTCTCAATTTTGAGAGAAGGGGCAGGGTTTGTCCTGAAATAATCAGATGGTGGACCAGGGCCAGGGCCAGGGCTAGGGCTGGGAGTGGGTCCGGGGCTAGGGGTAGGGTGGGGTGGAATAGGGGATGGGGTCATATCTATGTGGACAAGCTCAAATGTCATATTTCTTACATGTTGACCAATATCCCCTCCGAACAAATGCCACCCTTAGGAAACCTCAGCCACCAACACTCATGCCTGAATACTTACTTTGTGGCCATCTCTCACGCCCTGTCAAGGCCTAACTCAAACGGAAGAGCTGAGCGGGCTGTCTTCCTCTCTCGAACGAGGGCTGCGATGGCAAACGCTTTGATTTACTCCCCCGCCTCTGTGCCACCATGCATATTGCCACAAACACCAAGTGGATCAGACAGAGGCCTGATGTGTGGGTTTCTTTTTTCTTTCATTCTTTTGTTTCTCTATCTGTTGTTGGATCTAGCTGTCGAGAAACACAAACCAAACCAAACAAACAAATGAGAAAAAAAAAAAAAAAACCTTTAGTACTGAACTGAGGAGAGAGATGAAAACCAAACACGCTACATGGATCCCCGTCCTTCCAAACCTCTTTGTATCCTGGTCCCCACCATGTAACTGCCTGTCCAGCTAACATCAGCAATCAAGAAACCTGGGGACCATTTTCTGGCTTGTGTACAAGAAACTTTATTTCTAGAGTATTCCATTCTTTTTTCCCCTTCCTTAACATCTCTAAAGAAGGCTCAGATTTTTCTAGATTCTAAGGCCGGCATATTAACTCACTGGTAAAGAACTTTCCTAGCATGCAGAAGTCCTTAGACTCGATCTCTCACTCAGGAGTTCTTTTTCTTGTTAAGGGATTGGATTGCACATATATTTATTCAGGTTTACATGGGCCATGGGGTGGGGGGATGGGGTGTGTGTGCCAAGTGCTCAAGTGGAAGCCAAAGGTTAATTTACAGGCGTTCAGGGGATGTCTCTCTCCTCCCACGGTTTGGGTCCTAGGGATCACCGCAGGTTTTCAGGCTAGGCAGAAAGAGCCTTTAGCCACTGAATCATCTTTTAGATTGAATGTCCTTTTAGATTTTTCCAGCCAACAGGAAGGGAACAGCTAGAAGACCAGCTCTTCTTGAAAGCTTGAAAGCGACAAAGGAGCTAACGTGGAATTCCAGTGCTTTTCCTCCGATCGATAACGACTACTGCCAAGGATCGATCCCTCCCACTACACCAAGGGCAAAGCTTGCACATGCTCTACAGCTACGCGGTTCATCAGATATGGTGCTGTGGAATGGATAACGTCGATGTCTCTACTTTACAGATAAGAAAAACCGAGGCCTAAGAAGTCTAAGCAACTTCTAAGACTCAGGTGGCCCGCAGAGATAAAGTCACAGTTTCCTCCATACCTCTTTGCCCCATAGTCTGCAAGCTGTACTTGCTGCTCGTTTTGATGATTAAATAGAATACTGTCTACTTACTGGTTATAAGAACTTCCAGACAGTGTCCCTGGTAGTCTAGGCTGGCTTTGAGCTCATTTCTGATCTTCCTGCCTTCACTTCAAAGTGCTGGAATTCTAGGCATATGCCACCACCCCTGGTTTATGTGGTGCGGGTCAAACCCAGGGCTCCATGCTTACTAGGCAACCACTCTACCATCCAAGCTACATCCTCAGACCCTCCTATAGGTTATTTGACCATTAAATTAGTCAATGTAATAAGAATAGCAATACCAAGAAAACTGTTGCAAGCTAAGTGTTTTGACAGGCATGTCTCAGTAAATTGTCTACTGCTATGATAACATGCCTGACATAAGCAACTTAGGGAAAAAAAGGTTTGCTCTGGATTAAAGTGCCAGAGAACACAGGCCATTGCGGCTTGAAAGACACGGCAAAAGTCAGAAAAGACATAGTTTCAGGAGTGGGAAGCCAGCTGGTCACGTTGCACCCACACTCAGAGAATGAACAAGAAGTAGGGTCCAGCTATACAGCCTCAAGGCCCACCCCCAGTGGTCCACTTCCTCCACTCAGGCTACACATTCTAAGGGTGCCACACTGAAATATCGTCACCATCTGGAAATCAATATTCAAACCACATCAAAGTGTTAGGTGTCCTTGTTATTGACATTGTGATGGTTTGGATGGGAAGTGTCCCCAGAGGCTCATGCACTTAAACACTTGGTTCCCAGATGGTGGCACTACTTGTGGGGGGGGTTATGGGTCCCCCTTTAGATGCTCACTAATAGAAGTGCATCACTGGGAGCTGGCTTTCAGACCTCCCACTGCTGGTGTTGCCTTTGCTTCCTCACTGTGACATAAGCATAAGCAGCCACAACCCCAACCACTCTTTCTGCTTTGTATGTGGTGCTGAGAGTCAAATTTAGGGCTTCACTCATGTGGAGGGAGCGCTCTACCACCAAGATTCAGTTCCAACCAAGACTGTTTTTCCTTAAACCAAAAACCAAGGACCAAAATAAATCTTTTCTCCCTTAGGTGGTGGCTTCTTTCAGATATTTTATCACAGCAATGAGAGAGGTAATGAATGTGGTCGGATGGCGATTCCTGACGTAGAAATGTCTGAGAGAGAGAGAGAGAGAGAGAGAGAGAGAGAGAGAGAGAGAGAGAGAAGGGAGGCATCATTCTAAAGTGTCTTCCCTAGTCCGGCCTTTGCCTGGGGTCTAACTAATCACAGGGACCTTTGAGACTGCCTTGGGCATTTAGCCACAGTGGGGTGACTCAGTTCTGCCTAGGACAGTCTTCAAGCAAGAACCTAATTGGGATTTGAAACCCAGCTGGGAAGGTGAGAAACCTCAGTTTCTGCAACTGGTTCCTAGAACTGGGCTGTTTCCTGTGTAGTGTTTGTCAAGATTCCTGCAAAGTGAGAGCTACTCGATAAGTGTTCCCTTACATCTAAAGTGACACCTAAAAAACGTTAATTACGAACAACCTTTTCTTTTTAAATGTATGCTGGCCTGGAATTTCACATCTTCCCACTGGATTTGGGGGTTTACAGATGTTCACTGTCTCATGCGGTTCTCTGCAGTGCTGGAGATGGAAGTGGGCAAGTCGGGCCAGCATTCCACCTTCTGAGCTACATCCCATCTTCCTCCAGAGAGATGAGATGTTTGATTTTGACATTCTCCTCTGCAACTCTAGTGGGTAGAAGGATAGTGAGTAGTAAAGCCTTGTTCTCTAAATAGGATTTAGAAATGTCTATAAGTGCCCTGTGCCCCAGTTCTAAACTTGGAAGCAGGCCCAGACAGCTACCTCAGAAATGTATTAGAGTTGGATCTAATGTCAACTGGTCATAAATTAGAACCATCAGAGTAAGGAGCATCCCCAGAAGAACTGCCTTGATTGACTTGGGAAGTCCCACCCCAAACATGGGTGGCACCTTTGAGACAGAAACCAATTTTTTTTTCTCTGTATTCTCTGCCCTTGGCTACTTGGCCTCCCTCTTACCTCTGAGCTGATTCTCCTTCTCCTTCTTCTTCTTCTGCTGCTGCTTCCTTAGTTGACAGTAGCCTCCTGAGCTTCCATGGTGGGGTGAAGATCAACAACTCTGTAGGAACTTCCAGGGCTTGGATACCCATGGCCTTTGAACAGGCATCCAGCCTGAAGGACTGAGCAATTTATCAGGTTCTCAGCATCTCTGGGGATTAGCTGTTGCTACTATTTTGAGCTCACTTCAATTCTGTTACCTATTCATTCCCTTGGTTCTGTTGCTCTAGAGTGCCCCCAAATAAACCAGAGTGTAATGTGGGCACTCAAGAGGCAAACATGAGTGGACACTGGCTCTTTTCCTTCATCTCCCACACTCACCCTTCCTTTTCTTGGGCAGCAAACACAGCTGAAACTCAACTACAGTTCTGTGTGCCATCTGTGGTGTTTTCCGTACTGAGGATACAACCCATGGCCTTGCAATATTCGGGGCAAGTTCTCCATCACTGGGATACATTCCCACCTAACCCACCCCCTCTATAACCTCAGCTGTAGAGAAAAATGGGGGCAGTGAAGAAAAGAGAAAGAATAGTTGACAGGCTCTAGAGTCACCTGGGAGCCATGGTGATTTCTTCCTTAAGTTGCTTTCGTGGTGGTATTTTCGTGGTGGCAAAGCTGCCAGTCCAGGCAGGCAGGCAGGCAGGCAGGCAGGCAGGAAGGAAGGAAGGAAGGAAGGAAGGAAGGAAGAAAGGAAGGAAGGAAGGAAAAGAGGGGGGAGAGAAAGGAGGGAGAATTGGAGAAGAGTAAAGGGGAGAAAGGGGGAGGAAGAAAGGATAGTGGAGACCGGAGTTGGAAAAGTCTAAATCCTTATTGGTATCACTAGGATAAAACCACGGTGTCCTCAGACTGTGCTTCACCTGAACGCCAGAGTCTGGGGACTTTATAGGGACGATGTGATGGTTTGGGTCTGGGGTTTCCGCCAACATTCCTCTACAGTGCTCCTGGGAGGTGGTGGTGTCTTAGAAGTGGAACCTAGTGGAAAGAAGTTATGCTTTAGTGGTCTGTCTTAGGGTTTCTATTGCTGTGAAGAAGCACAGTGCATAGCACTCGTATAAAGGAAAACATTTAATCGAGGCTGGCTAACAGTTCAGATGTTTAGACCATTGTCATCATGGAGGAAAACATGCTGCTGAAGAAGGTGCTGAGACTTCTGCATCAGGATGGGCAGGCAGCAGAAAGGGAATTCCTCCACCAAAGCCACACCCACTCCAACAAGGCCACACCCACTCCACAAAGCCACACCCACTCCAGCAAGACCACACCTCCTAATAGTGCCTCCCTGTGAACCTGTGGCCATTTTCTTTCAAACTATCACAAGGTGTGTCCTTGAAATGGGTTACTGACCTGACCTTTTCTCTATTTGCTTCTTGATTGCCATGAGGTGAGCAGCCATATGCTCCCACCTGGATGTGCTGCATACTGCCACAAGCCCAAAGTAATAGTGTCAAGCCAGAAGGGACTGAAGATCTGAAGCAAATCCTTCTTTAGTTGTTCAGTTGTGTGTTCTGTCAAGGTAACACAAAAGTAAGAAATACGATTAACAGGTTCATAGGTCCCAGGGATAGTGTGGGACATCTCCAGGAAGACTGGGAAGATGGTGTCCTTGTTTTGTTTTCTGCACTATCCCTCAGAATTGTTGGGAAAGACTAAAAGAAATAAGCCAGAGTTGAGGGGACAGCTCAGTGTAGAATGCTCTGAGTTCAAATCCCCAGAAAGGCACACACCCAATGTTAAAAATCTGTTTAGAAGAGCTTGGGATGTAGCTCAGTGACAGAGCTCTTGCCTAACATATTTGAGGCCCTGGATTTGATTCTTGGCAACAAAAATATCTTAAAATCTACTCTTAAAAAGAGCAGTTGTGCACACCTTTAACCTCCAGCACTTGGGAGGTAGAGGGAGGTGGATCCCTGTGACTCTGAGACTAGTCTGGTCTGCAGAGTGAGTTCCAGAACAGCATAGAGAAACCCTGTCCCAAAAAGCAGAGAGAGAGAGAGAGAGAGAGAGAGAAGAGAGAGCACTGGAGAGCCAGCAAGATGGCTCAGCAGATAAAGGCACTTGCCACCTAAGACTGATGGCTTGAGTTTATTCTCCAGTACACACATAAAGTTGAAAGATGAGAGCTCACTCCGCAAAAAGAGCTGGGGTGTAACATAGGGCACTTGCCTTTGCCTATCATGATTCCCAGACACACACTGGGGGTACACACACACACACACACACACACACACACACACACACTGCCAAACTGTGCTGGGCTGGAGAGATGGGTATGTGGCTTGGGTGATAGGGCCTTGGCTTAGTATCCACAAAGCCCTGAGTTCAGTCCCCAGGCAGAAAGCTAGGCATGACTGTACATGCTGTAGTTCCAGGACTCTGGAGGTAGACACAAGAGGATCAAAGGCAGTCTCTGCTTTATAATGAGTTTGAGAGCAACTGGGACTTCCTAAGACTCCATCTCCAAAAGGGGGCAAGACAGTGTTGGGTACAGTGAATTAACACTGAAGGAATAGGCGCTAAGATCACAGAGTTAAATAACAATGTTCTTTGCTCCCTAAGAATGCATTTCATGAAATTGTCACTATTATTAAGAAAATTACAGGTCTGTGCAAAATCGAGTCCTTTAACTCTGCAGATATAGTCTGGTTTTGGGTAATCAAGTCCAGAATCACAGCACAGGGAGATGCTATAAATCACCTATCCAGGCTTCTCATTTTATCAGTTGACAGAAGCCTGAAGGCATCTATTAGCCACCGCGCAGGCAGGAGAAGCTGTGTTTTCTGTGTGACCCTGAGGTTTACAAGGCTTAATCCAAAAAGACTAGAATGTGTTAGATGGTCCAGATCTATGAGCAAAATTACAGGGTTGGGTTTTTTTCCTTTGTTTTTTTTTTCCTTTTCAGTCATTCTGTCTTCCTTCCTTCCTGTATTGATTTATTTTTATTTCTTTCTTCCTTCTCTTTCTCCTTTTGAGACAGAATCTCATGCAGCCCAGAGTAGCCTTGAGTTTACCTCATAGCTAAGAATGACCTCCTTGGAAACAGAGGCAGACGGATCAGGGTAGGTATCAAGCCATGGCCTGGTTTACATAGCCACGGCCCTGCCTCAACAATAAAACCAAAATACAACCTTCCCTGGGAACAACACACCCATTGCCTTTCATCTGCTCAGCAATATTTTCTCTAGTTCTTCTCTCCGTCTCATCCCCCAGTAACACAACCAACCTGCGGAGCCAAACTCCACCCCAGGCTGACCACAGGAACAGCTTGACTAAGCAGAGGCAGAGGCTGCCCTGGGATGTTTTCCCAAAGCCTTTGGAAAGATATCTCACTCGTTTTCTGTTGAAACTCTAAGGCACTGGTAGACATAATTTATTATACAGAGAGACTCATGACAGAAATCCCAGGGACCCCAGTCGTGGGGTGCTTACCTAACACTGAAGAGAAGTGGGGGGGGAGCTAGACTGATGGTGGCCTGTGCATGGCATCCCAGCTGCTTCGGAGGCTCGGGTGAGAAGATTGAGATCCTGTCTGGGGGTGGTGGGGGACAGGAAGGGAGGGGAGGGGTGAGAGGGGAGTGTCTTCTTACCTGAAACCATCTGGTTCCCTTCAAAGGCCAGAAGCTTACAGACCCTTAGAAATGCCAGAATTTATCATTTTTTAAAGTTTGTTAAATCTGCTTACCCAAGTTTCCTTCAGATAGCTGCACCTTGCATCCAAGACCTCGATATTGCAATTGACAGCAATATAAAAGCTCGCATTTAGAATAA
Organism: Rattus norvegicus; assembly: GCF_021556685.1. Taxonomy (NCBI): domain Eukaryota; kingdom Metazoa; phylum Chordata; class Mammalia; order Rodentia; family Muridae; genus Rattus; species Rattus norvegicus. The sequence goes on along the minus strand of NC_141537.1, from coordinate 142,886,506 downwards.
ATAGTCAGGCATGCCAGCTAGCATGTGCCTACGATGCTAGCCCATCAGTTACGGAGGTAGAGGTACATCAGGAACTAAATCGAGGAGTTCAGAGCTACATAGCAAATTCAAAGCTAGCCTGGCCTACCTAAGACTGTCTCAAAACGTTAAAAATCCATCTTCAGTCAATCCATGAACAAAATAATAGCTCCTACATTGAAGCTATCTGTTCTCAGCAAGTAGTTGATGAAAAGAAATTGCTAGAGGGATTTTACTGTTGAAATAGACTCTTACAAACGCCAAAGGACGCATTAGAAAGATTAATGTGTTAATGAGGTTGTATAGGAGGCTATCTAGTTTTAAAACTTCAAGTGGTCAATAAAATAAGTGGTCAATTAGAAACCAATTTGGGGCCGGCTGTGGAGGCGCTCATCTTTAGTTCCAGCCCTTGGGAGACAGAGGCAAGTGGATCTCAAGAACAGCCTCGCCACTGTGATATTAATAAAATCTCTTAAATTCTATGTGGAGGAGGCAGAGAGAGGGTACTCCTGCAAGCTTGCAGGCCAGCAAGCCTGGCATATACAAGGGATGCCTCCAAATAAGGGGGATAGTGAGGGTGGACGCTGGGATGGCAGCGGTGTGCAACAGCAGCTGGCTTTCTGTGGGTCTCGCTTCACTTCCCATTGCTCTGTTGATGTCCTGAGGTTAGATGTGTGCTGTCACGGCTGGCTTTGTGAGGACCTGGGGGCTCCAAACGCTAATCCTCGTATTTGTAAGCCAAGTGTTTTATCTCCCGTATCATCTCCCCAGACCTGCAGGTTGGTTTTTATTTTTTCTGCACCACCACAAATTAAGGAAGCAAAGCCCAAAGAATTTCTGTAACGTTCCCAAGTCTGCATAGATTCTAAGGGGCACAGACAAGATCTGAACCCAGCTCATCTCCAGACTAAGAAAGGCAGGCAAGAAAAGACAGATGTCTACACAGAGCAGGCCTAGTAGGCTCTTTATTCGAGCCATGGTCTCAGAAAGCCCTGTCCCTCAACAACAGGGACACAGCCTTTATCTTACTCTGAACCTCTGCTGTTCTGATTGGTGCCTGTAAACAGGGATGCACGGTCAAAGGCTCCTGGCCTGAGAGCAACACAACCATCTTCCTCCTGCCAATCGCCAAGCAGAGAATCTGTTCTCAGTTCTCATGGCAGCAGCTTAGAATACCAGCCACACTTATGAACAAGGAACCGAAGCATATGTCAGAGCCAGAGAGGAACCAAGTGACAACCTTCTTCAGGGAGGAGTGTGAGGATTCTTTTTTTTTTCTCTAGCAAGGATGCTTTTCAAATGAAATTCTCCTTTTTGTTTTTGAGTCCACCTGTTAGCAAACCAGATGGTGGGCCCAACTAGCCTTTTCTTTCCCAGGCTTAGAAAAATGGAATGCTCTCTGTGACCTAACCAAATTCTACCTACTGATAACAGTTCCCTCTTTCTGTCAGGGTGCTTCATGTCAGAGTGCCACTGTCCAGTCTAGCCATGAGATCTGATATCTGCGTGCCTGGGCATGGACGAATGAGTATCACAGTCCAGGGTGAGCCTTTCAATACTTGTTAAGCTGTCACTGCATCCCATGCACCAGTCAGAAATGGTCTCTAGGCAGTCAAAGCTCTTGTGGTGGTTTGAATAAGAATTGGCCCCTTAGGATCATATATTTGACTGTTAGGCCACTGGAGAGTGGCACTACTTGAGAGGGATTAGGAGGTGTGGCCTTGTTGAAGTAGGAGTGGCCCTGTGGGAGGAAGTGTCACTGGGGGTGGGCTTTGGGTTTCAGAAGCCCAAGCCAGGCCTGGTGTCTCTCTCTTCTGCTGCCTTCAGATCTAGATGTAGAACTCTTCAGCTACCAGGTCTACCTAAATGCCACCATGTTCTACACCATGATGATAATGGACTGAACCTCTGACACGAAAAGCAAACCCCAATTAAATACTTTCTTTTCTAAGAGTTTCCATGGTCACGGTGCCTCTTCACAGCAATGGAACACTGACTAAGGCAGTGTTAGCCATCATTTTCATAAGGAGACATTCTTTGGAGGAGTTAGTGGGTGGATGGTACTTGTTAAATAAATAGGGGAAGGCTTCCTAGAAGTAGAGTGGGAACTTGCAAGAGAAAGCAAGCACTTCACACCACTGGAGAAGGGGATGAGCCTGCCAAAGAGGACCACAGATATAAGGAGCCTCAAACCTGCAGGAAGCTGGCAGCACCATGAGGAGAACAGACGTGTTAGCCCCTCATGCCTGGGACCAGAGTGTTCACTTCACAGTTGGCAGATGGATTACTTTAGGCCTGAGGTAAAGGTGAACATCATGGTGGACAGGGTGTGATGGAGCAGAGGTGCTTATCTCACTGCAGCCTGGGTATGGAGAAACAGTAAGAGGTCAGGGACAAATAATTCCATTTAAAAGTGTGCCCCAGACACCTATTTCTAACTCGACCCCTCACATCCATTGCCTAAGTTAGCACTTCTGTGGTCTTAACTTCCCTCAATAGTGACACCTTCTCAGGTCTGACTAGGCCTTCAGTACATGAGCTTTTGAGGCCATGTGTTTGGTTGTTTGTCCTTAAGAGGAAGGGGATTTATTTGTCTTGTTATTTCAAGTTGTGTCCATCATTACAGGGAATCCAAGGCCCAGGATCTTGACCCAGCTGTCATATCATGTCCATAGTGAAGAGCAGAAAACAATGAGTTGACATATGCATTGCTTGTTATTGACATATGCATTCTCTCTCTCTCTCTCTCATCAGATGAGTTTCTTCTCTTTATTTCTTTTTTCTTTTTTTGGTTGTTGTTTTTCCAAGACAGGGTTTCTCTGTGTAGCCCTGGCTATTCTGGAACTGATTCTGAAGACTAGGCTGGCCTCGAACTCACAGAGATCCACTTCCCTCTGCCTCCCAAGTGCTGGGATTAAAGGCATGGGCTCCCAACACCAGGTTTCTTTTCCTTTTTATTGGAATATCTTTTATGTTTTCTTTGACAATGTCATAAGTATAAATAATGTATACTGACCTTATCAACTCTCAGTTCCCCAGCACCCCACTGCTCTCCAACATTCCCCCTTCCCACCTTCATGTCCTTTCTGTGTTTTTGTTTGTTTGTTTGTTTAGCCCAATGAGTGCTGCCTGCTGATATTTTGAGTGGTTTGTTGGTCTGCCTTTGTACAGGTCTTGTGGACGTAGCTACAGCTGCGGAGAGTTTGCAAGTGCAACAGCCTTATTGGGTCCCCAGAAGATAGCCTTTTACAGATCTCCTCCCCATACCCCAGATCTTACATTGTTTCCGCTCCCTCTTCTGAAATGTTCCCTGAGCCTTGGGAAGGAGGAGGTTGGCAGAGCTTGGGGTCTATATCGTATCCAAAGGGAAGGAAATCATAACCAGAGAACGCATTGGGATTGTCACAGTTGGGTATTTTCTGAGAATAAAGAACCTCTTCAAGTTGTATCTACATCTTTAGGAGCCTCCTGGCTGCTGCCTGTCAGGTGACAGAGGTAAGGTGAGGCTCAGCTTCCAGCTCCTTATCTTCCTAACCAGCATTCTTTGTCACCAGCCTCGGAACTTGTGCCTTGGTGTGTGTGTGTGTGTGTGTGTGTGTGTGTGTGTGTGTGTGTGTGTGTGTGTAAGGAGCCTAGTTTCACTCTGTCTAAACCTTTTACCAACTTCTCCATTTTTATGTTAATTGTCAGAGATGGGAAGGAACTCAAAGGCTGTCCAGATAGACAGCCTGCCCCCAGGTCTTTTGTCTGATGGTGCCGCTGGGGGAAAGAGAATTAACATCTCTGGGCTTTCATTGCTCATTTGTCCAGTGGTAACACAAACCTTCTTCTCATCATTCTTACTGCCATCTGCAAAGATAATGCATATGGTATGTTTGAATGAAACCAACATTCAGGAGTAGGGATTCTTCACTAGGACCCCCTTCTCTGAGCCAAGTACTGTACTCTAGCCCCCATCCGGCATAAGTGGACACCCAGCCAGTCAGGTGGCGTCCTCACTTGGGATGGATACACAGATGCTGCGAGCCATACACTATCTTTCCAGTGGCTGGGGATCCTGGCTGTCAAGTTCCAGAAGGCAATATACAGGGACACATGGCAAAGCCGAAGCTGATGGTCAGAGAAGTCCAGAGAGTCTGGACCACAGAGGAACTGAGTCCCTTCTTGCTTAGAGGTGGATTGACACTTCTAACCAAAGAAAGAGTTCTGAGAATTGAGCAAGGCCTCAGATAATTCTGAGTCACCTGCTTAGAGACCAGAGGTCCAAAAAGATCTCCAAAGATGATCTAGAATCTAGGAGTGTCGCTCAAAGATAGAGCTCTACCCAGAATGCACACAAGCTGGTTTCCATCCCTAGTATCACAGAGAAAGCCATGTAATCCAGTAACTTAATAAACATCCTCCAACACACATGCTTAAAAAATAGACTCTTTTTGGATCGCCGGGAGCCAAGGAAGGAAGGAAGGAAGGAAGGAAGGAAGGAGGGAGGGAGGGAGGGAAGGGAGAGGAGGGGAGGGGAAGGGAAGGGTTATTGAATCTATACCACTGCACCCTGTCTCCTCCCCAGCCTACATCTGAAACCTGAAGTTTACTTTCTACATCAGAAGTCACCTTAACCACACCTATGACACCTGATCTTCTCTCCATAGCTTGAACCACAGCCACCTGACTAAACCCGGAGGCCATCCACTTCCTCTTGCTCTGAAGATACTTCCTTAGGTGTTCTGGTAACTCCCCCGGGCGGCCCTGGCCTCTGGGGGCTCTTTCCTCTGTCAAGCTGGCTGCAAATGGTTTTCAAATGCTGCTCAGCTACCGAGTAAACCTCAGTGCCTGACTGTTTCTCATGGGACCTCATGTCCGGCTGGTGATATGCCAAGAGCAGTTAGCCTGCTGGTGCAACTGAAGGAGAGACGTAAAGACAGGGAGTCTCAAGTTAAAGAGTGTTTCTTAAAACACAGCAGGGGCTCATGACAACCTCTTTACCTACAAGATGGCACTTCCTCTGCCAGAGGCACCATTCACATGTACTTCCCTGAAGGCTCCTACACAACCACGAGTCTGAGAAGGTGTTCATTGTCAGTTGAAGGATAACAAGGAACAGGATAGGTGCCTTGCCCTCAGAATCATTGTACCTAAGAGAATGAAACAGGGGGATTGCCAAGAGTTCAAAGTAAGCCTGAGTCACAGAGTGAAAACAATCACAAAAGCCAAAAGGACAACCCCATCCGAGAGGATAACCTTAAACTATTGAGCCTCCTAGCTTTGAGTATCCGTCCCTAATATTGCCATACCAATCCCATTGAAAAAAGTCGGTTTTAGCATGTTTTTAAAGACTTATAGGAGGGGTTGGGGATTTAGCTCAGTGGTAGAGCGCTTGCCTAGCAAGCGCAAGGCCCTGAGTTCGGTCCCCAGCTCTGAAAAAAAGAAAAACGAAAAAAAAAAAAAAAAGACTTATAGGAGCCAGGCAAGGGCGGTGCAGTTCTTTCATTCCAAAACTAAAGAGGCAGAGGCAGGTAGACCTCTGAGTTCAAAGCCAGCTTGATCTACAGAGTGAGTTCCAGGACTGTCAAGGCTACACGGAGAAACCTTGTCTCAAGAAAAAAGAAAAGAAAAGAAAGGAAGGAGGGAAGGAAGGGAGGGAGGAAGGAAGGAAAGAAAGAAAGGAAGGAAGGAAGAAAGAAAGAAAGAAAGAAGGAAGGAAGGAAGGAAGGAAAGAAAGAAAGAGAGAGAGAAAGAACAACAAAAGAGCCGTATGGTGATGTAGCTCAGTTGACAGAGTACCTACCCAGCATCCACATTCTGGGCTTCATCCCCATCACCTCATAAACTGACAGTGGTTGTATATGCCTCTAATTCCAATACTCTGGAGAAGCAGCCGGGAGGATCAATAGTTTAAGGTTATCCTCTGCTATATAAGGAGTTCAAAGCCAGTCTGGACTACATGAGATTTTATCTTCAAAAACAGTAAGTTAGGGGGCTGGAGAGATGGCTCAGTTGTTAAGAATACCTGGGGCTCTTGAAAGGGACCCAGGTTCAGTTCCTAGCACCCACATGGCAGCTCAATCATCCATAAATTCAGTTCCAGGGAATCTGATGCCTTCCGACCTGCATGGGCACAAGGCATGCACATGGCTCATATTCATAAATGCAGGCAAAATATCATACACATATACACATTTAAAAATATAGATAGATAGATAGATAGATAGATAGATAGATAGATAGATAGATAGATAGATGCCACATAGTTCCAGGTCAACCCGTTCAACATAGTATGATAAACACGAACACACACACACACACACACACACACACACACACCTTTTAGCCAGGTATAGTGATACCTGTCTGGAATCCTACCACTTGCTTGGGAGGCAAAGGTTGGAGGACAGAAGTTCTGGATCAGCCCAGGCTACAACAGCAAGACTTGTCTCAAAGCAATGGCAACATAGCAACATGACAAATCTCAAGAGATCTTACAAGAGCAGCAATGCAGCAGGGCTTGGATCTGTATCCAAGCCTGATGCCGAGGATGGGACAGTTTCTGTGTATGTTTCTGAAAGAAACAACGGCTGTCTTGCTACTGACCTCCTGAGCCCTGGAAGGGCAGCATTAACGCAGATAGCCCTTATAGACTTTGAGCATCGCACTGAAGACTCAGGGCCACCTCCTCCTTTGTAGGGAAGTCTCAGAGAGGCCCTGGTTTAAAAACAGCATGCTGTGGCATGTTAGATGTGATATCATCTGGTATCCGATCGATCAATGAAGGAAGGCACGGGTTTCTGAGGCTGCCCGTGGCTGAACAAACTGTAGTTATCTACTTCCTGTTTCTCCTGCCCAGAGAGACTCTCACAGCCCTTTCTCAACCCAAGCACTCCTGTTGGATGCCACTGTACTGAAAAAGGAGATTTTTGCGAAGCAAAGAACTAAAGGGAGCAGTCTTGGCTACCTTGGAGCCCGAGATGTCAGTAGAAGGGATCTCGGCCTTCGCCTCTGCCTTGTACTTTCAGAAGCACATGTCTGATGTTCTTATAAAATGCCTCAGATGTTAAGTAGCAACGACATTCTTTTCCCCTTCTGGTGCTAGATGTGGAATGCAGACCTCACGTATGCTGAGGGAGCAGTCTGCTACTAAACAACACACAAGGATGACCTTGAACTCACTCATGATCCTATCTCAACCTTAAAAAAAAAGACAACTATTTAAAATACACAGGTGGATGCAATGTCTATCTTTTAATGTCCTGTTCCGTAGCCAGGGTAGCCCTTGAACTCACTATCAGGACAGGCTGTCTTCATTGCAATACTCCCATCTCTGCCTACCAAGTAATGAGATTACAAACATGCTAGGTTACTCACGGCTAAATATCATTTGTTGCATGTCAGTAATATCTCGACCAAGCTTAAGAAACAGGCGAGGTAGATGGCTCAGCAGTTTAAGATGCTGTACTGTTACTGTTCTTGCAGAGGACCCACCTTCTGTTCTCAAAACTCATGCCAGGTGGTTCACAACCACCTGTGAGTTCAGCTCCATGGGACCCGATGCCCAGCTGCCTCCTCGGGCGCATGCGCCCACAGACACAGAGCCACACATAGACCTTAAGTCTGAGGCATGATTCTGATTTAGATCTTAAGAAAAAGGAATATTATATGGGGCTGGAGAGAGGGCTCAGCAGTTAAGCATGCTGGCTACTCTGCAGAGGACAGGAGTTCGGTTCCCACAATCCACAAGGCAGCCTGAAATCATTTGTAACTCCAGTTCCGGGATATCAGATGTCCTCTTCTGGTCCCTGAGAGAACCAAATACACATTGTGCATGGACATACAAGATTAAAAAACAAAAACAAACAAACAACAACAAAAACAATCCATACTACAATGTGATTAACAATATAATATTCAGGGTCATTCACACCTGGTTCTGCCTGTTGCTAGGTAACCCCATCGTCTACTTCCCATCTTCGTGTTTATGTAATATGGATAGCTATGCTCCATTCTAGAAGAGCTTCAGTTATGTTCACAGATTCCTTTCCATTGTGGTTTAAATGCTCATTTTTAATTGTCTTGTGTATGGTTTACTTTTGAGGCAGTGTTCCTTCTCTTTTTTTTTACAAAGAGTTTCTGAAATGCAGTGTCTTGAGGAACTCATCAGACAAGATGGCATGCACCAGTGCCCATGTGATAGTTACCCATTCTAATAAAACGTCAATGATCTCTACGGTCTGAAGAGAAATCCGAGTATTGTCACTATCGGTTTTAAAATGGAGCTGTGAATCAGAGCCGTGAAAGGACTTCACCTGAGATGGCAGGGTCATACCCTGAACAGCTGTCCCCTTCAGCCAAGGTACCTGTCTCAGCCTGCCGGTTCTCTGGAACATAAACTAGGACTGAAGGTTCCTAACACCTCAGGCAAGGCCAGTTTTTTCTGACAGTTCCTGGACTCTGTGTTCTCACAGCCCACAGGTCCAGCCTTGTCCTCATGTTATCTACAGCACCTTGCCTCAGGGAGCAGCTAACCTCTGTCAGCTCTGCTCCCACACCAAGGTGGTAGAAAACAGCCTCCGTTCCTCCCATCTTCTTCCCACCCACTTCCAGTGCCTGGTCAAGGCACCCCAGCCCAGCCCCAGTCCAGTTCACATGCACACACCACACACGGTTCTTAAACAGAAACTGTTTACTGTTGCCCTTCTGCAGGCCCAGCCTTCTTTCAATGCCTTCTTCTGTTTGTTTTGTTGTTTTGTTTTGTATTTCTCTGTTTCCCAAGGTCCAGCTCTGATTGTGTGTATTCTTTTCCACGAAAATAGTAAAATCCCTTCATTTGAACCTGCAAAGCTCTTAGCACCTCCTGTTCTCTTTAGGGATGCTCTGTCTTGGAGAATACTCAGTGATGGGCTAAAGAAATGTCTGAACGAACACACACACACACACACACACACACACACACACACACACACACACTGAACCAATCAGCTCATTAGACACAGTGGCACATGACTGTAATCTCAGTGTGCTGGGGCATGAGGATTGTGAGTTCTGACTGCCAGGTTCAAAGGAAACATTTCCCCAAATTCCGGCAATTAATTCCCTAAGACCTTGTGAAGCTGGTTCCCCTCTACCAAAAGGGATTATTTCTCTTATCACTGGCAGAGGTTCAAATGGCTACCGAATGCCATGCCAAAGCACATGCTGTCCTCCAGGTTTCCTCAGTATCACAAGTACCTGTTACACATTTCAACATCCCTGATGGCGTCCTGCCTCTTCTCAGCTCTCCTCAGGTTCTGCTACCATAAACTTCCCCAGCCCATGGGCTTCCCTTCCCCGAGCTGCTCATTTTCCTTATAACCCTTCTATGTTGGCCCTGCTCTTTCTTTTGCCTGCTTTCTCCTTGTCTTCCTCTCTCTGTGTCTCTGTGTCTCTGTGTCTCTGTGTCTGCCTCTCTCTCTCTCTCTCTCTCTCTCTCTCTCTCTCTCTCTCTGTGCCTCTCTCATAGCCATATCCATCCTGCTGCTGTCTCTATCACTTTCTCTGCTCTAGGCTCTTCCAGATCCCTCTGGCAGGTCTCACCCTCATATTTTCAGTAAGAACCATCCTCTTGTCCAGCAGTGGTGGCACCCAGCTTTAATCCCAGCACTCAGGAGGGAGAGGTGGGTAGATCTCTGTGTGTTTATGACTAGCCTGGTCTACAGAGTGAGTTCCAGGACTGGCAATGCTACACAGAAAAACCCTGTCTCATAAAACCAAAAAACCAAAACAGATTAAAAGAACCTTCCCCTTAATCATACCATGGAGTGGTCATGGTGCCAGTGTATGCACTGGCAACACAGTATCACTACAAGGCAAAACACTGTCTCAAACAAACAAACAAACAAATAAATAAGTAACATTACCCAGGCTTTAATCCTAGCACTCAGACGGTAGAGGGAAGCCTGTCTCTGTGGTTTTTGAGACCAGCCTGGTCTATGTAGTGATTTTCATGTCAAACCAGGTTACATAGTGAAATTCTATCTTTAAATAAATAAATAGTAAGTTTAAACACTGAATAAATTACTTCAGTTCATATCTTGGTTTCAGGCTCCTCTCAAGAAATGAGATGCTGTGAAACAGGGAAGAGAGCTCACTGTGTAAAGTGTTTCCCATGCGTGCATGAAGACCTGAGTTCAAACCCCAGAACCCACATAAAAAGCCAGGTGCAGGTGAATGTCCTTGTCATCCCAGTGCTCAGGAGACAGGAAGGCTCCTGGGGGACTGCTGGTCAGCCAGCTTGGCCTGTTTTGAGCCCCAGGTGTTCAGTGAGAGACTTGATCAAATAAACGAGGTAGACCGGTGCCTGAACAATGACACCCTCTGGCTTACACACACACACACACACACACACACACACACACACACACAATGATACCCTCTAGTTTACGCCACACACACATACACACACACTCCAAAACTGGAAGATTCAACAACATGGGGTCCGACACAGGGGAAAGTTGAGTGGTGGTTGTCTCCATGACAGAAAAGAGGATCTTCTCAACAGAACCCACCAGCCTCTCTGATTGGTCCAAGCCTCCTCAATGCCTGGAAACATCTGGATTTGTGGTCCCTTCCTTGGAAGCCAAACCACCTGGTCTTCTTTCTTCCACTCTGTAAGCAGAAAGACCCAGAGTAGTGCTTCATTTTTCCGCCGATGTAAATTTTATTAACACCCCAATTTAGATAGCAGAAGCAGTTACAGTTTGGTTTTAAAATATTTTCCACCTCACTGGAAAACAAAAAAGTTACATGATATATTGAGAAATCCCCCACAAACCACCGCTTAGGAAGTTTTGGGTTGTTTTTAAAGTGCTGGGGAGGGAACCCAGGACTTCATATGTTCCAAGCAGGTGTTCAGGATCCGAGCCACAGTTGCAGCCTCTGCACAAACTGCGTTGTCCTTTTTAGAATTTTTTTTTTTGCATTGGGCATCTGAAATTCCCACCTTCCAACTACTGAGCATGTGCTTTAAGATCTGGGAAAGATTCTAGCTGTGTATAGAACTGTGACTGAGTAAGTTTAATGTCTCCTGTCATTCAGCACATGGTTCCTACTTCCTCTTAAGGCTTTATACCATTTTCCTTTCTCTCTCTCTCTCTCTCTCTCTCTCTCTCTCTCTCTCTCTCTCTCCTCTCTCCTCTCTCCTCTCTCCTCTCTCCTCTCTCCTCTCTCTCCGCTCCACTCCCAGCCCAATTATGGAAACCTTCCCATTGCTAACACGGAACAGACACAGATATTAATTTTAGCATCTAGACCAAAGTCTAGAGGCTCAGTTCTCAAAATGTGGGTTCTAGATCAGTAGCTCTTTGGAAACTTGTTAGAAATATAGAGTTTCAGCCCCACCTCAGTCCAATAGAACCCAAATCTGCTTTTACATAAGGTACTAAACGCATTCAACATAAAACTATATCTTTAGTGAAAGCAAGAGTGGGTAAAAGAGGGCGGTATCACTGAGAGAGAGGAGGCCACCTGATACCACAGGTGTTCTAGAAGCTTTGGATCAAGACCCATTTCTGCTCTAAATACTTGAGTGCCCCAATAAACTTCATTGAGTATGTTACATCTTAGCAGTATTTACCGTAGTAGAAATTAAAACTGCTAAAGTTTTAAAAAAATATATATCTATAATTTGGGGCAGGAGAAATAGCTCATTGGTTAAGAGCACTTTTATGACTCTTGTCCAGGTCCTGGGTTGGGTTCCCAGCACCCACATGCTCTCTCACAAGGTCAGTACCTTCAGGGTATCTGATGCCCTCTTTTGGCCTGCACAGCTACCATGTTGCAGGGAATCTCTCTCTCTCTCTCTCTCTCTCTCTCTCTCTCTCTCTCTCTCTCTCTCACACACACACACACACACACCACCACCACCACCACCACCACCACCACCACCACCACCACCACCACCATAATTCACTTAAAAGTAATAATCTAGGTGTTTCAGAATCCATGGCTATAATTCTAGAACATGAAATAGGAGATGGGGCTGGAGAGATGGCTCAGCGGTTAAGAGCACTGACTGCTCTTCCAGAGGTCCTGAGTTCAAATCCCAGCAACCACATGGTGGCTCACAACCATCTGTAATGGGATCTGATGCCCTCTTCTGGTGTGTCTGAAGACAGCTACAGTGTACTTATATATAGTAAATGAAATAGGAGATGGCTTTACCGGGAAAGAGCCTTGACACCAAGCCTGTTGACCTGAGGTCAATTCCTAAAACAAACATGGTGGAAGGAAAGACCTGACTCTAGCAAATTGTTCTCTGACCTTTCACACCAGTTCTCCCTCTGTGTCTCTGTCTCTGTCTCTGTGTCTTTATCTCTGTGTCTTTGTCTCTGTGTCTCTGTGTCTCTGTCTCTCTCTGTCTCTCTCTCTCTCTCTCTCTCTGTCTCTGTCTCTCTCCCCCTCCCCCACCCCCCCAGTACAAAGATAGACCCTGTCTTAAAATCTTAAAACAGCAAAAACAGATTGTGTGGTGAAAACATACATGCAAATTCTGGTCCTGACTAACTCCTAGAGTGGCTGAGAGACTTAGACGCGTCTTTGTCCTCTCTGAGCCTCCATTTCCTGATCTGTTTTACTGGGGAGATGATCTGTAGCGTTGGAGCCCTCCCAACTCTCCTAACCCTCTCTCAAGGTCTAGGAGGTCTCAGACAGAATTTTAGAGCGATTATCCTTTTGCCCAGAAGAGGGCGATGGAGACCGGCCATGGCTGGACCACTTCTAACCCTGAGGCGGTTCACAGAGTCCTGATCCAGACACAAGGATCCCTCGTGATTGGGGCGGTTTCCTTGGCACCGGCTGACACTGGTATCCCAGGCCACCTGGGCGGTCCCAGTGAGAGAATGAGCTCTGGGCGCCTTCCATATTGACCCAATACTGGCCAGTCTGGGATGTTCAAATTCCTCCTATCCCAATCTGGGAAAAGTCGCAGAGATTTGGTTTGAGGACAGACACATTGTCCCCACCTGCACTGGGACTTTGGGTGAGAAACCACCCAGAAGCTATTTACTCCAAAGAGAAAACTGGGCGGGGTGACCGGAAAGGAACAAGACATAGTGCTGCGCCAGGTCCTTGGGGATTGCCTGCCACTGGCGGGCGGCGCTTGCATCAGCGCAAGCCTGGGCTGGGACAGGGGCCTGGCCACCAGCGACGTCAGCCTCTTTCCCAGAAGAATTCCACTTCCTGCGGCCAGAGCCCCAGAAGTGTGGGAGTGTTGGGGGTTGGTTTCTTAGGATGACACCACTCAGTATGCTGCATCTCCTCATTCGCACACTTTGTTGTCATGGAGACGAACAGCATCCTGACAGCCCTGGAGAGGCCAACTCGCCCACAAGAAATGACCCGGGCATGGCCAACTCAGGAAAACACTGACTGTGTGGGGTGCTGGGTCAAGGAAAACAGCAGCTACAGGTCTCTGAATTTGCCCCAGGGAGGGATGGGAGAACCAATTTCTGTGTTGCGATTTCAAAACTGGAGGCGTCTTAGCCTGAGCGCATTACAACCCAGAAAAAAAGCCTTGAAAGCACGTGGCTAGCAAAAGTTTCTTCCTCCTCCCCCTCTTTCCCCTCCTCTTCTTCCTGCTTCTCCTCTTATCAGCTTCTTTCCCTAATTTTCTTAGGACTATTAAGATTCCCTGATCTCATCCTTGAAGCAGTGTTAGAATTAATTCACTTTGGTAAACGTTAGTTAAGCACTCAGGGTGTGCCAGGCAAGGAGGGAAGCCAGTCTGAATAGAAACGCTTGCAAAGTTACCCGGGTAAAAACAAAGACCTCCTTTGGTCTTCAACATGACTCAAGTGCTGTTATCGCCTTTTCTGGGGAACTATCCAATTTGTGGGCGATCTCCTAGGAAGTCAGGTCAACTCATGCTCTCTAACCATTACCGGACACCTATCGGAACAGCCGCTAATGCGGCACGCGTGATTTTTCCTCTGATGCTCCACTGTGACTGCGTGACACTAAGCATCGAATCTCTAATTATGGGTTGATAATGTGAGATTGTTAACCCCCAATCACGAGGAAAACTTGCGTCTGGATCAGGAGTCTGTGAACCACCTCAGGGTTGGAAAAATAACCCTAACTAAAACGTGTTTTAAGATACAAAAATAAGCTATAGCTTATAAACACAACTGACATTGACTGGATGGCTACCGTTCCCTAGGCACACCGTGAGTTTATTTAAGTCACTATTAATACTCAACCTGCACATAAGGAAACCGAGGCACAGGGAGATGAAATAATTTGTTCATGCCCAATAGCTAGGGACGAATGAATGCTTAATAGCTAACAGAGTGCCATCTTGGTCTGTACTGGGGGTTTAGTACACTGGCTTCTGCTTTGTGGGGGAACAGAGTACATTGTCTACAAATCACCCCTAGACAAGTGCTTTCGTTTGAGTCATTTCCACCAAAGAGTACTATAGTTTTCAATTTTGTATTTCGTTTTATTGATTATGTGTGTGTGCATGCATATGTGTCTGTGTGTCCATGTCTCTGTGCATGGGTGTCTGTGTGTGTAGGTGTTTTTGTCTTCATGGGCCATGATGCACTCATGGAGATCTGAGAGCTTGAGGAGCTGACTCTCCTTCCACAGTGGGTTCTAGGGATCAAATTCAGGTTACCTGCTGAGCCACCTCACTGGCCTACAGCGTACTGTTATTTAAATAGTTGCATTCATTTTTTTCTCTATCTGTAAAGAGCTAAGCTGGCAAGCAGGTGCCTACAATGTTGCCCAGCCTAGTTGAGTCTTCAGAATTTGGAAAGCACTTTCCTGCCTAGAATCTAAGGGTACCTGCTTCTTTGCTGTGTACCCTTGAGAAGTATTCAGAATCGTTCCTCTTGGTCCCGATTTCTATGTGAACTCCAAGAGGTTTATACAGAGAAGATTTTCCACCTACTAGTGATAGCAATGTCTTTCATAAAAGACTCAAAGCTGCTGTGATGACCCAATCCTAGAAAACCCAGCAGCCTGGAGGTACAGGCTGCCATGTAACCTGGGCTTCCAGTAAGGTTCTGCCTCGAAAAACAAGCACTCGGAAGGAAACCACCTACAATAGCCACAAGGAAACAAACCAACAGGTGATTTGATAAATAAGATGAGATGTGTTTGGATGTTGGAATATTAGTCAGCCTTGAAGGGGATTAGGTGCAGAGACAAGCTCCCACAAGAAGGCAACTTGAAGATGGTGTTCCAGGTGAAGCAGACTCAAAGAATGGACCTGCAACACATATATGGATAGATAAAGATTCAGAGTAGAGGCTCTTTTACTTTTTTATGGTTTGTTTATTTACTATTTGAATACATTGTAGCTGCCTTCAGACACACCAGAAGAGGGTCCGTTGCAGCTGTCTTCATGTACACCAGAGAGGGCATCAGATTCCATACAGATGGTTGTGAGCCACCATGTGGTTGCTGAGAATTGAACTGTGGACCTCTGGAAGAGCAGTCTGTACTCTTAACCATTGAGCTATCTCTCCAGCCCAGAGTAGAGGTTCTTAGTGGGTGGGGAAGAAGCTCCTGTTTGGTGTCACTGGCGTTCCATTTGTGGCCATAAGCAAGCCCTAGAGACAGGCAGTGCTGATGGTGGCACAGTACTGAGGATGCTGTCATGATCCCAGCATGCACACTTAACACTGAAAAGTGGGACTGGGCATGTAGCACAGGCTATAGAATGCTTGCTCACCTAGCATTCATGATGCCCTGGGTTGAATCCCTACTACCAGAAACAGCATGGGTGGTGTGCACCTGTAACACTGCCCAGGAGATGCAGGCAGACGTTAAGGTCATCCGTGGCTTATATAGGGAGTTCTGTCTGTGTCAGCCTGTATTACAGGAAACCGGTTCCTTTAGGGAAAATATCTATCTCTATCTAGATATATATATAGATAGATATAGATATATGTGATATTGCTATATGATATGACATATATCCATATATGATCTATATTGGGGAAAAAAGGAAAATGAGCCACATTTGTGATCTTCGTTAGTTATTTTTATTTTTTTTGAAACTGGGGTTCAAATCCCCAGCCTCCCATTTGCTAGGTGGAACTCCATCCCTAAGCTATACACCCAGTCCAGCAGTCTCCATCCTTAGTCAATTCTCTCTTGTTTTAAAAAAAATAGTAGAGCGCTTGCCTAGGAAGCACAAGGCCCTGGGTTCGGTCCCCAGCTCCGAAAAAAAGACCAAATAAATAAATAAATAAATAAAGGTTTCTTGCACCCTTCACCCTAGACCTATCTGCCAAGGTTGTCTGGATCCCTGCCTGCACCTGAAAGGCAGCGTCATGCCCTTAAAAATAGCACAATCATGTGTTTTCACCAAACACAGGAGGCTGGCACTCCCCTCAGGTGTTCCAAATGAGCAAGATTTGGCTGGTAGGAGAGAGAATTAGGAGGTGAGTCACCAGTGGGGCAGGTGAGGTCATCATGGGGTGACCGTCTGCATGGAGCAACCCTTCCCAGCCTGTCCTCTCAGCCGGCTGAGCTGGTAGTCTGGCTTCTCAGCCATGAGGTGAGGTGCGGTGGGGCGAATTCCTTTGGATGACTCAGTGGCTTGACTCCCCCAACAGATGGGATCTCTAGCTGAACGCAAGGCCAAGGTCAAGACCCGAGCTGCCACAACATGTCTGTCCTTAATGAAGAACAGAAAGATGAGCATCCTTGGAGACTCAATCGAGGAGAGGACCTCTTCGCTCTTTGCTGGAATGCTAAGTATTTAAGAAATGAAAGACTGGGTCTTCTTATCTTGATGGTCCTAGCGGAGCTCAGGAGGCTGGCTCCTGGAATGGAGGGCAAATACTTATTCAATGACCATGACTGTGAAGACATCCAGGCACAAATACAATTCCACACTTCTTTGCTGTGTACCCTTGAGAAGTATTCAGAATCGTTCCTCTTGGTCCCGATTTCTATGTGAACTCCAAGAGGTTTATACAGAGAAGATTTTCCACCTACTAGTGATAGCATTGTCTTTCATAAAAGACTCAAAGCTGCTGTGATGGCCCAATCCTAGAAAACCCAGCAGCCTGGAGGTACAGGCTGCCATGTAACCTGGGCTTCCAGTAAGGTTCTGCCTCGAAAAACAAGCACTCGGAAGGAAACCACCTACAATAGCCACAAGGAAACAAACCAAATGCTCACCAACAGGTGATTTGATAAATAAGATGAGATGTGTTTGGATGTTGGAATATTAGTCAGCCTTGAAGGGGATTAGGTGCAGAGACAAGCTCCCACATGAAGGCAACTTGAAGATGGCGTTCCAGGTGAAGCAGACCCAAAGAATGGACTTTAGCATGTAATTTCATTTACATGAGACACCTGCAACACACATATGGATAGATAAAGATTCAGATTTCTGTGAAGAAAAATATATATTTTCTTTCTTATGTTTCATGGTGGTATCTTGTGTTCGCCAAGGGACTCAGAGCTGAAGCAAGACATTTTCATTTTCCTGAAACTGACTCAGCTGTGATGGGCACAGCCATGGTACTGGTCCAAAGGTAGCCAAGCTAATGCAGTTAGTCTGGTCGTTCCTAAACGGTAAGGTAAGCATGTGTAGTGTAGTAGTGCAGGCATCACACACCCATAATCCTAGGCCAAGGCAGGAAGATCTGAGTTTGACTCAAGCTCATCCTACATAGGGAAACCTCATCTTCGAAAGAAGGGAGGGGCTGTCGATACAGCTCAGTTGGTAGTCAAATCAGTTAAGTTGGTAGAATCGAAAGTTCAAGGCTATTCTTGGTATGTAACTTTGGGACTAGCCAGGTTTACATGAGACTCTGTTGCCAAAAAATAAAAACGTGGGGCTGGAGAGATGGCTCAGTGGTTCAGAGCACTGACTGCTCATCCAGAGGTCCTGAGTTCAAATCCCAGCAACCTCATGGTGGCTCAGGACCATCTGTAATGAGATCTGATGCCCTCTACTGGTGTGTCTGAAGATAGCTACAGTGTACTTATATATAATAAATAAATAAATCTTTAAAAAGCTGAGAAAGTGGTACTATAGAAAAAGGACCATTCTTCGCCACGTTACTGCATGAATCTTGCAATTGCTTGGGCCCTTCCATTGTTCTCAGTATATGAGATGAAAGAGAAAGTATTGGTTTTATTTGCTTCTGCCTCCTGCCACCTCTGTATTTACATCATTGAGTCAGTCTGAAGTGGTTTAAGGTACACATTGAGCCCGGGTGCCAGATAAGTCTTGGAGTAATCAGTGAGGACTTTGGTTGAGGACTGGCCCTGGATCAGCTCGTAGGGGAAACCCAGCAGATGGCTTCAGGCACAGCCGTATCTAACTGATTAGCCGACGGTGTTAGAACCTGTTGGTCTTTATCTGCAAGCTCTGCTTTCAGGCCCTAAAATGGCAAAGGCTCTTCCCACACAGCTCTAGGCTTACATTCCATCAGCTCAATAACCTCGATACAAAGAAATCTTCCCCCTCTACAAAGCTATCAAGGATCAACCTGAGTCACATTCTCACCCTCAGGCCCTGGAATGACACTAAATCTATCTGAACCTCACATGCCAAGAGGTTCCCAAAATATAAGGGAATGGTTGCTAGGCAGACAAAAACAATAGGTGTCCCTCCCTGAGCATAAATGTGTGCCTATGGGAGAGGCAGGTCTGTAGTATATGGGCCACTTTCCTGCTTTGTCACTACTTGGTGACTCAAGCTGGTGTGGTGGAATGTAGACTCTGGACTTCTGACTGGGTTCTCTCAGAAGTCTAGCCTCAGGCAACTCATCTAAAAACAACTGTGTTCACACAGACACAGGATAGAGTTCTAGGCCTATGCTAACACACATTATCCAGTCCACATCACAGATCTGCAAAGTGGTTTGGGTATTTGTTTTGTTTTGTTTTTTGTTTGTTTTCAATTTCTTTTCAGGTGCTGGCATTTGAACCCAAAGCCTAGCACATGCTGGGGGTGCGGTGTCCTGCCTACTGCTGGGCTGCAGCCCAGTCCTGCAAATTATTACAACTTACAAATGAGAATACTGAAGGGCAGAGACACTCTGGCCCAGGGCACTGTCATCCTGGGAGGGCTCCCTGGGCCTCACTCTTCTTAAGGACAAAAGAACAGGAAGTGAAGAGGAAAGAGGACAAGGAAAAGTAGCAATGGCACTAGGGTGACTCGGAGTAGGGTGACTCGGTGGCAGGGCTTCTGCCTAGGATTTAGGAGAGCCCAGGTTTGATCTTCTGAACTGTAAAAACTAAAGCCAATCAACAAGCAGAAAAAAATAAGCTACAAGTAGGGCCAGGCAGATGGCTCAGCAGGTAAAGTCAATGCCATTAAGTCTGAGTGATTTCAGCTCCCAACATCTGCTTGGTGGAGAGAGATCTAACCATGTCTGGCTAGTTGTCCTGACTATCACACATATGCCCTGGCATGCACATGCACACAGACTCTATATTAATAAATAAAATAAATGCAGTGAAAACATCCAGAATGAGTGACATGTGAAATCAATCCCCTTTTTCTATTTTAAAATTGGTTTGGGTGTTTTTGTTTGTATTTTTTTGTTTGTTTGTTTGTTTGTTTGTTTGTTTGTGACAGGCTAGCCTGGAACTCACAGCATAGTCCAGTGGCCTTGAATTCACAGAGACCTACCTGATTTCCCCACCCAAGTGCTGGAATCAAGTCCTGGGCCATCATGCACAGCCCAGGTTTTCTCTTTTTGAACAGTTAGTAAGAACTTATTTATTTTTTAGGTAGAGTCTCATTTAGGCAAGGCTGGCCTCAAACTTTACCTACCTGAGGCTGGCCTTGAACTCCTAATCCTCTGGCTTCTATCTCCCAATTACATAGTGTGTGCGTTCCACTGTGTCCAACTATGAAGGCTAAAACTATTTTGCCCCTGCCCCTTCCTTATCTCTCCTTTGCCTTCTCAATCTTGTTCTTTCTTTTACACTGCTCCTCCCCCTGCCATGTGCTCAAACATAAGACTTTCCACTCTTCTATGACTAAGCTGCACCTAGCCCAACACCTTTGATCATTTCTTTAGATATATTTATTTATTTATTTATTTAATGTATATGAGTACACCTTAGCTGTCTTCAGACACACCAGAATAGGGCATCGGATCCCATTGCAGATGGTTGTGGGTCACCATGTGGTTGCTGGAAACTCTACTCAGGACCTCTGGAAGAGCAGTCAGAGTTCTTAACCACTGAGCCATCTCTCCAGCCTCCTTTGGTCATTTTTAAAGGCCACCTTTATAAATGTGACTCCCACCCCCAGAAGGACCACCGGGTGTGGTCTCTAATCCAGCACCCTGCCTTGACCAAGACTACCAGGACGGGGAACCTAAGACAGGTAGCAAGCAGCTCCCCACACAGTCACACCTACTGTCTTCTGAGCTCAGCTCTCAGCCTCACCAGTCCCTGCTCCCTAGCAGGCCTGTGTGTGTCGGGAGGGTGTGGGGGTTCCCATCCTTAATTGGGCTTCAGACTTCCCTGACCCCTGCTTCACCCTTCTTCCACTTTCCCTGCCTGCCGAGGGCGTCTGAATAGGAGAGGAAGTGAAAAGCAGGCAGAGCTTCCAGCTCTGGAGATAAGCACCTTTTATCTGGGACTTGTAACTAAAAATGAAGAGGATTTGGTGTGTGTGTGTGTGTGTGTGTGTGTGTGTGTGTGTGTGTGTGTGTGTGTAGCTTTATCCAGTATCCAGATTCTGTCTGGGGGTTGGGAGGTTTCTCTCCAGAGCAGACCTAAAACTACCCTTGCTGAAAATTGTTGAACCCGGAAAGCGGTAAACCTCTTGCTTCTTAAGAACTGTTTTTCTAAAGTGTGCTGGCCTTGGGAACAGGAAGTCCACCAGGGTTACGATGCTGTGGCTATTACACACACACTTTCCCTGGCTGCTTCTGCTAATGTGTTAGCAAATACACAACATGCTGCACACACTGTGTGCCCTGTGTGGTGTGGGACCTAACTCTGGCTCCATGGGCTGCTCCAGATGTATGCACTCCTCCTGGTGCAACATTCAAGACTGCAAACGGCCTCATCTTCCCCTGCCTGACCAAGAGCTTCAATATTGAGAACATTTTGTGGGATGTGGACCTGGGGTAAGCAGATGCCATGTAGCCCAGTTTGGCCCTACATTTATGATCCCCCTGCCTCCACTTCTCCAGTGCTGGAATTGTCAGCATGTTCTATCACACCAGGTTCAAATAAAAATGTGTTCTTTTTATTGATCAGAAGCTGGTGAGATGACTAAATGTTTAGAAGCGTGTGCTGTACTTTCAGAAGACAAGAGCTCTGCTCCCAGCACAGAGTTCAGGTGGCTCTCGACTTCCGGTCACTTCTGCTTCAATGGGATCTCATGCCTCTGCCTATGTGAACTCCAGAGGCCATGTACACAAACCCTACCACCCACCCCAACAGATAGACGCACAGACGCATAATTTAAAATAATAAATATTTTAAATCGATTCCACCTGGGGGATATAGCTCAGTGGTGGAGTGCCTGCCTCTCACATGAAGAACCTAGATTTGAACCCTGCCACAGAAAAACTAAATAAATCGCTAGTTCCCTTTTCTGGGTATACTCATGTCAAAAAAAAAAAAAAAGAAAAAAGAAAAAGAAATCTCTTGCAAGCTAAACATGGGTCCTTCCAGCCATTTTCTTTTTTAAAGTAAGAATTATTCTTCCTTATTACATGTATTCTTGTGGTTTGTGTCATGATTTTAGTCAACAGCTCTGATCTAGAGCAAGGGTTCTCAACTAGGTGGTGATAATTTAACCCCTGGGGTACCTGGCAATGTTGAGAGACATTTTTACAGTGGTTGTCTATAACTGGTGGTGTTGCTCCTGGTATCTAGTGGGATGCAACAAGGAACATTGACCTTCCTATCAGAACAGCCCTCCTGATCAAGAAGTTATCGATCAACAGTGCCAGGCCTGAGCTTTCCCGATCCAGAACCATTGGTTCCTTTGAAGCTATTTTATTGTCTTTATCACCTCTCCCTCCTAGTCTTTGTCGCCCTAGTAGAACAGGGCGTGAAACCAGTGCGATCAGAGGCTTTGTGGGCTGGTGGCAGCTAGAACAGGGCTTGCCACCAGGCAAGCAGAATGAGTATCTGTCTTTGCAGCCACCAGACCCAGCCAAGTGATTTGAATTCACGCATGCAAATAAGCAGCGGCCCACCAGCCAAACACTCTGAAACACTGTTGGGGCGGCTCTTCCCTGGGAAGAGCAGAGCAACACACACACACACACACACACACACACACACACACACACACACACACACACACGGGGTGGTGGTGACTGATGGCTCCTGCCACTGCACATTAATCAGTAAGTCTATCAGCGGGCCAGCAGGCATCCCGGAGTTCAGATCGTTATTGTCACCGAAGGCTTGCCAGTTCTTTCATCTGGGTCTGGGATCGCCCACAGGGCTTGCAGCCATGCTGCCTCGCTTTGCAGCGACTTTATCCCACTCTCTGTGAGGGCTGCACAGCCGGGACCTCAGCCCCCGTGTGATCTGCTGCGCTGTCCCAGATGCTGCCACCGAGAATGAGGAGCTCGGATTGAAGCTTCTCGGTGGTGGGTGGGAAGGGTGAGGCCAAAAGAAAAATGCAGGTCCACTCTGACTGTGCAAGGGACCGCAAGGGGTGGATTGATTTCTCCTGTGCAAAGTTTCTGCAGTCCCCAGCTGAAGTTCCTGGAGGCCACCGTACTGCCTTCTCTTACCCTCTGCCTCTCCCTGACTGGGGCCCTGTCTCTGTGTAAGTGCAGAGACCTAATTTTGTGTGAGCAGGAGTGGATGAGGGAAATCCTTCTTAGCCTCAATTTCCTCTTGTGCAGAAGAGAGGAGGGGGATGGCGGGGCGGGGGAGAAGGGGAGTTGAGAGCAAATCTTTAAGGCTGAAAAGCTTTCTTCTAGGTTTAAAGATGAAGCAAAGCCCCCTAGAATGGTCCTAGTCTGTGTCACTCTGCGTGCATGCGCATGTGCGCACGCACACCCGTGCACACACACCTCCTCTTCTTTGTGAGACAGAGTAAGTCCAGCTATGTAGTCCAGGCTGGCCTGTAAGCAGCAGTCCTTTTGCCTGAGCCTCCCTCGTGATGAAGTACAGGGATTCATCGCCTCTCTGGACACCCCCACTTCCAGGCCACCCACATGCAACAACTTGCCCAACTGGTCACATATCCCCAGTCCTGTTGCTGTGCCCTGCTCTCTCTTGCCTGCTTCTTGAATGTACCTCTCACATCTTTCAGAGTTTTCCAGAGCAATCCTTAGGAGCATGGGAAGTAATTGCTTGTGTGGTCAGTGAACAGGAAGAAGTTGCTCACCCTCCCAGCACTTCAGTCTCCCTTTCCTGAAGACTAGAGGGCCATTGTTCAGGTTAAGTGAATCAGTGCCTGCCAAGCTGCCCCAAATCCAGAAAGCACCAAGTTCCCTGTCCCCATTATCATTTCCTGAACCTCTTCTCAGTCATTTCTTAGACATTAGCTCAGTGGTTACCCTCTTCCAGGAAGCCTTCCCAGATTCCTTCCTGTGGCTGGCTGAGACAGCCACCCCTCCTGTGGCACCTGACTCACCCTGAGCTCTCCTATGTCACCACCCTTAAGGCCTGTGTAGTAACTGCCATTTTACTTGTCTAGTTCTTCTCAATAGATTGTCAATGGCCAAGGGTGGTGGCACACACCTTTAATCTCACCCACTTGGGAGGCAGGCAGACAGACCGTTGTGAGTTCAAGACCAGCCTGGTCTACATAGTAAGTTCCAGGACAGCCTGGGCTATGTAGAGTGATCCTGTCTCAGAAAACCACCCAACAAAAATAGATTGTCAGTTCCTCTAGTCTGGAGGTGGGAAACACAACACTTCCTACCCCACAGCGGTCCCGCTTCACCTAACTGGAGGAATACAGGTGTGCACGTGTGTGTGTGTGTGTGTGTGTGTGTGTGTGTGTGTGTGTGTGTGGGTGTGTGTGTGTAGAGAGGGAGAGAGAGAGAGAGAGAATGTGTGTGTAGAGAAAGAAAGAGCCAAAGTGTGTGTGTGTGTGTGTGTGTGTGTGTGAGAGAGAGAGAGAGAGAGAGAGAGAGAGAGAATGAATGTGTGTGTAGAGAAAGAAAGAGCCAAAGTGTGTGTGTGTGTGTGTGTGTGTGTGTGTGTGAGAGAGAGAGAGAGAGAGAGAGAGAGAGAGAGAGAATGAATGTGTGTGTGGAGAAAGAAAGAGCCAAAGTGTGCGCGCGTGCGCGTGCGCGCGTGCGCGCGCGCACGCGTGTGTGTGTGTGTGTGTGTGTGTGTGTAAACCTGAGTGAGCTTATGTGCACCACATGCATGCAGGCATCCTCAGAGGCCAGAAGAGGGCATCCTATCCTCTCTAACTAGAGTTACAGATGGTTGTGAGTTACCATGTGGGTGCTGGGAACCAAACGTCCCACTTAACCGCCTAGC
Organism: Rattus norvegicus; assembly: GCF_021556685.1. Taxonomy (NCBI): domain Eukaryota; kingdom Metazoa; phylum Chordata; class Mammalia; order Rodentia; family Muridae; genus Rattus; species Rattus norvegicus. The sequence goes on along the minus strand of NC_141537.1, from coordinate 142,862,053 downwards.
CATCTCTCTGGTCCACATTATAAGCATTTTAAATCTGATATTAAACTTTGAAAAGTAGATGATGCTTAAAAAAAAGGCCTATATACACTTTAAAATTGTGTTTGTTTATGCTGCCGAGTCCCAAGACTTTGACTATCCTAGGAAGTGTGTCAGAGATTTACCCCCACTCAATCCACATTTTTAACTCCTATTTTTTCAGAATCTATAAAGTATAATCTCTCTCTCTCTCTCTCTCTCTCTCTCTCTCTCTCTCTCTCTCCTCTCTCTCTCTCTCTTTAAAGGATTATAACTTTTTTTGGTTGGTAGAGGCCTTGTCTAGCAAATACAAAACCCTAGGTCTGGTCTCCAGCAAGGTGTAAACTAAACATGGTGGTCCCTGCCCGTAATCCCAGCACTAGGTAGGGAAAAAGTTATCCTCAGCTACGTAGTCCATTTGAAGCTGCCCTGTGCTACAGGACAACCCCACTCCACTCCCTCATGTTATTGTTTTTCCTTAAGAATCTGGATTCCTGGCTTGTTGAAAAACAATCACTGTCACCCCCCTGAACCTGCAGCTATGGCACCAGCAGGGAGAGCTGGCTCTCAGTTTCCAAGACACCCCCAACCCCAACTCCCTTCCCCTCCCACCACATTGCTCAGTTGGTCACAGAATTGGTGATTCCTGGAAGCTACCGAGTCAATCAGAGCAACTTTTGAGAGTGAAAGGGTGCTGTTAGCAACCAGGAAGAAACCTGACAGCCCAGGAAACATTCTCCCTCACAGACTAAGGGTCTTAGTTATTTTTGAGACTCATATCACATATTTACTGTAACATACAATTTCATAAATGATAATCATTACTAGCTTTCTTATTTTTTCGTATGTGTGCCTGTGGGGTATGTGTGTGTGTGCGTGTGTGTGTGTGTGTGTGAGAGAGAGAGAGAGAGAGAGAGAGAGAGAGAGAGAGAGAGAGAGATCACCACATACACACATACATGCTGGGGATGGGCTTTTACCACTGAGAAGTATTCCCAGCCCTTGGTTTTTGAAGGCAAGGTATCACCATGTACCCGAGGGCTTCCCTTCTGGAATGCCAGGATTGCATGCATGTGCCACCACAGCACAGTTATCCTTACTCGTTTTTTCTTCCATTTTCTTTTTTTCTTTTTGCTTGTTTGAGACCATCCAGGTTACCCTCCAACTCACTATGTAACCAGGGATGACCTTAAACTCCTGACCCTTCGGCCCCCCACACCCCTCTCTTGTCAGACTTTTGCATCGCCCCTCCCCTCCCCTCCCTTCCTTCGCTTCTTTCCTCTTTCCATGGCATCACTTCCATGAATTCTTCCCAAAATCCCTGATACTTCTGGAGGGAGCATAAGGTTTTCAGGAGCCCCTTCTGGGGCTTGGCTTGCAATCCTCCAATGAGACTGGCTCTGTGGTTTCTCTGTCCCTTTGCTGAAAATGTCTGTGTGGATAGAGGCACAAAGGCCCCCAGCTGTGAGATTCCAATTCTGAGGGTAAGCAAGGCCCCTTTCCACTCTCCCTGCCTTGTGCTTCTGTGGTCTCTGTGAACAATTAGCTGGACAGTGTCCTGCTGACTTTCAGCAGACAGACCCGACACAAAAGAAGCTGTCTGCACATAAGCCTTCCTGCACAATGGCCAAGAGGGTCAGACTGAATGGCACAGTCTTTGGTGTTTGCAAGGGAAGGGTTTATATTTCTCAAAAGTAATCCCTCCAATGCATCCTACCTAAGTACATGAAATGAAGGAACCGGGAAGGGAGAATTGTCTTGATCTTTTGAAGCCAAGGAAGAGGGTATGTTTTGCTTAGCTGTAAATAGTGAGGAAAATGAGGGAATAGTGGGAAGCCATCTTCGTACCAGCACATGGAAGAAGGAAGGCCAAGAGAAGGAAGCCATTCTTTCTGCTTCTCCTTCCTTTTGGTTAAGTTTTGACGTTTTGTTTTGAAACAGGGTCTCATCTACACTAGGTTGACTTAAAACTCTCTATGTAGCCTTGAATTCCCAAGCCTCCTAGCTCTTTCTTACTAGAGGAAGAACCTGTGGGAAATGAGGGTTGGGGTGAGTAAGAAGTGGTGGGGAGATAGTAACAGATTTCAAAACGATTTTCTTCTACGTTTCTTTAGTGTGTGTACGTATGTGTATAGATTCACACATCATGATATGTGTGTGGAGGTTAGAAAACATCCTGTCCTTCCACCATGTAGGTCCTGAGGATCAAACAGGTCCTTAGGCTTGGTAGCAAGCGCCTTTACTCATTGAGCTATCTCTCCAGCTTTAATATACACTACTACAGCAGGAGGCAGCTCTTGGACAGCGTTTCCAGTGAGTGCCCATAAATCTGTGGGACAAGAGGTAGGGAGGAGCTGGGCAAAGAGAACCACAGAGATGTGGATGGCCAGTCTCTAATTCCAGGCTGGTCTCCACCTCCCCTTTCACCTTGGTTCCGGAAGGGTGTTTCTGGATATGGATGGAAGGCGTCAGACAAAGGCTCTCTGAGGGTGGTAACTCAGGTTCCCACCCAGCCAGCCTCTGCTAGCTTTGAGGTAAGTGCTATCAGGAGCAATTGAGACAGCAATGACTTGGAAAGCCACTCAGATTCACTCCAAACCACAAGGTGTAGTTCCAATCGCCCTGTTGTTTGGGTGGTTTCATCCATCTGGCTAGTTCATGGTCAGCTGTCTGCTGCATGGTTGTGACTTCAGTGTCAACAGTTCAAGGGGGAGGACCAGCTTGGCCCAAAGATTGCTTTCCATGTCTATGACCGCCACCAACATAACCCCTTAGTTATAAGAGGACAGGAGGGCTGGTGAGATGGCTCAGTGGTTAAGATCACTGAATGCTCTTCCAGAGGTCCTGAGTTCAAATCCCAGCAACCACATGGTTGGTGGCTCACAACCATCTGTAAGGAGATCTGATGCCCTCTTCTGGTGTGTCTAAGACAGCTATGGTGTACTCATATACATTAAGTAAATAAATCTTAAAAAAGAAAAAAAAAAAAAAAGAGGACAGGAGCCCTATCATAGAACCCACTGCATGCACAGTGTTTCCTGGTATGCAATAACTGAATGATTGGATTAGTCAGAAGTCCCAGGTCCCTGTGGCTATAGCTTGAGTTCCTTAGCCTCCGTGAACTGCTGCCTCCCTCCCCCATCAGTGCAATGGGGATGGGTCGTTATAAGTCTAGATTTATATCTTACCCTTTTCGGTGAAGCAAGACAGCAGAGTTAGCCAAGGTATAACTGTCTGTCCAAAGATGGTTGGGTAGGATTTAGGATGATGATTGGCAGGGGAGGGGTGTTAAGAAGAACTCATGTTCTGGAGGTAGAATGCCTATGGTGTGTGTGTGTGTGTGTGTGTGTGTGTGTGTGTGTGTGTGTGTGTCATGGTGGCTATGAGAAGGTCAGAATATATCCTCAGATGCCACTGTGAGGATGGAGCTTTATACTTTGGGTTAGGGGAATCTCTTATCTGCTGCTGGCTCACCAGTTTCTGGGGGTTTTTCTGTTTCTTTCCATCTTGTTTAGGAACACTAGGAGTGCAGATGTACACAGCCTGCATCTAACTTTATAAGGGCCCTAGGGATCTGAACTCAGGTCCTCATACTCGTGTGGCGAGAGTGTTATCCACCGAGCTTTGCTCCTACCCCATGCCGTGAGTGAGGTTTAGATGAGATTAAGTCGCATGCCGACTGTTGCATGCAAATATTCTGCCCATGACCCTTACTATCTTCCACCCAGGGAAGTGGAGGTGACTGTCCACAGCCCAATGAAGAAGAAACTTAAGCACGTGAAGAAATCTGCCTGAGAGCAGAACCAGATCTCCTGCTGCTGTCTGTCCCTCCGACCACCACAGCTGCAAGAAGGAGGCGCAGTGGCTACCTCCACCCTGCCGGAAGGAGAAGCGAAACATGAACCACCAACCCAAGAAAGGAGAGAAGGAACTAGCTAAGGTGAGGGCAGGCCAGGCCTCTAGTCCTGTGGAATGGACCATCTAGGACAAGGTCACGTCCAGGGCAGCGTGAGGGTGGAGGCCCTGGAGGAGGATGATAGCAGAGTGGGCAGGGGGTGTAAAGCTGGTCCCGAGAATGCGGAAGGAAGGACTTTTATCTGCATTAACAAGAACAGAAAGGGAAGTTGTTTCCATCTGGCCAAATACCTTAGCTGTGCTCTTGGTCTATAAGAAGGGGGAGGCTTTCTCTGTAACCTTCACTTTCAAACGTCTTCTTGGAGAAAACACAGGCTTCTGGTTCTTAGAAGCTGCCCTCTCCCTACCTGCATAAACATCTCGGAGCTATCAGCTGAGGGGTCAGTGAAGAGTGACCATCTAAGGTGGCAGTCTGCACTTTCAGCCCTCCCATTTTACAGATGAGGAAGCTGGGACTGGGTCCTGATGTCTGGTCCAGGCTTTGTGATTAGTTGGCTCCCAAGGCCAGGCCTTTGTTTTCCATCGGTGAAGTAGACGGGATGTCACCCTTATCTACTAACTCAATCATCTCCCTCCTGTCCTTCCTTATGGACCCAAGGGTGTGTGTGGGAGCCATAGGCAAGTCACTCTATCAGATGGACCATATGGTTAGTCAATAAGCCATCATGGGATCACGGGAGTCATGTGGATGGCTAGGTGGTCGCAAGTATACTTAGCATGTGCATGGCTTCGGGTTTCATCCCTAGGACCAGAATACAAAACAGAACAAAACAAAAAAGTGGCCTTGAAGTTAGCCTCTGGAAGCACTTGACCAGGGATTACAATCCCCACCCCAGGCAAGCAGAAGTATGTCTTCCCACACAAGGCTGACTCCCTTCCGGAGCAAAGCTGGGGGAAGCCACTTGCTTTCTTTGGCATTGCAACTCGGAATGTGTAGGTCTTAGCCCAGGTGGGATGGATGGAGGCTTCCAGAGCAGGAACTGTGCCCACCTGAGCACAGTTGGTGGGCCTGGCATCCTGCCAATAGCCGTCCACTCCTTCCACACTAACAGCCATCACCTAAAGCAGCAGTTTTCAACCTGTGGAGGTTGCATATCAGATATTTGCATTATAATTCATAACAGTAACAAAATTACAGTTATGAAGTAGCAAGGAAGTAGTCTTACGGTTGGGGGTCACCATAGCCCAAGGAACTGTACTAAAGGGTCACAGCTTCAGGAAAGTTGAGAACCACTGACTTAAACGCACATACACGTCTTGTACCCATGTCATGTTTGAGGAAGCTGAGGCTCAGAGAAACACCTTGTCCAAAGTCAGGTGTCCAAGGGGGACATCTTAGCCTCAGGTACTCCATTCAACTAATGCAGGATGAGTGCATTCTATATGGTTTTCTTTTTTTTTTTAATTTATTTATTTATTTTATGTGAATACACTGTAGCTGTCTTCGGACACACCAGAAGAGGGCATCGAATCTCATTACAGATGGTTGTGAGCCACCATGTTGTTGTTGGGAATTGAACTCAGGATCTCTGGAAGAGCAGTCAGTGCTCTTAGCCGCTGAGCCATCTCTCCAGTCCATGGTTTTCTTTTTTTAAAAAAATTTTGTTATGTGTGTGGACGTTTTGCCTGCATCCTGGGGTTCCTACAGAGGCCAGAAGAAGGCTTCTGACTCCCTTGAACTGGAGCTACAAATGGCTGCAAACTGGGAATAGAGCCCAGGTCCTCTGAAGAGTAGCCAGCTCTCTTGACCTTGGAGCCATTTTTCCAGCCTCTGTAATTTGTTTTTTAATTAACAATATTTTCTTTCCTATAATAAATCCAGATTGTGTCTGTTTCAGAGGAGTGTTTACCAATGAGAGTATTCATAGATAACATGGTGTGTTGTCTACACTTTGATTTCAAGAAATCCTGTTTGTTTTTGTTTGTTTGAATTGTTTGGGTTTTTTTATTTGGTTTGGTTTATGTGTGTAGGTATTTTGCCTGCATGTATGTCTGTGCACAATGTGCCCATGGGTGATACCCATGGGTGTCAGAGAAGGACACTGGATCCCCTGGGACTGGAGTTGGTTTTTAGCCATCATGTGGGTGCTAGGAATTGATCTGCATCCTCCAGAAGAGCAGCGCTCTTAACCATTGAGCTGGCTCTTTGGTCCCCTGTTTTATTTGTCTCTTTTTAATGGAAAGGAGCGGAAAAAGAAATCAAACCATCCACGAATTCATAACCTTGTAAGCTAGACTTGGGGTCTGAATTTCATTGTGTTATCTTTCTTACCACAGACATTTGAAAATGATGACGGTAATTTTCTGAGACAGGGTTGTATGTATTTCAGGCTATCCTTAAGCATTGGGGGTGGGGCGGGGTGGTAAACTTGAACTTCTGATCCTTCATCTCTCCTTCATGACGGCTAGAATTATTGGTATATTCCACAATGCTCAGTTTAGGCAACGCTAGAGATGAAACCAAGGACCTCATGCAGGGCAAGCACCCTACTGCCTGAGCTATAGCCCTAAGACACCCCTACCCCAGGACTTAAATTAAAATTTTAAGTAATTACTGTTATCTCTCAGTCTCCCAGAGAAAGAGAGAGAGAGAGACAGAGAGAGAGAGAGAGAGAGAGAGTTGTTGTCTAGGATTCTCCCAGGTATCAAAGCCCAATGTTATTCAAGTCCTTGATATAAAATGATAGTATTTTCTTAGGCCCAATACATACCTTATTATAGACTGCCAATCGTCTGTTAGTTGTAAAATGTCACCAACCTGAATACTAGAACACTAAAATGTTCAATTGTATTATTGTTTATAAGATAATGATGCTTTCAGCACAGGCTCTTCTGGGTTTGGAGTTAAGGTTCAAACCCAAGACCTTACGCACACTAAGCAAGTATTCTGCATTTGAAAACAGTAGTTTTGACCCCTGGTTTGTTGAATCTGTAGATGCTAAATGCACAGATAGAGAAGCTCAACTGTAATCTCAGATGTTGTAAAGGTCCTGTGGTAAGGGTAGCAGTGTCTTAGCTCAACTGAAGCTGAAAGCTCCTTTGGGCTGTTTACCGAAGGCTCTCGGTATGGCCTCCTGCTTCTGCCCACATGGCTTCCAGGGAGAGTTGCCGCTGTAGTGTTGATTGTGCATTTGAGCTCCCAAAGCTGTACTGTGCTTTTGTGACAGAACCTGGAACTATTTATGGTTCACATTCACCCAGTCTGAAGACTTGGGGGATCTCTTACAAATGTTCCCAGCAAAGGCTCCATGGCTGCCCACATCCTAGTACACCCAGTCTACTTGGGAAGCCAAGATCTCTGACTCCCACTTGATGAGCACGTGTCCAGGAAGGGCCTCCTTGTAGGTCCCTCAGGCAGGCCAGCACACCCTCTTGTCTTTATTACTTTTCTATTGCTTTGATAAGACAGTGTGACCACAAACAACTTGGGGACAGGCATTTCATCTTATAACTCTCAGGTCACACTCCAACACTGAGGGAGGTCATAGCAGGATCCTAGAGGCAGGAACTGAAGCAGAAGCCGTGGAGGAGCGATGTTTACTGCCTCGCCTAGGTTCGTTTTGTTTTTAGAGTTCTTGTTCTTGCTTGTATGAATGTTTTGCCTGTGTTTATATATGTGCACCATATGTATGCCTGGTACCCAAGGAGATCAAAAGAGAACTTCAGATCCCCTGGAATAGGAGTTATAGATGATTGTGAGCCACTAGGTGGTTCCTGCGAGTTGAAGTCAGGTCATCTGCAAGAGCAACAAGATTCCTAATCACTGAGCCATCTCTCCAACCCTACATTTATTTATTATGTGTGTATGAATGTTTTTCCTGCATGGATGTCTGTATGCCACATGCATGCCTGGTGCCCAGGAGGGTAGAAAGGGGTCAGACCCATTGAAACTGGAGTTACAGGTGGTTGTGAGCCTTGTGAGTATTGGTGATGGAGCTCAGATCCTCTGTAAGAAGAGCAAGCGCTCTCAGTGGCTGAGCTGTCTCCCAGCTCCCCTCAGCTAGTTTTCTTAAACAACTCAGGGCCATCTGCCCAGTGATGATTCGCCTCCAGTGGTCTTAACCTCCCACATCCATCATTAATCAAGAAACTGTCCTTCAGACTTGCCTACAGGCAATCAGGTAGAAGACACGTTTTTAAATAAAGTTCCACTTCCCAACTAACGCTAGCTTGTGTCAAGTTGACAGAAAACAGGTAGGACACTTTTCTGGTTCAGTCCTAGCACCTCGAGTTACAGAACTTTCTCTAGCAGAGCATGGCCTTTATTGTGCTGAGTTATAGCCATTTGCTGATTTAATAATTATTGCTGGTTGTGGAGGTACACACTTTAAATTCTAGCCCAAGGGAGGTAGAAGTTAGGTAGATGTTGATGTCTGCAAGTTCAGGGCCAGTGAAACTACTACACAGTGAGACCACATCTCAGAACAAAATAATGACTTATTGGGTATCAAGTATATGCCCTGGGGCAACATATAGAAGATACATGAACAAATCCAGGTCTGGTGGTATGTGCTAGAAATTCCCAGAACTTGGGAAGTGAGGCAAAAGGATCAGGAATTCCAGGTCATCTTTGGTTACATGGTAAATCTGATACTAGCCTGGGCTACCTAAACTACTATCTCAAAACAACATAATAAGAATGAAGATGCATATGTAGAAAGATAAATTATATCTATAAATAGATACAGCTACAGATATGTTTATTTATCATGTGACAAATTGATCACTATATTATTTCCTGGGGAAAGGACGTATACACTGAACTTAAAAAACAAACCAAATAAAACAATAAATCAGGGTGTCATGTAGCCCATGCTGGCCTAGAACTCAATATGTGATCCACTATGTGACCTTGAGCTTCTAATTCTCCTGTCTTAACCTAAGTGCTAGAATTATAGGTATGCGTCACTGTGGCTTGGTGTACGTGGTGCTGGGGATCAAACCCAGGGCCTAGTGCTGAGCAGGCCAGCAATCTGCCAACTGAGCCACGCCTGCCTCCAGTGGTGGTGTCTCTGTGTGTGTGTGTGTGTGTGTGTGTGTGTGTGTGTGTGTGTGTACGCATGAGAGAGAGAGAGAGAGAGAGAGAGAGAGAGAGAGAGAGATACACGCACGTACATTGATGCTGCCCATCTAAATATATCTAAAAACAATACTACTTGTAGAAGCTGGGGAAATGCTGAGTGGATGAATGCAAGCAAGGCATTATGGGTATTTCAGGGCCTGAGCTAGCCCCTACGGCAAATTTCTCAGAATTAGGAAGTGTCCCTTTGGGAAAATTCAAGGGTTTGAATGTAAGGTTTTATGTGCTCTAAGCAAGCATTCAACTGACATCAACATGTCTTACACTTGAACTTTTGTTTTACATTTAATTTATTTTTTAATGAATTATTTTTATTTTATGTGTATGTTTGCTCACGTGTATGCATGTGTACCATATGCGCAGCTGGTACCCTCAGAAGCCAAAAGAGGGCATTGGATTCCCTGGAACTAGACTTAGCAATGGTTAGAAACCATATATGGGTGCTGGTACCTTACTTGGATCCTCTGCGAGAGCAGCAAGAGCTCTCAACCTCTGAGCTATCTCTCCAGTCCCCATTTTATTTTTTTAAATATTTATTCATTTATTATATATAAGTACACTGTAGCTGTCTTCAGACACACCAGAAGAGGGCATCGGATCTCTTTACAGATGGTTGTGAGCCACCATGTGGTTGCTGGGATTTGAACTCAGGACCTCTGGAAGAGCAGTCAGTGCTCTTAACCGCTGAGCCATCTCTCCAGCCCCCAGTCCCCATTTTATAATGCTTAAGTCCACATTTTTTGAAATCTGTCTGTCTGTCTATCTGTCTGTCTCTCTGTCTGTCTGTCTAATCTATCATATGCGTGTGCCATCACTCATAGAAAGCTTAGAGGACAACTGTGATGGTTTGTATATGCTTGGCCCAGGGAATGGCACTATTAGGAGGTATGGCCTTGTTGGAGTAGGTGTGTCACTGTAGGCTTGGGCTTAAGACTCTCTCCCTAGCTGCCTAGAAGTCAGTCTTCTCCTTCAGATGAAGATGTAGAACTCTCAGTTCCTCCTGCACCGTGACTGCCTGCTTGTATGCTGCCACGCTCCTACCGTGATGATAATGGACTGAACCTCTGAACCTGTAAGCCAGCCCCAATTAAATGCTGTCCTTATAATACCTGCCTTGTTCATGGTGCTTGCTCACAGCCATAAAACTCTAACTAAGACAACAACTTTTAGGAGTTGGTTCTCTCCTCCCATCGGGTTGGTCTCAGGAGTTGAATTCAAGTCATCAGACTTGGTAGTAAATACCTATACCTGTTGGGCCAGGTCCTCAACCTCACTTTGACTTTTTAATTCTCAAAACTTCTTATCCTTTGTCCATGAACAGAAACTTACGGTCTTCTGGCTAGCTAGGTAAAATAGCACTTCCCAACCCTGGCCAGGCAGTATGGCAATACATGCAGCTATCGAGCCTATGACTGTGGCCTAGGCTCGCCTACATACCTAGCAGGACAGCTTATCTATCATACTGAAAAGGGTCACCTGGGGCTCAGTTTACATGGGTGGCCACTGAGGCTAAGAAAAGGCTGGGAACTGTTCCCAGAGCAAGGTAAAGCCATAGCAAGACTAGAAAACAAGTCCTCTGGCAGGTCAGAAGTAGATGGGTATCAGTGGTGGAACTGAGAAGAGAAAGGGCAGGGCACAGAAATGGCTCTCCAGGGTTGGTATCTTACTATGATGGTTATCGGTGGCTTTGAGCCAAGAGGGTTAGATCAGGACGCTGGAGTCTCTGCTTTAGGGGCAGAGAAAACATGGAGAACAGTCTGTCCCCCAGGCATGGCTGCAATGGTTCTTTTTTTTTTTTTTTTTTTTTCGGAGCTGGGGACCGAACCCAGGGCCTTGCGCTTCCTAGGCAAGCGCTCTACCACTGAGCTAAATCCCCAACCCTAGAATCTGTTTACATCTCTTTTTACTAAAGATTTTTCTTTTTCTTAGAAGCCCAAGATGGCTTCATGATCCTCCTGCTTCAGCCTCCTGAATGCTGGGGATTACAGGTGAGTGTCACTATGCCTTGGTTGACAGCTGACCATCACCAGTCAACTATAGGGCAAGTGGTACAATGAAAGAGAGAAGACCTAGTTGGGCTTCCCAGGGGCCTCCGCCCTCCACCCTCTAAGGGCCCCACTCCAGTTCTCTGTCATCGCTTGCCTGGGGTTTTCCTGGCTTTGGGTCTGCATCATAGAGCCTCTGCTATGACACTGCCCCAAGTCCCAGAGGCACTGCCCGGAGCTGGAAAATCCCTCAGAGCCCAAGCAGCCTGTGACCATAGAGGCAGGAAACTGTGACACTGGAGGCAGGCAGGGTGTGGGGTTTATTCTTGGTATGTGGTTGGAAAGGGTGGGGCTGATGGGGGAGGGGTGGGATGAGAGGACAGAAATCCACAAAGGGGAAAGCATAATGAGAACCTCTCTGATCCCTTTGCTTCCAGCACCCCTACCCTCTCCTTTCCTCTCCTGGGAGATGGGATTACAGCTCAGAATCCACAGTATAGAACCACGCAGGAAAGGACCCCATCTCTGTTGCAGTCCTAAGGAATAGCTTATTCTGAGCTAAGCCTGTCCAGATGCACGGTTGGTTTGCTGGGAGGTGCTTGCTTTAAGGTGCCAGGCTTTGGGCATGCTAGGCAAGTGCTCTATCACTGAGCTACACTTCCAGCTTTCATACATACACATACGTGTATGCATATTATGCATATATATATAATAAAACACATTTATATATACTATTTAGGAAAAGCTCTCATTCTTTCTCCCTCTCTCAACATATATACTGGCCTTAACTCTTGGCAAAGCTGAAAATGACCTTGAACTTCTGGTTCTCCTTGCCTGCACCTCCAAGTACATTCTAGATCTACAGTAAGTCCTCAGTAATGGCCCCCTTATTTCCATCTTGCTTCAGTAGGTATTAACTCAAGTTTGAGGAAGGGGGAACTGAGGCTTAAGAGGTAGGCGCCATGGGGTTGGGGATTTAGCTCAGTGGTAGAGCGCTTGCCTAGCAAGCGCAAGGCCCTGGGTTCGGTCCCCAGCTCCGAAAAAAAGAAAAAAGAAAAAAGAAAAAAGAAAAAAAAAAGAGGTAGGCGCCATGTTCCCATCATCAAGCACTGACACAACTTATCCAGTCACCAGCTGATACTCATCACCCTTGTGGTGGCTACTTGTGTAAGACAAGCAGGCTCATCTTCAGCGTTGCCCATGCCTTTGAGATGTATTGGTGTGTTCTAACAAAGCTAGACGGTGAACTGGCACTCAGATCAGTGAGCAAATCACAGATGGGGCAGGAAACACATAGGCAATACACAGTGTGTGTGAGCATGGTGGCATTCTGAAAACGAGACAGGGAGGGGGCTTTCAGAAGAGGACATTGGAGTTAGGACTTGAAGGTACAATGATATCCCCAGGCCGGTGGGTCTGAGGTAAGCAGAGAAGAGCACAGAGGCAGGTGATTCAGGAAGAAGGCATTGTGGGGGACAGGAGACACATTCTGACCACCACGGCCACTGGGGTCTGACCCTCATTACCAGGACTAGATTTAAGGTAGTGCAACTCCTTACATTCCTGCGTGCGGTGGCCTCCTCCACTTACATTGTGTCAAAGGTCAGACTGGGCTACTGTCACTTTCAGACAGAAGCCAGTCTGCGCCTGTGGATTCTTCACAGAGCAACGAGGGGAAACCTCAGGGGATCGCACCATCAGCCCTCAGGGAACAGCATCAAAGCCTCTTCCCTACCAGCCACCCCAGAAGCTTCCGGGGCTTTGACCGTTCTCCACCCAGTACTAAATAGGTAAGGTCAACTTGACCTGGCTTCAGATCACTGTCACTCCTAAGCAGTGGGTCAGGGAACAGGGCAGTTAATCACTTCTCTGGGTTTTACTTCCTTCCCCTGTGAAATAGTATCAGGCAGTTCTTCCTTTTGCTGTTTATGAAACATAGCCTTACTTTGTAGCCCAGGTTATCCTGGCACTTACCATGTAGTCCAGGCTGGCCTCAAATTTGCAGTAATCTTTCTTTGGTCTCCTTAGTACTAGGCTAACATGTATGAGCTATCCAATCCTGCCAGAATATAGTCTAAGGGTTTGGAACCCACTAACTCATTTGATTACAGAAGTTTGTTATAGAGGAGAAAATAGCACTTCGGAGAGGTCATGGAACTCCAGGGAGAAGGGCTGAGATTTGGAACCCAGTAGGCTAGCTCAGAGTCAGGATCCTAACTGTAGAAGCATTCATTGCTTTCTAGAAAATGCTACTTCCAGCCGGAAGCATTGTCACACACCTATAACCCTGCCTGCATGTGAGATGAAAAAAAGTAGAAGGATCAGGAGTTCAAGCTTTGCTACATAGTAAGGCTAGCCTGGACTAAATCAGACTGCCTCCCAATGTGGTGGCTTTTTGTGTGATCTGTATCCGTCACCATGGTTTTCAAATTTGTCCTTTTTTTGCCTCGTGTCCTTGAGCTTGTCTGTGTGCTTGAGGCGTGACCCAGGTCACCATCAAGTACTAAGGGATAAGTGATCCAGAGGTAGTACACTGAACCTAAAGAGCAACATTAGCACCCTCTTCCCCCATGCAGATATCTCAAGCACCCCAAATCTGCCAGGATCTCCCAGGGTCTGTACCAGCCTAGTTTGATGATGAAATCTCTCAGGGCTCAGGATATAGAAAACTGGGGCGAGTTTGTGTCTTCCAGTAAGGAGGCCAGGGCTTGAAGAAAGGGGTGTTGGGGAGGAGTTCACAGTGATGGTTATCAATGAGTGAAAACTTCCCCTCTTCCTGCATGCTGTGATGTGTGGCTCACTGGAGGTCTCCTTCCCCAAAGCCTGTCACTACAGAGGCTTTCAACAGCCCAGCCCTGGCTGAAGCCGTCTAGTAGTCAGGCCTCCAGAAGTCATCCTTGTCCAGATCAGTACTTCCCAGTGTGCTCCTGATGCCTGAAGGCTTCCTCCTGCTATTAGTGATGCAACCAATAGTTATTCCAGGCCTACTATGTGTCAACCCCCCTCCTAGGATCTGGGTTATAGCAGTGAACCAAATGGACAAAAGAAGGCCTGTCTTCAGAGAGCTTGTACTCAAGGCTAACAAACTTGCCCTGAGAATGGTTATGATCATTAACTGTGGAGCTGAGGACCCAAAGGAAAACCTCATTTTCTTTAGTATGACAAAAGTGATTAGGGGTCAGTAGGGTGGCTTAGCAGGATAAGTTGCTTGCAGCTAAGTCGGACGACCTGAGTTCGACACCCAGGACTCACATGATAGAAAGAGAAAACTGAGGCCTGCAGGTTAATTTCACACACACACACACACACACACACACACACACACACACACACACACACCATTGTTTAAATAGTTAAAATGGAACTTGTCAGTCAATATGGCAATATAAGGTTCTTCCAAGAAATGAGCTTTATTACTGTCTTCGTATTTAAGTTTCTGAAAGATACAAGGTTTGAAATGTTTATCAGTAATCTTTCCCCACTTTCTTTCTCAGAGTTGAAGACGAAACCCAGGATCTTGCACACACTAGTCAAGCACTCTTTCACTGAGGCTCATTCCTCACTCTAAGACGAGAAAGGGAAAAAGTAATTTCCACTCCTTTTCATTGTGATCGGGGCACATCACACCCTTATATACTGGCTATTGTATATGATTATAGATAGAACTTAGTCATGTCCAACACACAGGTATTTGTTACTTGTTTGCAAAAGCAACAGGTGATGGCTTATGGCTGTAAATCTCAGCATCTGAGGGGCTGAGGCAAGACGATTGTCACAAGTCTAAAGCCAGCCTGGGTTGTATAGTGAGTTCTAGAACAACCTATATTTCAGTCTCAAAAAGGAAAATATTTCAGTGAAAAACTTAGTTTCTGAAAGATACAAGGTTTGAAATGTTTATCAGTTATTCATGCCTTTACATGGAATGACTTTATTAGGAGACACGGCGGTCACAAAAATTGAGGAAGAGGGAGACACTAAGCACATATAGAACTTAAGAGGTTAGCTGGGGAAAGGGGGCGTTCAAAAAGCCATTACTTCATCCAAATCAATCATGTCTTAGGACGTGTTCCAGATGAGGAAGGTGATATTTAAAGGCATCTGACTGGCTAAACATCCAAGACCAACCATCAAAAATCGTTGAGACCTACAAACATTGACTTCTCCCCAGACATGCTTTGTGACACACTTAGGGACAGGGTTCACTATTGGCCATGAGCCTCCCTGGGAGTGCAAAGAGCTTCTATGACCCCAGACACTATAACTGGCTTTGCTGTTCCAAACACCTTTGGCCTTGTCCCTTGTGCTTTAGGCTTGTCTAAGGACAGTGTCAGCTTCCTGGGGTGTGAGTCAGTACAGCTGTCCTGTGGCCTTAACTGAAGCTCCAGGTCAAGAAGACATTCGAGAAGGATCCACAGAGAATGAATAGATCATGAGGCAAGAGTTATGTGTCTGGGTGTCCACCTGACCCCTAGAAAGTTTTAAATGAATATTTGTTCCACAGTAATAGTGACAAAGCAAATACACAAATGTGGAGGATCAGCAGACTTTCGGGAGCACCCGCCTTGGATGGATGCTTCATCTATAAACAGCAGGCATAATCCCCACCTCTAATGCTGCCTTGATCCCATTGACATCATCATGGAAGTCCATGAGGGCAGCAGGGCTTTCTGTCCACTCAGTTCATCCTCTGCATTGAAGAAAATCTTTGCTCTTAGGTGCTTACTGAAGGATTGATGGATCCTCAGATGGGGAGCAAACATGTAGGCTCCAGGGGCTACATGCCTATCTATGTAAGACTGAACACGGCACTGTGGTTAACAGGGAAGAATTTGAAATTACTAGAGTATTTGTCTAGTGAGACAGAAGCTCTGGGTTAGATCTCTGGTACTGCATAAATCTGGTACTGCAAATATGGTGTACATACCTGTAATCCCAAAACTTTGGAGGTAAAAATGGGGACAGGCGAGCTCACCCTCATCTATATATGGGTTTTTCGAAGCATGGTTTCTCTACATAGAAGCTTGAAACTTGTTCTGTAGACCAGGCTGGACTTCAACTTGGAGATATGTCTGTCTTTACCTCCCAAGTGAGCCACCATTCCTGATAACCCTTAGCAATATATTTTTTGAATTGGAGGCCAATCTGGACTTCAAGATGCCCTGATTCAAAAGACAGACAGACAGACATTTGGAGTCACCTTTGTGTTTAGCTCTTGAGTGTACTCGTTATTAGCTATGCAACCTTGGAAGTCCCAGCCTCAGTTTTCCCAGAGCCTACAGGAGAGTCACCTTTTCTACCTCTGAGTGTCCTAAGAATTGAAGGGCTCATATATCTAAAATGCTTCTTATACCTCCAAGGACAAGGAAATGCTCAAAACTCTAAAGTGTATAGGGAGGAGCCATGTTTCCATGGTTCATTTTCTTCTCTTCCCAAAAGACTTTTATGTCTCCCACAAGATCTCTGAGTGGTTTCCCTGAAGGGTAACGCTATATTGAAAATAAACTCCTATCACAGCTCCTGGCTGAGCTGTAGAGGTCTTGTGGGACAGCAGACAAACTCCCAACCTTGCAGCTGCTCTGTCCCAGTGCCACTGGAGGGACATTAGACACTGCTGAGTCCTAGGTCCTCAGTACCTCTCTGAAGCCGACTGTGCTTGGTCTGTTTTGTGTTGGTCTGGCTTCAAAACAAACAGTTAGTCTGTCCCTGCAGCATGCTAAGGTGGGTGTTCTCAAGATCATTTTGTTTTGCTTTCTTGGAATATGGTTTCTCTGTATAGCCCTGGATATCCCAGAACCCACTCTGTAGATTAGGCTGGCCTCAAACTCAGAGATCCACCTACCTCTGCCTCCTGGGATTAAAGGCATATGCCACCACTAGACCGCTACTCTCAAGATTTGTATGCCCAAAGTGAATGATACTCAGACTTCTAGCAAAGGCAGTCTACAGATGAAGAGCTTGCCCCTCAAGACTCACCATCACCAGTTGAGCCTGCACTGTCATGCCTACCCTGCTCCACAGAGTCCTCGGGGTTGGTCTTTCTTATCGGTTGCATTCTTCAGAGACTGTAAGACTCTGTTTTTGTCTTAGAAACTTGTTATAGCCAAACACGGTGGCACAAGTCTGCAATCCTTTTACTTTAGAGGCCAAAGATCTCAATGCTTTCAAGGCCAATGGGGGTTCTGACATGAGATCAAGGTTAGCCCAGGCTATATAACAAAACTGTTTCGGAGGGGAGGGGAGTGGAGAAAAGAAAAATTTGGTCATCATCATGGAGAGGTATTGGTAGTGTATTCTACCAGTGAGCTCTATCCCCAGGGCTGTTCTTTCTTTTGCATTCAAAATTCTTACCAGAATGTAGTTATGTCATTCTGCTTTCCTAGAGAAGTTCCTGAAGCCTGAGTTTCTCAGGGCTCACACTCTGCAGCTCTCTTTCTACACAGGTCTGTGAGCATCTCGCTAAGATGCTTGGACTCATTCATCCATCAGAAGCTATGCAGTGTATCCCAGTGGTTAGAAGTACACATGGATACCAGGTAGCTGAACGTTGATGTACCCTGACTGTATGATCTAGAGGAAATCACTTTCTCCTCTGGACCTTAGCCACGTCTTTTGCAAAATGGGCATGGTAGTGTCAGTCACAGAAAGTCAGGTGATAGTCAGCTAAGCATTTCTACCACCGGACTAAACCCCCAATCCCTAGCTCTCTTTCTACTTTGTTTTTAAAGAAAGAGAGTCTCAATTGCCCAACATAGTCTAAAATGTTCAATCCTCCTATCCCAGCCTCCCAAGTAGCTGTGATTAGGGAAAGAAGTCCCATTCTTGGCTAGGAGACAAAGATTGATCTTATTTTGTTGTGGAGACGGGCCTTGCTGTGTAGCCTTGGCTGATCTCGCATAATGCCTGGAGTTGTGGATGTATCTCGGTTTGTAACACACCTCCATGGCATGCACAAAGTCCTGGATTAGATCTATAGCACAAAATGGGCTGTACATGGTGGCTTATGCCTGTAATCCCTGAGGCAGAAGAATCAGAAGTTCAAGATCATGTCTCTGTCATGTTGCAAGTTCAAGACCATTCTGGGCCACTCGAGACCTTGTCTAGAAGAAAACCACACAGAAAAGGAATAGAAGAGGGCCTTCCCAGTGTTCAATAAATGGCATAGTTTTTTTTTTCAGCCATCTCTTGGGGAAAGAATGTATTCCTGATCTGGTGTGTCTAAGCATTACTGAGTTCTTAGGGATCAAAGATGACAACAGCCTTCCTGCACATTTTTCTGGCCCCAACCAGCCTTTGGCATCATAGCTCCCTCCTTTATCTGAAGGGAAACAATTGGCAAAACTCTTGTGACTGAAGGATTATTTCTTCCTGGGTCAGGGCTTGAACTACCCAGGGTTCCTTCTGTTCTGTGTGTCATGTTTCTTTCTTGAGCTTCAGTTTCTCTTATTCGAAGATGAGTTAGAAAAATGTTAACTCCTGACCTAATAGTTCCAGAGTGAAACAAAGGAGGCCAGGTGCCATGGAGACTAGGTACTTCGTGTACCTTCAATATTGAGTCTCTTAACTCTAGGGAAAGATCCAAAAGAGGGCACAGACAGCCTCATGCCAACCCAACACACACCAAAGCCAATCATGGGATCTCAGTCACATCATTAATGGTGGCTTATGTTGACAAGGGCAACTCTTGGAAGTCAGAACTCCTGGACAGAAACTGCTCTCCACGTAACCTTAGTAATACACAGATGCTCCAAGACTATAATCTTGAGTGGCTTAGGGAAGCACGGCAAAAACAGAGGCGGTGGCGTTTCGCCACTCTGCCTCATTCCTGCCCCTACCCCACCACCAATCCCCAGATCCAGTCACCAAAATCCCAGGAAAAGATCCTGATTGGCATGATTAGATCATGTCTCAGCCAATCAGGGAAGAGTTGAAAAAGCACAGCTGTGGCTACTCAGAGACTCAGCCCAGGAGGTATTGGGACCCCTGTGTGAGAAGATGCTGCTTCAGCCCTTGGAGGCCCGATCTCGTTGTACATTGTCAGAATGAGGGACACTACTCAATTAGATGGCAAACACAAGAACAAGGGATGACCTTCTCTCTTGCACACAAGCTAGCAACATTACTAGTGTCACGGTCACAGACTGTCCTAGATGGAGAAGGAAGAGACAGAAGGAGACTGACCTGAGGTCACGAAGCTCAGACTGAAGATTCTAGTCCCCACCCTCAAAGGGAAGCCCCCGAGAGCGCTGTCACTTCCTACCTTCTTCGGCTTATCTTGAACAATCTATGCATCTTCAAGCTTTTTATTTTTAATGTTTTATATAGTGGCAGGAGGTGCCCACACTGATTCATTTCTGTCCCATTCATGTAAAGAAATCTAGACTACTTTCCAGACAGGTGGGTTTGCTCTCAGACCTGCCTCATGAGGCCTCCCAGCTTTTGCCAGGACTATGTCTTCTACTACTATGTCATCTGCCTACTAGCTGGGCTTGTCTGCCAAGGACGACTGACAGGCATCTGTCTTAGTTAGGCTTTCACTGCTGTGAACAGGTACCATGACCAAGTCCACTCCTACAAGGACATCATTTAATTGGGGGCTGACTTAACGGTTCAGAGGTTCAGTCCATTATCATCAGGCAGGAGCATGGCAGCATCCAGGCAGGCGTGGTGCAGGTCGAGCTGAGAGTTCTACATCTTCATCCGAAGGCTGCTAGCAGAATACTGATTTCCAGGCAGCTAGGGTGAGGGTCTTAAGCCTACACCCTAGTGACACACCTACTCCAACAAGGCCACACCTCCTAATAGTGCCACTCCCCATGCCAAGCATATGCAAACCATTGCGCATCTTTGCACAGAGATGACTGGTCTGGAGTTCTGTGTGTTAGGAGTCCTAGATCAAGGCTCGAGTATGGCTGCCTCCTTCTGAGGTTCCTTGTATCTCTCCTGGCTTCCCACCTAGCAATGTTCCTTGGCGGATAGAAACATAATTATCTCTGCCTTCATCTTCAAAAGTCACCAATCAGGAAGATTAAACATGAGGACTTGGGTGGAGTGGTGATTGCCTCCTATGCACAAGGCCCAAGGTTCAGTCCCTGCTACTATCATAAAAAGAAGGAAGAAAAGCTACTTAGAGAAAGGCAGGCTACAGCGGTTCACCGGCAATCTCACCACGTGGGTAGCTGAAGCGGGAACATCACTAGAAGTCTGAGGCCAATCTGAGCTATATAGTTACACCCTGTCTCAAAGCCCTAACCAGGCAGCTAGCCAGCCAGCTAACCAACCAACTAGACAACACCAAATAGCAAACAATAACAAAATCACCAGTCAGCATTTAGAGTCTAGCCTGGTGACTTCATGTTAATTTGATTACTTCTGAAGGACTCTCCCTATTCACTGAGTCAGCTTGGTAGCACAGATCTTTTCATCTTATCATCTCAGAGGTGAGGCAGGAGAATTGTGAGTTTAAAACCATCCTGGGGTACATATCAAGATCTTGTCTCTAAAAACCAAAGACTGTGGATGTAGCTCGGTGACAGAGTGTTTGCCTAGCGTATGCAAACCCTAGATATCACCCACAGCATTAAGAAGAAGGGTGGGGAAGCTGAGTCATAGCTCAGTTGATAGAGTACTTACCTAGAATATACAAAGTCCTGGGCTCAGTCCCCAGATTTGTCTAAACCAGATCTGACGGCACACAAAAGGCTTTTCAAATAAGGCCACGTTCTGAGTAAGCACTGGGACTCTAACTCTAGGCAGCTGTTGGATGGGGGACGAGGGTGGGCCCAGGTGAAGCCATAACAAACTGTTCTTAGTCTCCTTACCACCTCAACCAGACAACTCCTTCTTACCCATCCCTGCTCAGGTAAACCTTTCCCCAAATGCTGCAAACCATGCCCAGCCCTGTGACCTGCTTTCCCGTGTTCTGCCTTCTCTTTATCTCAGATCCTTGCGCAATTACCCCATTCACATATGTCCTCTCCGTGCTGTCAGCTTCGTGAGGACAGGGACATGTCTCTCTGTGCACAGAAGCTCCCTGGCAGGTGAGGATTACCTTCACTACTTAAGACTAAGCTAGGCCTTCGAGGCAAGCAGGCACCTCTTCCCTCTAGCCAAAAAAGAATTTGTACCCTGGACCACTGGTACTAGGGAAAGAAGTGCCACAAAGTGCTCCCAGCAGCCTGTCATGCTGAACCAGGGAAGGCCCACCCTGGGTATGAGGCCTGGCCTCAGGAGTCCCAGAGGGAAAGCAAGGTGGCCTGATTTGAAACTCAACCCTGGGAGGTTGCCAGAGATGATGGGGGTGCAGCTCGGGGAAGACATTCAGGGGAGATGAATGAAGAGTTCTTTAACACCCCTGGGCCAGAGGCAGCATCGCTTTTCAGAAAGGTAGGCAGACTGGTCACACACCACTGCTACTTATGTTCCAAGTGACCTGCTGTGTCTCCTCCACAGGAGACAAGGGAGGACTTTCCTGTGCCCCTCTTTTGCCCCTAGCACATGACTATTTGGTCACCGTCGTAGTAGCAATAGACATTTAGCCCTTGTAGCTTCTCTTTCCCTTTCTATGGACAGGAAACGCAGTGAGTTTCAGGTAGCTGTTTCCAGTGACTCGTATGTGGCTAAACTGTACAACAGAACTTGTCCTCCATGCAGGCTATGGACCCCTAGGAATAGCCCATGCTGAATCCCAAAGGGAAAATTTCTGGAAGCTAGTTCAGGACAGGGACATCCTGGAAAAAATGACTTAAGGACCAGGGACTACAGTTTTCCACAGTGAGGAGCTGACTCATTGTAGCAGGCCCAAGCTGGCTAGGACTCTGGGCCAGTGGCTCGAAACATGCCTGCACAGTGAGCGTCTGTTCGTGAGGCCTTTTGCAAGGCTGGGTCTTGCAAAGCCATGGGTCAGGGGAGCCAAGGCCACCGCCCTGGGAAACACCCCAGTATGTAGCCAGACTTGGGAGCCCCAAGGGAAGCCAGCACTAGGCTCCACCCTCCCAACCTTCTTTTCCCTCCCACTCCTGGAGGCCTCAGTATAGCCCTGGCTAGTGAAGTCTAGAGAAGCCCCAGGACCACCGAGGAAGTCCTAATGTACTGAGGTATATGTTAAAGGTTGAATGGGCACAGCTCTAAATGTAGGCAAGCTCCGTGATTTAAAAAATATTTTTAATTTGCTTATTAATGTTTCTATATGTGCATGCACACCACAGTGTGCATGAGGGAGTCAGAGATCAACTTGCAGGGCTTGGTTGTCTCCTTCCACCATGTTTGAACTCAGCTCCTCAGGTTTGGCAGCAAACACCTTTACCCACTGAGTCGTCTCATTGACCCAAGATTTTTCTCATAAGTTAATCTCAAGGCCTCTCCCTTGGAGAGAAATTGTTTTCCAGGTTCTGGGGGGACCAGGAAACTGAAGTATCTTTGCTACTGCCCAATGGCTCCTTCAGCCCTATGAAGGAAGTAGGGACTCTGTTTCTGACTGTCTTCCCTCCTGACATCTTTGTCCACTTTGGCATCCAGCATTCTTCTGGTATCCAAGGCTCTCTCAGCAAGGACATTTGAGTCATGCTTTGGTTGAAACCCTGCCTGTGCCATCTGCTTGCTGTATGACCTTGGGTGAGTCACTCGATCTCACAGAGTCTGGATTGGTATAAATGTAAAATGGAGTTCCACAAAATGCGTCTGCCTTGTGTGGTAGCTGCGGTACCTAGCTATAAAGAGACCTCTGGAAGCTTCTCTCCTAATCACTCTCCACCCACCTCCAGTCTCTCTGGAAAGACTGTTATATCAGCCATTTGCACATTAGCCGAAGTTCCTGGGAAGGCACTGAGTTGTTTGCTGTAGGCATGTGGCTGCACTTGCACCCAAGGAGTTCTTGTCAATGTCACAGCCATCTTTACAAGGTCTCTACAAGCCCCTTGGTGATTGAAGAAACAGAGTCAAGGTGATGACAAAGCTTCTCAAGGTCACCCAGCAGAGCCTGAGATTCTGCCTACTCTTTGGGGTTCATTTCTCTAGCAAGCACAGAGTCCTGTAACAGCACAAGACCCTCCCATCCCATGCCTTCTTCCCAGAATGAGGGCCGCCAGAGCCTAGAACAGTTTGCTTCTATACAAGCAACTCCCAGAACTCCATTGGGTGCTGACTTAGAAGATGAACTTGAAATTCTATTCTCCGTTTTGTTAGTTTCATTGTAATATATATTACAGAAATTGCATCGTATAAACAAGCAAGCAAACAAACAAGGCTGGGGAGACAGCCCGGTGTGCAAAATGTTTGACGTGCAATCACAAAGACCTGAGTGTGCCTTTCCAGGACCTGTGTGAAGACGGACGAGACGTTGCACATCTGTAACGCCAGCACTTCTAACGTAAGATGGGAAACAGAGACGAGAGTTCCTGGAAGTCTGATAAATGCATCACCAAGCAACAGAGACCCTGTGTCAAATGAAGCAGAAGGCAAGGACTAACGCCTGAGCCTATCCTCTGATCTCCATATAATAGCACACATACACTGATATTAACACCGAGGAGTGTGCACACAGAGATAAATGACAAATGATAGATAGATTTTATATATACATATATGTATATATACATATACACACACACACACACACACACACACACACACATATATATATATATATATATATATATATATATATATATATATATATATATATATATATATATCTCCAGAGAGAGTTGTTTTACACAGTGTTTTAGGGTCTCACACAGGATTTTACTATGTAACCTCAGGCTTCTTCAACCTCAGAATCCTCCTGCCTCAGCCTCCTATGCAATGGGATGCTGGTGTATGTGACCAGATGCTCACACTTCCTTCTAAGCAACCTCACTTGGAAGCTTACCCCATAAATATTGTTGTACACCTATTACTCATTGTGGTTCTTCTAGTAATAGCAAGACATCAAAAATAACCCTTAGCCAAGTGCCATGGTGGTACATGCATCCCAGCACTCAGGAAATGAAGGCAGGAAGATCACAAGTTCACGGCTTGATGATAGTGAGACTCTTATCAAAAAAAATTCAGGCATGGTGTTACACACTCACAAGCCTAGTTAGTACAAGAGAGGTCAGAGTTCAAGGTCATTCCTCTATACAAGGTGAATTGGAAACCAGACTGGGCTATTTCAAGAAAAAAGAAAAGAAGCCAGCAACACCACACACACACACACACACACACACACACACACACACACACACACACAACCGCACGCATGCACGCACACACACACATGGCAGGGGGGGAGAAGGGAGAGGGGGAAGAAGAGGGAGAGGGGGAGAGGGAGAGAGGTAAGGGTAAGAAGAGAGAGAGAGAGAGAGAGAGAGAGAGAGAGAGAGAGAGAGAGAGAGAGAGAGAGAGAAAGGAGAGGCAGACAGAGTCAGAGACAGAACCTACAGATGTGTCACTGGGAGCTAGTTGAACAAATGGTTGTACATCTGGTATGTGTTCATGTGGATAGGTTGCCACATGGATATGAAGTTAAATAAGAAGTGTGGGACAGCGTGAGTAGTATGTTATTTTTGTGTGGAAAGACAAGGAGACTAATGACCGTCTGCACTTATACTCGTCTGATTTTACATGATTAAACTTTAAAAGAACCTAAAACTGTTTCTATCTGACTACCTGTGGCTGAGTTTGCTGCGGGTGGAAGACAGGACTATGGAAACAGGTGGTCGTTTTAAACAGTTAGAAACCAAGGGGCCGGAGAGGTGGATCAGTGGTTAAAAGAACTGGCTGCTCTTGCACAGAACTCAAGTTGGTTTCCAGCACCCACATGGTAGATCACGAGCTTCTGTAACTCCAGTTCTAGGGAGTCCGATGCCCTCTGCTAGGTTCTACAGCTGTGTGGCTCATACGCCAGCAGACAATCCTACACATAAAATGAAAAAATGTGAAACCATTCATACTCTTTTAGCAAATGAGAAAAAAATGACCTTCTAGGACTGTTACAATTTTAAGGTATAACAGTATGGCTGGGCTTCTTGTTGGTTGTGTTTGGTTTTGATTTGGTTTTTTGAGGCAGGGGAGTTCTGTTCTGGAACTCCATTTGTAGACGAGGCTGTACTCGAACTCGCAGAGATGTGCCTGCCTCTGCTGCCTGAGTTCTGGGATTAAAGGCATGTGTCACTACCAACCATCTGTTTGTTTGTTTAGAATATGCTCTTTTAGAGATATGTACTAGGGGCTGTGGTTAATGGTGGGATTCTGGGTAGACATATTGGAAATAAGCTTGGCCTGCCTCCCAAGTAAACATTCCCCTTCCACAGAGATAAACATGAAAATGTTTACAAATGGACCTATATCATGTCCACATTTGCTTCAGAGTGATACAGAAGAATAAACAGATTATTGTTTATATATATGTAATTGATATATATTATAGTTGAAAGTGAATTGGGTTTCGAATCTATGAAATTAATGAGCAGAGGGTTCAGCGTGCAATTCTATTTATTTTCTTCTAATGATAAGAATCAACTCAGGACTTTTGCTGCTTTACCACTCTTACAACCACCCTATGTCTGTCTGTCTGTCTGTATGTATGTGTGTATGTATGTATGTATCTATGTATCTATCTATATATCTATGTATTTTTGTATCTGTGTGTCTATGTATCTGTGTATCCACATCTATCTATCTATCTATCTATCTATCTATCTATCTATCTATCTATCTATTTATCTATCTATCTTTCCATTTACCTACCTACCTACCTACCTACCTACCTACCTACCTACCTACCTATTCAGCCATCCTCAAATTCACTAGGTACCAGGATAACCTCTAAGCTTTTGATTCTCTTGCCTTTGCCTCTGGAGTGCTTGGATTGCAAGAATACTGTACCACAGCTGATCTTTATGTGGTTCTGGGTTCAAATCCAGGGCTCCATATGTGGTAAATAAGCAAGCATTCTGCCGACGGAGCAATATCAGGAGATACTTCAATTATTTTATGTGTTTGCCTCCGTGTGTGTGTGTGTGTGTGTGTGTGTGTGTGTGTGTGTGTGTGTACCTTCTGTGTGCCTGCTTCCCGTGGAAGCCATCTGTCTTCTGGAACAGGAGTGACAGGCAGTTTGTAGGTCAAGTACAGCTGAGCTCTCATCCTCCGGAAGAGCAGCAATTGCTCCTAACAACTCAGCTATCTATTCTATCTCTAATGTTTTACCTAATCTATATACTTCATACAAAGGATTTCACCTACTATGAGACCTTCTGTGTCTGGTTTGCTTCACGTAGCACAGTGTTTCTGGGATTCATCTCTCTTATTCCGTATGCCATTATTTTACCTTTATATGTTTAATCACTAAATGTATTATTTAGGTGTATGTGCTCCCATTTTTAATCACTAAATTTATTTGTTTAGTTGTTTGTGCTCCCATGTAAATGTCAGACAACAACTCCAATGGATAGTTCTCTCCTTCCACTATTGTGGTCCCAGGAATCAAACTCAGGTCATCGGTCGGGCTTAGCAGCAAGAACTCTTACCTGCTGAGCCGTCTCACCTGTCCAACTTGACTGCTTTCAACGACTTGACACTATCCTTCCACACACATGCACCACCGTTTATTTACGCCTTCATCTGCATACAGACACGTGTATTGTTCACATCGACTCTTGCAAAACATGCTGCCGTGAACACTTGGGTCGTCTATGTCTTTATTTGGGCCTCTGCTCTCACGTCTGTAGGGGTACACAGACACCTGGGAAAAGAACCGTGTATAATTAGATAATTCTGCGTCTTTTTGAGCACTCTGCTTTCCACGGCAGCTACGCCATTTTACACCCTCTGTAGAAACCTCCCATCGTCTCTCCACATCCTCGACAACACTTGTTATTTTCTGGTTTAAAAAAAAAAAACGATTGTTATTATCATAGCCGTCCTCGTGGGTGTGAAGTGATGCATCACGGTGGTTTTGAGTTGCAGTTCCCTGATGACTAATGAGGTTGAGCATCCTTTCGTGTGCTTGCTGGCCACTTGTGCGTCTCCTTTAGAGGAATTCTATTCAACGTCCTTTGCACTCTTTAAATTGGGCTGCTTCTATTTTTGCTATTTCCGTCCACTTAGTAGAAAAGATATGAAATATGAGACATACTTAAAACCGCTTCCCCCCCTCTCTCTCTTTGAGAGAGGTCTCATGTAGCTCAGGGTGGACTCACATTTGCAGTGTATTAGAGGACAACCTGAACTTCTAATCCTCCTGCCTCTGCCTCTGGTGCTGGGATCATAGGGATATGACCATTCCTGGTGTGTGTGTGTGTGTGTGTGTGTGTGTGTGTGTGTGTGTGTGTGTGTGGTGCACACTGGGTAGGTTTTCTACCAATTAACCTACAGTCTCAGTCTGCCTATTCTTCTGTTCTCTTCTCCCTCCCTTTCTCCTTCCCTCCCTCCCTCTTTCTTTTTCATTTTTTTCTCTTTGAAGAATGCCCCCATCTTGAACTCTACTAAGACAATAATTTTCAACTTTGCTAATGCTTCAGCCCTTCAATAGAGTACCTCATCCCCCAACTTAAAATTATTCCATTGCTATTTCATAACTGTAATTTGTTACTGTTATGAATAATAACATAAATATCTGTGTTTTCCAATAGTCTTAGGTGACCCCTAGGTAAGGGTCATTCAACCCCCAAAGAGGTCATGACCCGTAGGTTAAAAACTACTGTCCTAAGACCATCCCTACCTCAACCCTTCATGATTAATTTTCTTTCTTTCTTTCTTTCTTTCTTTCTTTCTTTCTTTCTTTCTCTCTTTCTTTCTTTCCCTTTTTTTTTCTTCAGGTTTTTGAAGTTGCCCTTAAACTCTCAGCAATTCTCCTGCCTCAGCTTCAGAAGTGCTAAGCTTATTATAGGCATAAGCCACCACATTGGGCTTTTTTCCCATTCTTCTCTTTAAACAAATAAATAAGTGTGTTTCCTTCCTTTTGTCCTCTCTCTCTCTCTCTCTCTCTCTCTCTCTCTCTCTCTCTCTCTCTCTGTGTGTGTGTGTGTGTGTGTGTGTGTGTGTGTGTGTGTTTATGGGGAGGCAGGTCCAGGACAATGAAGACAGCACCAGTTGCTGTTACATGCCCTTGGTCCCAGCCTGAGGTTGACCCTGTCTCCAGAGCCTATGTCCCAGCTCTTATGTTCTATCTCTACTACTTTGGTGAGACTCACCCAGGAAGGGTGGCCTACCTATAACAGAAGACACCCTCGGGCTAATAGCCAGTCACATCACAAGATATGATAGCCCGCAGGGACACCAGGACTTCTATTGCCAAGGGGAGGAGCTCTGTAGGCTCATGTTCAGAGGCAGATAGCTGGGGAGAAACAGGGAGTGGTGCTGGGTGGTTATGGGGATGGCCTGAGTGGTTGAGTTCCCAAAGAATCTTAGGTGAAGGAGGGAAGGGGACATAGTCTGGAACCTTCCAAACTCCTTAGTGATCGTTTTCATCAGCAGAATTCTCATTTCCAAAAAGGACTAGGATGTGCAGGACATTGGAGTGAGCTGCTCCCTGGAACCAGCAAGAAGCCTAAAACCATCCTTCCTCTTGCCCTACAGGAACCTCCAGGAAGACTTGAGACTCAGAAGACCCATAGTCTTTATATGAAATCACAAAAGAACTCAACACATTCTGCTGCCTTTTGGGGCCCTTTTAGGGCTCCAGAGGTCTAGGACATGCCCAGTGGCCCTCTAGACTCTAATTTGACATGATAGCCTGTCACCTTAGTTGCCCCTCCTCAACCAGATCCCAGAGCAACCACTGAGGTTGAGAGTTGGGATGGACTCAGCAAACCAATAGGGACAGGTCTATTTCTGTATTAGTGATGTTTCCTCCCACAGAGAGAGTTCCACACTCTGGACAGCCATCTTGCTGGTGACAGCCTGCTGACTGCTCTTGAGGAATATCGTCAGCCTCTGTGAGGTTTTTAGCCCAGTCTTTTTTGGTTGTTCTGGTTTTTTGATTGGTTGGTTCCTTGGTTGCTTAAGACAGAGTCCTGTGTAGCCCAGGCTAGCTTTGAACTCTGTGTAGCCAAGGGTAAACTAATCTGATCTCAAACCAAAGGGGGTTGGGATTACAATTGCAGATTACCACACAGATTTGTACACACCAAACAAGCATCTTCCAACTGAGCTGTATGTCCAGCTCCATATTTTTTTATTGTTAGTGATTGGTTTGGTTTTGGTTTTAGATAGGATCTCGTAGCCCAGAACTTGCTATGTGCTAATGTTGATGAGGTGGTGGCATAATAGGGCCCGCACTTCAAGTTGCTATAAGAAGTAGAATTCAGCAAGCACATGGCTCTAATCCTGGTATTGAGGAGCTAATAAATTCTTGGCTACAAAGAGGATAGGGAGCTAGCCTGGGCTACCCGAGATGCTATCTCAAAGCAAACAAACCCAAAACAAAGACATTCAGGTCTAGAATAAAGAAAATACTCAATAATGATTGTAATTAGTACGACATTAACCATTTTTTATTGTTAATGTAACAAGGACGACTATGTAGTTTGGTGGGTAAGCAATAGAGTCCACGGCATACATGTTTGGGTTTCATTTGCAGTTTACTCACTGGAGCTGTGTGGCTGACTCTGAGCAAATACTTAACTTGTCCCGTGTCTTCATTTCCTTCTCAGAATCATGGGAATATGAACTGCCCCTACTTCATGCAGGTGCTGTGATCCTTATGTCCTTGTATGGGGAGGACTCTGAGAAATGCCTGCCTGGCCAACATGAAGTGCTCCAGCAATGATTCAGGAGTAGACTCTGTTGAAAGCTGCCTTCTTGGCTCTCCATTACAGTTCCACAAAGACCACAGAACCACCGCCCCACTCCGAAGCTGGGTGACCATGAGCCAGTTACCTCCCCATCTCTGGGCCTGCTTTTATTTATCTACAAAATGTGTTATTATGGCCTCTAGGTTGTTACAGCTGCATTAGTGAGGGATGAGCCGTGGGAAGCTTGTCTATCCTTGTTAATTAGCCCTGGGATCCAAAGCTCTGCCTAAACCCAGCTCCTACCCCACCCCGCGCTCCCTCCCCTCCTTCCCCTGCCTTCCGATTCTGTCCCGCTGCGCACCAGGGGGCCGCGGCCTTGCCCGCAGCCAGGCCCTATTTCTGGGGACCGAGCGATCCCGAAGCTTTGCCAAGCTTCCCCAAGGATCGGGTTTCTGCTGACGCGGTGCCAGGCACGTCTGCTTCCAGGAACCGGCAGCCGCATTTAGCCGCGGGCCGCACATGAAAGGCTCTAGTCGGAAACGTGACGTTTTGTCAACAGGCGCGGCAGGTCAGCGCTGGGTGAGACCATCCCGGCAGCCCCGCCGAGCACGCCCTGTCTGAAGGCCGCCAGATCCCAGGCCTGTGCGCTCCTTGGCCCCAGAGTCCATGCTTCACCCCTCTCGGCTTTCTCTCTCTCTCTCCCACACACGCCCCCTTTTCAACAGAGGCCTTCTTTGTCCCCAACTGGGCTGAAGACTGGGATGTAAGCCACTTCACACACCTTCCTGAACACCCTTGGATCTTCTTCTGAAACCTGGCCTAGGAAAGTTCAGGTCACTTTGGAGACAGAAAAACAGACAAGCAGCTGCGCCTCTCGGGACTGGGGTGGGGATGGGGTATTGGGGGGCTTCACGTGGCAGACTCTAGAAGAGACATTCTGGATCGTCTGCCTGTGGAACCCTCAAATCTATTCTTAGTTTATAGTGCTTGAACCATTTCCTGTGTCCCCAGCTCTCCTGGAGTCACAGCTGGGAGAGAGTTTTGGAGTGGACTTAACGGGCAGGAAGACTACAAGAGCAGGCTACCTAAGGCAGGACTTAGGGGCCATGCCAACCTACACTACAGGAATAGTGTGAGACTCAGAAGCCTTAAGTGTCTAGTCAGGAACAAGCATGACAGAGCAGCAGGCTCTAGAGGCCTCATGTCCCTAGTCCAGGCTCCTGACCTAGGATAGTTGTACCCAGCATTGAGCACAAGAAACATGACTTTCACTTGAAGACCCCCCAGGAATCAGAGAAGGTGACATTTGAAAGGCCCTCCTGTGCAGGTGGTACTTTGAATGCCCTGGAGTTGACTTCCCTGTAGGGAAGACTCCAGATAGCTAGCTGAATCTAAATGATTCAGGTGCTCTGGGGCCTGGAAGGTGTCCATCAGGAAACCACAGGACAAATCAAGATGGGAAGAAAGCAAACGTTTCCCACTTATTTTTTTTTTTTTTAATAAGAGCAGTAACACTTGTTCTGCACATACCCAAAGAGAGGAAGTTGGAAAACTGTAGGAATTATGTATTGATGCAGGATATGGCTAATCCATTAAAACCTGCTAGATTTCAAAGCGTCGGCCTGCCTCAGCGAAGAGATGTGCTGTCTCCAACTTCATTATTGCCTAATAATCCGTTAACTTTCACCTACACGTGTAGCCCCATAGAAGCCCCACCTTCCAATCCCCCAACACACACACTTTATTCCATGAGCTCAGAGTCTGGATTTTCACGTTAAGTTCTGAAGCAGCATGGAGTAAGTGGTTGTTGCCGCAGTTCTGGAAACCTGCCTTGAGTGCAGATCCTCGGCAAGAGTTCTAAAAAGACAGAGAATGCGACTCAGTTGGTAGAGTGCTTGCCTAAGATGTATAAGGCCCTGAGTTCGATCCCTGGAACTGCCTAAAACCAGGCGTTGGTAGGGCATGTCTCTACTGATCCAGGAAGCCTGGCTGTAAGCCCAGCATCTAGAAGCTAAGACTGGAGAATCCATTCAAGGATGTCTTGGCTACACAGCAAACTTGGTGCCAGTATGAGCTACTACTTGTGACCCTGTTTCAAAACAAAACAAAAATAATCCAGCATTTACCTACTACATGAACTCCATTTATTCTTCACGCTAGGCACTCAACAAGCTGATTGCAACTGTACCATGATTAACTAGGCGAGAGGACTGAGAAAGCATCATGACACTAAGTTATTTTTAAAATCAAGGAGACCGTTTCTCTTCCACAGGAAAAAGCTTATTTTATTAAGTCTTTTTAAAACAACTACTTAACATTTACTTAGATAAAAATATTTACAATTTCACACCTTCAGGAAGGTTCCAAAATATAAACACTGTAACCTCTCCTCTCCCTAGAGAAAAAAAATTATTCTCTTCAAAAACAGAAATACATTCATTTTTTTCCTCACTGTGTAGATCAAGTAATTATACAAATAGACATCTGAAACATTTTCCTTTGTCATATATTTATATAATATATATTTATAACAGCTTTACAAATAAAGGCAACAACTTTTATGCCCAAATAAAACTGGGAGAAGTTAAACACAAGCATAGTGCACTTCGAAAAAGCTGGTGCAGGGCTGGCAGAGCAAGTCAGGGAAACAAGGACTCTGAATCAGAAATCAAACTTCCTTAAAGGAGCCAGAATCCTCTTTAGCAATAAGGATACTCCATATGCCGCTGGATAAGAGGAATTAGCCTACAGAAAGGATCCTGGGGTGCCAAGGCTCTGCTAGGCCTTTGAGAAGCTAAGCTTGCTTCAAAGCTTTAAGATAGACTTAAAATCCGTGTCTAGCTGTGCAATAAGTAAGCAATCGATTACTTAGCTTTGTGTACTTTGGGATGTTTGGGGCATCTCTGAGACCCTCCTTTGGTTCCTTGGAAAGCATGCCGTAGAAATGAGAGCTAAAAAAAAAAAAAAAAAAAAACAAACAAACAGGTGCCACAGACCTGGGTCTGGTTCACCGTGATTCCATAACAGCTCGGCTTGTACAAAGGGGACCATTTTCGGTTCCGTAGTAAGCTAGTCACAAAAGCCTGAATTAAGGAACTGTACTCATTGTCTTTATTCATCAGAGGCAGGGTTGGGGGAAGAGACCTGCGGAAATTTGCCCAAACCACTACCGAGACATGCCAGTGTTGGCTACCTCACCACCTTAGCAGAAAGCTCAGTCTGACCACTGTCAGTCTGCTGTGAGTCACCTCCACAATAAAGGAGAAGGGTGGGGTCCTAACAGCTGGCTGTGAGCTGTGCTCTGGAAAGCCCTCTTTTGAAAGTACCTTTTCTCAAAGCCACAGACAGACCTATGTCCCAAACTGGAGTGACTCACAGATCAAGCCTTTGAAGCATATGAAAATCCAACTGATTTGTATCAAAGGGGGCTCTTCTCTGGGTAGGGAAAAGCCCAGAGATGTGCTATAGACCTCTTGTCATCTGATGTCAGGCCATCCTTCTCACATCTTCCCTGTGTCAGAAGGAACTTAATGTCCTACATCTATAAACACACATACAAGCACACGCACGCGCACTCACACACTCACTCTCACACACATTCTGAATCTTCTCTGTGGGTCTGCATGGTGGGCCGATCTCTCTGCACTCACAGAAACCTTTTGTGGTCTTGGAATTAGTGGGGAAAGGAAAAGCAAAGCAGCAGGAGATTCGCCCTCAAGAGTTTAGTCTTTGGTTTCTAAGTTTAAAGGAGGGATCTGCTTCAGGGCCTGGAGCAAGGCTGAAGAGTCAAGGGACGAATGTGCCAAGGGAGAAGGGAGTCTCTGGGGCAGGAGCAAGGGAGTTGGGATCTTGTCTGGGTTCATGAAGCTGGAGAGGGCTGCTGCTGAGGTGTTGAGGCCTGGGTATAACAGTGGCACAGAGGTCGGATACCAGCATTTCTCCAGCATAGGCAGATAGGCAGTGGCCGATGGTGGGATGAGATAGAAGGGCAGGCAAAAGGGAGGCTGATGTGGGTGAGGCCCAAGAAATGGGGAACCCATCAGGTCACTGCCCACGAAGTGGCCTTCCTCATCTGAGAGCTGCATTCGGCTCTTTTTGGTGGGGGGCTCTTCAGATTCTTGCTTAATTGTGCTGACGCGTTCTCCCACGGTGAACCTGCGTCCGTGATCGCTCTTGAAGTAGGGTTGCTCACTGCGCAAGTCACCCTTCTCCAATTCGCCTCCGTAGCCACTGTCTGTGTCCGTGTCACTACCACTCTGCTCCCCGCCCGAGGGAGCAAAAGTCCTCTGGATGACTGGCACACAGTTTTTCCCAGGGCCTTCTGATCCCTTGGCTAGGAAGCTGGGCTTCTCTTTGAAGTCCACGGGTTTGGGAGCTGAGTCCAATGGTTTCCTGGAAGCACTACCCTGCAGGAGTTCAGAGACCACACGGTGGAGATGAGTGACAAGCTGGGAAGACTTCAGGTCCCTAGTGTTTTCATGCTTGGCCAGGTACTGAAGTACCTCCCGGGCACAGGTCTGGAAACCGGAGCAGAACATTTCTTGTCCTGCCTCAATATTTCTTCCCGACAGATCACCTGGAGAAAAAGACGCAGAAAGAAGGGTTTTAGAAGGCTGGGTTGTAGGTAAGTCTAGGACTTTCTTCTTGTCTCTTTTCAAACTGTCGGTCAATTTGCATTTCTAAACTCCAAAAGTCTATGCCTAGAGTCTATGCGGAGAAGTGTAAAAAGTAAAACAAACATATCCCGACCACTTAGAGACAGGTTTTTTTTTTTCTTTTTAATGCTTGGGTTTTGACATTAAGTACAAGAGAGTATCGCTATGTTACACATACTCCACTGTCCCAAATAGGATTTTTTTTATGTCTGTATAGTGTCCCAGAGAAGTCGACTGAATTACTCTTGATGAGCTTGATATATAATACCTACAAGTTTTTCTTGTAACACAAAAAGGAACATGCTACTGTGTTTAAAAGTCCAACAGTCGGGGCTGGGGACTTAGCTCAGTGGTAGAGCGCTTACCTAGGAAGCGCAAGGCCCTGGGTTCGGTCCCCAGCTCCGAAAAAAAGAACCAAAAAAAAAAAAAAAAAAAAGTCCAACAGTCACACTTATTTTTTTTTTTTTCTAAATAAAGCAGTCTCTCGTTCTAGCCTGGATTGACACTGAGCTGGCCTTGAACTCGTAGTGAGCCCATCTTAACTTTCAGACTGCAGGGGCTACAGGTCTGAGCCACCACACCCATCTCCAGTAAGTTAGTATAGCCACAGTCTCTCGGAAGCAGGGAGCCAGACACTCATAAAGTGGAACAATAGAGAAACAATACCACCGAAAAAAGACCACTGTCTCCCCTGGCCCCTTTTTTGTACAGATAGCGTCTCCCTATTTAGTCTTAGATGGCTTGGAATTCCCTAGGCAAAACTGGCTGGCCATGAATTTAAGGGGCTTTGTCTGCCTCCCAAGTATGGGATTACAGGCATGCACCGCCGTGCCTACAGTCGTCATAGCTCACACCTGTAATCCCACCGACCTGGGAGGCTGAGACTGGCAGGTTACTTCAGAGCTTTAGGAAAGCCAAAAAAACAGATCAACAACCAAAAAGCAAACAAAAAAACAAAAAAAAACAAACAAAACAAAAAAACAATACCTAAAACCAGTAACTCCGGCACCACACAAAGACTTAACCTATTAATCAAATAGGTGCATTTCCCCTGTGCATTCTAACTAGGCTCTTTATTTGTAAGTCTTTCCCATATACTGTAGCTCTGACTCCCCTAGAGATCAGTCCTGATCAACTTTCTATTTTTAGTAGGAAAACTGGCAGGCATGCTGGCTCGGTTTGGTTTTTGTTTGTGATTCTTGTACTAGCCTTGGACGGAACAGAAGAATGCCTGAGGGGTAGGTGTTAGGATTCCCCCTGGTCTGTACTGTATGATCTGGAAGGGAGAAGGGGGAGGTTAGAAGGTGCCCCTGATTCTCTGAAACTCAGGATAAATGAATGATGAAACCAGTGGTTTCATTGGATTGTGCAATTTGCCAAGATACCTACCTAGTGGCTATTCAGGGAACCACAATGAAATGCAGGCAAAAAAAAAAAAAGCCTGCTGTCATCCTGCCAAGACTGCATCCCACATCCAAAGACAAGGAAGCAAAGGGACAGGAAAACACTAGGGGCAGACCCGTGTTCTGCTCACCCATGAATGAGGGCTCAGCAGACCAACTGTAAAAACACCCACAATGCAAATTATCGATGCCTTGGCATTTTAAAGGGGGATGGGGAAGTCTCCCAGAACCGAGACACTCTCGGGCCAAAATGTCACAGGAACATTTCATCACTGGGCTAATAAGTACTCATTCCAGGTGGTGCACAGCAGCATTCCGTATGGGAAAGTATGACCTTTTAGGAAAGAATCAGAAAAGCATCTCCCCCAGTGAATGTGCAAAGGAGATGGTAGCTCAGAGTCAGGAGCCACAGCCAGCCCTCCGGGCTCGATCTGTGCTGAGACACTAATCAGGCCAGGCACTCACCAGCTTGTAAACCGCTCTGCAGGGCCATGATTTTCTGCTGCTGCTGATCAATTAGGTTTGTCAATGCTTTCACGTGCTTCAGCGTCAGCTCGAGAACCACTGCTTTCTCCAAGTGACCCAAAGTCTGAGGAAACAAAAAAAAGGGAGCTTCCGTCACCTGTGAGGTCAGTGAAGTCCCTTCTGACACACACTATTTGTTATGAGAATTGGGTGTAGACAACGAGATAGGAAGAGCTTTTCCTGCCCCACTAAATTTAAAGTTTGCAGATGTGTTAACATATCCATATAACGATCAAAGGCTTAAAAAAAGTCAAACATGTGTTGCCTATCTTTGGAGGCATTTTGGTAGCTGTTACAGTCTCGGGAGTGAGCTGACAGATATATTTCTCCAGCAGCTGCCCTGACCTTAACTCAGGGGACTCCGGAGATAACATTTCCCTGCTGTGGTGTCAACTCAGGGAGGGATGTCTACTGTGTCTGGCAACCAAACGGCTTTCCCAGTGTGCTGAATTTTTTTTTTACACATCCCCCCCCCCCCCCAAACACCCGTTCAGGACTTCCAGTCATGCAGGCTTTTCGTCTTCCTTTCCAAACACTTTTCCCGAAGGAAAATCCAGAAAGCTTTCGGTTACCAGTAAAGATGATGATGAAAAGAAAAGGCACACATTAAATAAAGTAGGTCCTCTCGTGGATGGTAAGAGGACAAGGAGAAGGGCATAATTTTTTAATCTCACGGTTTGTTCCTTTTAAGTTAAGGGAGACTACGAGGTGGTGAGAAAGAAAAAAAAATACCAAAAGGAAGCTGTGCTAGTGTTGGAGCCAACTTAAAGAGGCCCCAGATGGTTCTGGTTCTGCCTCTGCCTGGAAGTCCTGGGTCTGGGTCTGGGTTCCCTCCAAACCAGAACTACTAGGAGCTTTGATCCGCCCGTCTAGCCTGCAGTTCCCGTTGACGCCTGCAGGCGGCGGGTGACCCCCACCCGCCCTCTGGGCAGAAGAACTGGGTTGGAGCGCAGCCAGGTTCTCACTTACAGTAAGTTTGAGATGTTCGGGTAGGAGATCCTTCAGCTGGGCAATGCACTCGTTAATCCGGTCACGTCTCTTTTTCTCAATCAACCGGTGCGGCAATTTGTAAGTTTCCTGCAAGGAATAAATGGAAGCAGTGGGTGCCTGAGAAAGGGAACACGAAGCTTCCTCCCTTCCTCCCCACCCAGCACCAGAGGGAAAAAAATTCTGCGAGGGCGCAGAGACGCACCGAGGATCACCTTCTCTGCCCCTTCTTTCCCAAGTCACTCACTTGTGACAATAAGCTCATCACATCCCGAAACCCCCAGCCAACCTTCAAACAAGCAAACTTTTCCTTGGAAACTCAGCGCACGCGAGAGGCTATGGAACGGGGTCCCCAGGGATGCACCTACCTTGCTGTCCTCGCTCCGTTTTATTCCCCGCCTGGACTTGTACACTTGGTACATGTGGGCAAAATCCATCCTGCAGGGAGAAAGGCCAGAAAGAGCCGTGACTCCCAAGTGCGTACTGGCTGCAGAAGTCCTACAGATGCAAGAAGCCCCCTATATGCCCAGAGATGCCCCAAGTTGAGAGTGGCATGGAAGACACGGTGAGGAGCGGAGACTTGAAGGGATCACAGCGCACACTTACCCTGACAGGTCTCCGTGCTCCAGCCCTGGCGTTTTGGGCAGGCAGGTAGGAGGTGGTTGCGCGCTGGGGATCCGCTCCATGATGCGGCGAGCAGGGGCCACTGTGCGCTCCTGTCTGCACTTAGCAGAGAGTCTGAGAGAGGACTGCCCTGGAAGGGAGGATCCGAGGGTCTCAAGGGGTATGTTCCTATGAGCTAGCCTGAGCTTCTTGCAATGCGCTGGGCTGCCAGGAGCTGCGGCTTTGAGGTGTCGCTTCAGTTGGGGGCGTGCATGACCGGGTGTCCCCCACGGCTTCTGGCTCCCGCTCTGCACACAGACTGGCGGTGTGTGCTCGCTGCGCTGTCTGCGCCGTGCGAGCCAAGTGAATGAGAAGTGGGGCGGGTGGAGAGGCGGGAGGGAAAGGGGGGGTTGCTTAGGGCGGAGCGGGGGGGGGCGGTGGTTGCTGGAGGGGACGAGCCGAGGAGTAAGGAGAGGCTGCGGGCTGGGTTAAATGGGAGCGAGTGGGTGGGTAGAAGCTACGTGTTCTACCCTGTGACTCCAAGCACGTCTGGCCGCTGCCGGGGAGGGAAGGAGCGACCTGCCCGCCCTCCCCCGGCTTCATCACATGAGTCTCACGTGTTGGACAACGCTCTGGCGGCTGCAAAGTGCCCCCCCTCCCCGCCGCCCCAAACCTCGGGCCCCAGGTGTCTGCGGCTGCGGCCTCCTTTCCCCGAAAGAGGGGGTGGCAGCGCAGCCAGAGTCCTGCCCAGCTGGGTGGGGGGCACGGAAGCTGGAAGGAACTGGGGAGCTGGGGGGCGGGGGGAAGAGTTGGTAACGTGGGCGAACCTGCCCCAGGGAAATGAAGTAAGTTCCCGTCTCCTGGGAGGGAACGGGGGAGGACGGATTCCGCCCGCGTCTGACTCAAGCCGGGAGAGGAATATCCCCTTGGTCGCTCCAGCCCAGCCCTCTTCCTCCTCCCCCGCCTGGCCCGCTCCTAGGAACCGGTGCGCAGCGGAGGGAGTTGTCGGCCCCCCTTGGCCTTCCCCAGAGGCTGGGGTTTCTTTCCGTCCTGGCTTCCCAGCCCCCCAACGCTCAGCCTCAGTGTCCAGGAATTGCCCGCCTTGGGGAGGGACCGAGGGCGGGGCGGATGTCACCCCATGGGAAGCGGGCTGGTGGCCAGGCGCTAGGGCAGCCGAGGCCGCCGCCGAGCACGCCGAGCGCACCTGACCGTGGACCGTGTGAGCCGTGCGGACCCTCCCCTCCCCCCACTCTCCCGGGAGCTCAGCTCCCGGGCGCAGCCTGCGGGTGGCCTGGCACCCGACTGGCGCGCACCCATCTCCTCCCGCCTTCCAGGGTGCCTCACTGCCCCCACCCACCCTGGCTAGTCAAGCACAGAAAGATACCGGGCACGGTGCCCGGCGTTCCCTCCCTCCTCTGCCCCCTCCGATGCAGAGGCGTCCGGGTCGCCTCCCCTCCGGCTGCAGAGTTACACAACCGCGGCGACGGCGCCTGCCCTGCAGCAGCGCGGGGCGTGACGCTTCACGTGGCCCAGACGCGGGCCGGAGCTCGGCTCACTGCAAGCCTCTCCGCGCCGGCTTCCAAGCCGTGACCCCCGCGCACCGGGCTGCCAGCCGGCATGGGATCCCGAAGCTAACCAGGAACTTGGGTGGCGCTGTTTGCAGTCTATTCCAGGACAGGAGAGAGGAGACAGGAGGACCCCCACTCCCACGCCCCATCCTCTTGGTTTATCACAGTGAAATCTCCACATATGTGCAGCACACACTCACTGAGCCCCTTACCCAGTCGAGCTCGTGGCTGGAGACAGTGGAGGTAACAAGCACGGATTTTGACCTTGAATTTACAAGGACCTTTGGGAGGGAGCCAACCAGGCCAATCAGAAGACTGCCTTCAGCAGAAAGTCTATCGGGGCCACTGGCAGAGAATATAAAACGAGAAAGTTTTAATTTAATACTAACCAAGACGTTTAGGTAGTAGAGGTTAACCCACAAGCCCGAGCGCGGGGCACAAGGGCAGCTCCAGGGGCCCCAGCGCTCTTCAATCTCGCGGAGGCCGCCGGGCCCCACCCCCACCGACCTGCATTGGAAAAATCTGGTCTCTTTGACCTTCTAACAGCCCGGAGCTGGGAAAGCCTCTGAAACGCAGAACCTGCGGCGCTGTGAGCGGCGCTGACACACAGCAAGGGGCCAGTGGAAAGTCGTGACTAAAATAAGGCCTGGCTGGGGATTTCACTGACCTCTGCGCTCCCCTGCCCTGCAAGTTCGGGGAGTTGAGAGATGACTGTTAACCTTCCCTACCGTGCTTAGGGTCAGTCACCCCGCTGCTGCGGAGTGACCTGGCTGGGGAACTTGGGGAAAATGAGGTCACTGCTGGGACGGGGTGCATTTTGGTGGGTCAGTCTTCACTGTCAGTATTCTGACGACCTAGAGGACAGGGATTCACATGTTGACCAAACTGTGAGTGCATTTCCTTCAGGTCGCTGAAAGCTTCTACTTCCTGTTTATGTTTCACAAGCGTCAAACCCATTAGTAAGTGTGAGAAATGATGGCTTCTCTAACTGTTCACTGGCTGACCTCACTTTCAGGCTTAGAGTTTCATCCCTCCTCCCCAGACAGACGTACTTTGCTGACAGGTTATCATCAATCTCCCTGGAGGGAATGAATGCTCCCACCTTTCCTGCCAGGAGGTGGGCAGTAGGACTAGAGGTTTGGGTATGTGCTTGCAGACTAGGGTAGGGTGGGGGTAAGGAAGGGCTGCGACCTTCCTGTGACTCTAAGGGGGAAGTGTTGTCATGGTTGCACCAAAACTATAGTTCCACTAGGAAATAAGCTGTGTTGGAGGAAGGAGGCTATGTCCTCTCTTGTGCCGTCCCCCACCTCCCAGGAGTGAATCTCTGCAATTCTGCCTGCATGGCTCATAGCTCAGGAAAATAACACCCTTAAGATTATTTGACTGATCAGTAAATTTCCATCGCTATTTGCTTCTGTAAATAACGAAGTCTGTGCATTGTTCAATTTAACTTTTTTAAAATTATTTATCAGGTCCTTAAATGCCTGGTAGGCTTTGACTTCAAAATCCTCCTGTATCAGCTTCCTGAGTTCTGGGCATTGTAGACAGAAACTAATTCCTACTTTTGTATTTGTCCCAAATACTCCAACATTAGCCCCATCAGGCTGAGGCAGGATTTCTTCTTTTTAATCTGTAAAAAGAAGGAAGAAAGGAGGAAAAGAAGGAAGGCAGGCAGGCAAGCAAACGAAATAACTTGCATGTTATGTGGGGGCTGTCGTAGCTCCTTTGACAGACTTGCCTGCCTGCCTGCTTGGCATGCACTAAAGCCTGAGTTCTGTCCCCAGCAGAGCACAAAACTGGGAGTGGTGTCACCACTTGCCTTTAATCTCAGCAATGCCCAGGTAAAGTCAGGAGGATCATAAAAAGTTATTTTTTATATGTTACATATACATATGTAATTTTTAATAAAAAGTTAGCCTGTTGTAAAAAAAAATTTAATCCCAATCTGGGATTTCTACCCTGCCTTAGACCATTTAGTTCCCAGATAAAAGAGACACACAACTTTTATTTTTATAATAAGCATTAATCAGTGCTAGTCCTGGGCAGATATCTACCCTCTGTGCTATTAGAATCTACTTTCCTTTTAATAGCCCCAAGTTATTACTTACTATGTCTCATCTGGACTTCTCTTAACTTTAATTGGCCAGCCCCCGGGGCCACAGTTTCATGGCTCGCCTAACTCTTGGTGGCTTCCCTCTGTTACCTTCTCCTTCAACCTTGGATTGGCATTAAACTTTTCTACAAGACTCTGTCTCAAAAAGTGATATAAAGGAGAAATCTGTTGGTTTTTTTCTTGAATAAATTACAACTATTTGAAAAATAATTTCTCCCACTAGGTACCTTTCTATCCTGAAGGGTATTACTGTTTCTGATTGTCCTCTGCTTTTTCAAAAATTAGGGACAGTTTAGTAAGAAAGGAAAACGCACTCCCAAGGGTGGGAGAGGGCTAGTGAGCTGAGAAGACCAGATGTTAAAAGTCTTTTGTAGGCCGTTTATGGATGCGTGTTTAGTTACTGTGTGCTAGTTCTCAGGCCATATGCTAAGAACTTGGTGTATGTTGCTACCAGCTTACAAGGCTGCTTAGTGCTAGCCCATTTCATATAACACATTTATTCGTTGAGAGAATTCCTCCCATGCAAGACACTGGACCAGGTCCTGAGACTATATAATGTCAGCCTTTGGGAAATGGAAGCTCAGGGATATTAAGTAGCTACCCCGGCTTATATGGTCTGGGTTAGATGGGACTGAGAATCCACATTTGATAGACTTCAAAAGCTATACGCTCTCCTTTTAATTCTGAGGTTATACAGTAACACATTGACTTTATTAGTAAATCTGAGATAACATTGTTGGGTTTCTTTTGTGTAGGAAGGCAGGGTGTTTAGAAAAATCACATTACACTGAAATATGAGAGTTTCACTCTGTAATTTGAAAGTAGGTTATTTTAATCAGCCTCGGTCTTGCACACCTGTAATCCCAGCCCTAGGGGGACAGAGGTAGGATCTTGGTGGCGAGCTACATAGTGAGTTCTAGCAGTACATAGGAAGACTCTGTCTTAATTTTTTTTAAAAAGTAAGCATGATGACACTTTTAATTACATTTTAATCATCAAACCTGGGGAAGATAATTTAAGTAAAAATAACTAGCTTTACTCTTGTTCACACTTAAGGGCTGCCTGGGGGAGGTATACCAATTATGTACTGCTCAACTCCAGGGGGAGCCATATACATTGTAGTCTGTGTGAGGACCCTTCAGAATTGTTCACTGAACACAATCCCACTGAACACTGTCCCACACTGAACACTGGGTAATCTTGCCATTTTTGTGTTGTTCATTCGTTGTAATCGTGTAAAGGTGATGATGTGGTACAGGGAGGGATGAGATATTTAATTTCTTGCTTGCTCCAATAAAACAAATAAGACCTCGGCTGATAGTGGAGCATGGCTTCTTTTCTCTCCTTTTCTTTCCCTCTTTCTTTTTTCAGCTCACAGTAAGAAATACATCTTATCACAGCATGTAGGTCAGTTGTTAGACTGCTTACCTAGTGTGCATGAAGCCCTTGGTTTAATCACAACTGAGCACATGAAGCACATATAAAAAACCCGAGTGGTGACATTTACGCGTGGTCCTAGAAATGGGCAGGTGGCGGCAGGAGAATGAGAAGTTCAAGTTTATCCTCTGTATATCGCCAGCCTGAGACACATGTGGCCCTATCTCAGATGGAATATACATATATATGTATTCCATTCCAATATGTACATATCCCATATATACTATCATAGCCCAAGATACACGGACATCCATGTCTTATGCAGGGTTTCTGTTGCTGTACAGAGACACCATGACCAAGGCGATTCTTATAAAAGACAACATTTAAATGGGGCTGGCTTTCAGGTTCAGGGAGTCCATCCATTATCATCAAGACAGGAAGCTTGGCAGCATCCAGACAGGTATGGAGCTGGAGGAGCTGAGAGTTCTACATCTTGCTCCCAAGGCAAACAGGAGAAGATTACTGCCTTTCAGGCAGCTAGGAGGAGGATCTCAAAGCCCACCGACATAGCGGCACACTTCCCCCAACAGGCCAAACCTCTAACAGTACCACTCCCCATGGGCCAAGCATAGTCAAAGCACGACAGTCCACATATCTTCAGTACAGGCAAGCCAAGGTTGAGCTGGTATTTGCCAACAGCTACTGTTGAGTGATGGACTCTTCCTTGAGAGACATGTCTACTCACCCTAGAAAGGAGGGTAATGACTTGCCATAGCAATGGTTGGACCAGTGTCCGATTGGGTGAATCAAAATTGGGTTATTTTCTTTCCCCCAAAAAACTCAAAGCAGGTACATTTTGGGAAAGCCCACCCCAGCATTGGTGACACTGATCCCCAGAATACTTGAAACCCTGGAACTCTGTGCAGCTTGCAGGCAGCTTAGGAGTCAAGG
This sequence comes from Rattus norvegicus, assembly GCF_021556685.1. Classification (NCBI taxonomy): domain Eukaryota; kingdom Metazoa; phylum Chordata; class Mammalia; order Rodentia; family Muridae; genus Rattus; species Rattus norvegicus. The sequence continues at coordinate 142,818,166 of NC_141537.1, read as the reverse complement.
ATTTCTTCGGCTATTTGGCTAGTCAGACTGTCCACCCACATGCCTTTCTGCCCTGTTGAGTGAAGACCTTCAAGACTCCTTCAAGTTTCTGTACTGTGGGACATGTGGTGTTTTGTTTACCTTCTGGGGCTCACAAACCTTCCCTTCTTTCTGACAGGAAATATATATATATATATATATATATATATATATATATATATATATATATATATGTAATCTGAGGGAATTACCTTAAAGGAGCCAGCCGTACCTACCCTCATGCCTTCGCCTGTAACCCTAAATATTCAGTTGTTTGTTCTGCTTTGTTTTGTTCTTTTGAGACATGGTCCCCTGGCTGGCCTAGAACTCCCTTTGCAGACCAGTTAGCCTCGAACTCACTCTGCCTATCTCTGCCTCTGAGAGTGCTGGAATTAAAGCCATGCACCATTATGCCCAGCTACCAACTCCCCACACCCACCCCCTTTTGAAATAGGATCTTACTGTGTATCTGGAGGATGATCTGGAACTCACTATAAAGCCCAGGCTGTTCTCCCACGCCAGCTTCCTGCTCTTTCCTCCTCAGTGCTCAGTTTACGCACCTTCCTTCGTCTGTGTTTAGTTTTTGCTTACTTCGCAACAAGCGCATAGGAAAAAAGAATCTAGACAATTACAGACAAAAGTCTCATAAGCAAATGTGTATCATGTTGCCTGACATTTTCCAGTCTAATGTACTTGGTTTTATTTAATGGAGAATATCCTGATATGTCTTACCATCCTGATCTTCCAGCATACCAATAGATCCTGATTTGGAGATTGAAATTTTTCTCTGTTCTACAGAGAGTATTGTCAGTTTGCTTTGTCCCTCCTCCACAAATAAAAAGAGATGAGTGGTGTCTATAGCCTTGAAAATCTTTCAAGTTGCTTATAAAAATATATGTAAAGAGCTGGGATTGTAGCTCTGTCAGTCAAATGCTCACACAAAGCCCTGGATTCAATTGCCAAATCCATCTCCAGAACCACACGAAGTAGGATGTGGTGACTTCGCCGTCCTTAGATACCCAGCTGAGTTTGCTACAGAAGATGTCTAAACAAAGTCATGCATGAATTCTCCATCAGGGAAAACACATCTACTAAGTTTCTGTCTATGTTTACCCTCTTTAGTCTCTGCTCTAAAAATGAAGGATGGAAAAAAAAAAAAACAGAAAGACAAAACAAAAAACAAAAACATCTAATTTTTTATTGAGAAGTATAGAGATTTAAAAAGTTTGATTCATGGGGGTAACTGTGTAAGTTTGTATTGTCACTGCTATGGTTTTTTATTTTATTATTATTATTATTATTATTATTATTATTATTATTATTATTATTATTATTTAAGTCCACTGTCCCTGTCTTCAGACACACCAGAAGAGGGCATCAGATCCCATTCCAGATGCTGTGAGCCACCATGTGGTTGCTGGGAATTGAACTCAGGACCTCTGGAAGAGCAGTCAGTGCTCTTAACCACTGAGCCATCTCTCCAGCCCCTATGGCTTTGATCTTATTGGACTACAAAAGCCATGTGCTGGGTTGCCAGCCATTGAGTAATTGAGAGCTAATAGGACCTTTAAGAATGAAGTTCTTAAGTGAAGTAGAATGAAGTTAGATCATTGGAGGCATGCACTTGAAACAGATACGGAGACCCACCCCTGGCTCTCTCCCTATGGCTTCTAGGGATGAGTAGCTTTGCTCTACACTCCCTCCCATGGTGTTCAGCCTTACCATTAAGTCCAAAGCAACACCTCTGGAAGCAGGAGCTTTTGACCTTAAAGACATATTTTCCTTAATTCTGGCAATCTATTTTGATCATCTTCACGCTCCCAACTAACCCCTCCCAAATTCACCCCCCCCACACACACAGGCACCTAGCCTCATCTTCTCACTCCTTTGTTTTCAAACACATTGTGTCCAACTCGTGCTACTTTTAGATGGAGGCCTACTTTAGAAAGTAGTCAACTTACCATTAAAGTCACACACCTAAAGAAAACCGACTCTGCTTTGCTGTAGGTATCAAATGCCAAGAGCTGCCCAGCTAAGAGTGGGACTTGGTGCCAACCTCCTACTCCGTGCTGGGATTTTGTCTGGCCTAAGCCTGTATAGGTCTTATGTGTGTGCTCTTATAATCCCTGTCAGTCCACATGGGCATCTGCTCGTGTCCAGAAAATACTGCTTCTTTATAGTCAACCACCACTGTTGGCTCTTTCGATCTTACTGTCTCTCTATAGTCTATGTTCCCTGCATATTAGCTAATTAGGGTTCTCTGTGTCAATTGCCATCTATTGCTAGAAGAACCTTATTTGATGAAGGCTGAGAGATGAATTAATCTATGGATGTAACCATAAGTCAACTAGGAGTCATTTTAATACTATGTCCACTTAGCAGAATAAGTGTAGTAGTTCTCCTGTGGGCCTATGATCTGTCTAGACATAGGTTCTTGGCTCCAATAACTGTACCAGGTATGGGTTCTATCTTGTGGAAAGGAATTTAAGAATCCAATCAAAAAGTTGTTGGTTACTCCCATAACATTTTTTCTGCCACTATTGTATCAATGTGTATAACTTGGCCAGGACAACCATAATTATAACTCATAGTGTTTGCTATGAGTTTATTAATGACTTTTCTCCTCCAGTAGCATGTACAGGACCTTCTAGCACTATGAAAGCTAGACAGTAAGGACGAAGCTTCCAGTGAGTACTGGACTGAGTTTTTCTATGTTCTATGACTCAAGTATTCAGTGTCTTTCATTTATAGAGTCCTGTTGTCACATTCTGGAGGGTAACCAAGAGCCATGGCAATAGCCTGAAATGTTTGGAGGTCTATAAGCCACACTGGTCAACAACTCAAAAACAGGTAACCTGTTGGCACAGTAGCATGTTGAGTCTAGGTGGTACACTGTGCTCCCACCATTAGAGGGAAACCCTGTTTAAATGCCTTTTATTTATGCATAGATTTTAGAAAACTTTTTTTTGAAAGCAGGGTTTCACTATGTTACCATCACCCTGTAACTCAACTCACAGAGATCTGTCTGCCCTTGCTGCCTGAGTGCTTGCCTGAAAGTCATAGACCACCATACCTTGCTTTGCATTGTTTAAAGTTACATTTATTTAGTGTGTGTTCATTCACATGTGTGTAGGTATATAGCCATGCATGTTGTATGTGGCACAACATACGTGTGGAAGTCAGAAGAAAACTTGTAGGAGAGTCGGATCTCTCCTTCTACTCAGAGGATCCCAGGGATTGAACTCAGATCATCAGGTTTGGTGGCGAGTTGCCCACTGAGCCATCTTGCTGGCCTAAGTTGTTTTTGTTGTTGTTTGTTTTGTTTCTAATCTCAGATATTTTGTCACAAACACAAATTACAAACAACTTTTTCCTCCATGTTCAACAGAATGTTTCTCCATATTCCTTTCAGTTCCATACCCAAAATCACCTACTGAATTCTATCACTAAAGATTAATTTTGCTTATGGTTGGAGTGGGTCTGTGTCAGAATACAATCCAAGAATGGATTCCTACAAGAGGAATTCTGAGTGCTTGTAAGGAAACTCCCAAGAAAACAAACAAGAGTCTGGTGACCTCAGTTTCTTCAAAAAAACAAACAAACAAAACAAACCCCAAAGCCCATGAACTATTCCTATATTGTGTTTCATGCTCCTCCCAAGGGCAGCAGACAGTACTGAGTTTACTTTAGATTGTTCATGACAACTGACTGTTGTTATTAATTTATGTGCTTCTATTAAAAAAAAAAGAACCCACATTTTGCCTCGTGTGGCTTGTCCTTGTGACATTTTACTCATGTGATTCTTCTTAATCCTCAGAGTATAAATTGTCTGATTCTCTGAATAAAGTTGGCTATTGCATGAGACTTTAAGTCTGACTCCCAGGTTCCATTACCTTCCGTGGTAAATGCTGTGATTAGACATCACGACCAAGACAATTTCTAAAAGGAAGCATTTATTTGGAGCTGACAGTTTCAGAGGGTTAGAGGCATGACCATCATTATTTCAGGAAGCAGTCACTGAGCTCACGTCTTGGCAGAGAATGGTGTAGGTGTTCTGAAACATCAAAGCCTAACCCCAGTGACACACCTACGTCAACACAGCTGCACCTCCTAATCCTTCCCAAACCATTCTACCAACTGGAACCAAACATGTGAGCCTCTCTCACTAAAACGTCTTATGAATGTGTGTACTCTTTTAGTAACATTTGTGTTGTTTAACAGATTTTTGTGATCCTGATCTATATCATCAGAAGGTTTCTTTTCAATTACCGAGTACATTTTCCTATGCACATTTAACACAATTTGTCTTACAGCAGATGGACGTTGATGTGTTTTCAGAGTGGCACTCTTAGGAAGGAAGCTGGCATTACCATTCTCCTGTACATCATTTTGTGGATGAAGGATCCCCTTTTTGGTGGATTAGTATCAGGAGTCCAGTTCTTTGGGGGAATGGGTTGCATATATGTTTAACTTCCTTACAAGCTGTCCAAGAGCTCTCCAAAGAAGAGTCAGCATTTTAGGAAACTACTATTAGCACTGGCTACCCCACCTCCCTGCCAACATTTAGTCTACACAGTTTATTTTCACAACTTATTTCAGCAGCTCTAAGGAGAGTAAAATGATATTGTATTGAGGCTTTATCTTGAATTTTCCCCAGGAATCAATGAAGTCAATCAACCTTTCAAGTACTTATTGGCTACATGTATGCCGCCTTCTGTGAAATATTTGTTCAAACCTTTTGCTCAGTTTAAATGTTGGATTATTTTCATTTCAAAATATTAATATATAAGAATAAAGTTCAGCAAGGTGTGGTGGTACAAGCCTCTAATCTTAGCACTTGGGGTTGGAGTTTGAGGAGGCTGACAGATCCCTATGAGTGCAAGGCCAGCTGAACTATGAAGCAAGCTCCAGAAACAAGCTCCAGACCAAGGCTTCATCTGACACTCTGATTCAAAAAGCAAACAAAGGAACAAAACCCATACAATTCAAGGCCAGTGAAGTGTCTAGAGTGTGTAAATTACACTTGTCATCAAGCCTAGTGGCCTGAGTTTGATCCCAAAACTCCCACATGATTGAGGGAGAGAACTGATTCTTACAGATGTCCTCAGACCTTCATATGAAAGTGACACACACATGTTCAAGTGTTCCCTCATAGACACAAATAAATACACCAATGGAGGAGTGAGGGGAAGGACTGAAGGAGCTGAAGGGAGTTGCAACCCTATATGAAGAACAATATCAACCAACCTGAGCCTCCAGAGCTCCCAGGGACTAAACCACCAATCAAAGAGTACACATGGAGGGACCCATGGCTCCAGCTGCATATGTAGCAGAGGATGGCATTGTCTGGCATCAGTGGAGGGTAGGCCCTTGGTCCTGTGAAGGCTTGATGCCCCAGTGTAGGGGAATTTGGTGAGGCAAGAGTGGGTGGGTGGGTAGGGAGCACACTCCTAGAAGCAGGGGTGGGGTGTGATAGGGAGTTTGCTGGGGGAAAACGGAGAAGGGGGGGTAACATTTGAAATGTAAATAAATAAAATAACCAATAAAAATTTTAACTGGAAATAAACAAATACAAAAGAATGGAATGAAAGAAAAATGCAATTCAATTTTGTATGCTGGCTTTCTGTCCTGCAGGTTGACATTTTATTGATGAGTTTTAGGCCTTCTAGATTCAAGTCCGTTGTTAGAAATACAGTTATAACAAATACATATATATTTAGGTGGATTCTCACTATGTAGTTCCAGCTGTCCTGGAACTTGTGATAGAGACCAGACTGCACTCAAACTCTCAGAGATCAGCCTACCTCCTGAGTGCCGTGAATACAAACATTCATTGCAACACTTGGCCTGATGTGTGTACTCTTAAAGATTTGTTTTTATTTATGTGTATACGGTGTGTCTCTGGATAGTTGTGCATATGAGTGCAGGTACCTCAAAGGCCTGAAGAGAATGTCAACTCTTGTTGGTTCTGGAGTTACAATCAGTTACGAATCAGCACCTGATGTGGGTGCTGGGAGCCAAACTTGGGACCACTGGAAGAACAGTTAGTGCTCTAAACTATTGAACTATCTTCCCATCCTCCAAATGATGTATTTTAATGACAGGAACTTAAAATATTTGTAAACTGCGTGTATCGGTATGTATATCTGTGTAGCTATTAATAGAAGGCAAGCGTTCTACCACTGATTCCCCAGCCTTGCACGCTGCATTTAAAGTATTTCATTGCCTGCTGTTGGTGTGTGTGTGAATAGGTTCTTGATGTGTGCTCCGTGAATTGCATGTGCATTAGAAGCCCTTGGTGGTCTTATGCAAACACAGATTTGGGGACCATGCCCTTTGAGTCTCTCAGGGTGGGTCAGTGAGAGAGCTAAAACTTTCCGTTTGTAAGCAGCCCTTTGTTATATCGGCAGGCAGCGGTGCTCCTGCAAACCACCGCTCTAGACAGGACATTCTGCATTTAAAAACGAATGGTAATAGGGATGGAGCCCAGGGCCCTGCACAGGCTAGACAAGTACTACACCTCAGCCTGCTGCTCTGTACCTTTAAATCGTCCCCATCTCCCTTCAGATAATACACTAAGAAACACAGTTATACAGGTGCCGAGAAAGAACCCGCCAGCAGCTCAGTTCTATTTTGCCTCCATCTCACCTTGTATGCTCTTATTGTCAGACTTCGGACTTCCTTTTTTTTTTTTTTTATGCCTCCATGTTGTAAATCTTAGGAAATATTATGTATTTTGCTTTAACTAGTCAACGGTATACACACACATGCATTTTAATATTGAAAACTCAGACTTATTTATGTAGGAGCGTTGCATCTGCACGTATATCTACACCATGTACATTCCTGGGGCCTATAGAGAAAGGGGTATTGGACCCTCGAGAACTAGAGTTGTAGATGGTTGTGAGCCACCATGTGGGTGCTGAGACTCAAACCCAGGTCCCCTGTAAGAGCAACACCTTTTCTTAGCCACGGAACCATCTCTCTAGCCCCTGACTGGTTTTGTTTCTGTGTTTTGTTTTAATCCAAATAGGGGTCTCACTATGTCTTCCTGGCTGGCCTGGGACTCATTACATAGAACAGACTGGCTAGCAACTCACAGAGCTCCAGCTTCCTCCCCTCCGGAGTGGGTACTTCTACACCCCTGAATAATATTGTAGAATACCCCTGTGAACACTCACACAGACAGAGATAAAGATTTAGATGGAGTGTAAACAGTTGTTCTCTATCCACCCTCTAGGATTCATTCCACAGCTGGGTTTTCATTTTGATACATTGTTTTTTCCCTTCTAGTATGAAACCTTTCTGTTTGTTTAATCATTTGCTTTTGTGGTGCTGGGACAGAACCCAGGGTTCCACCTGTTTTAGGCAACCACTCCATCCCAACCCTTCTATTCCTCACTGCTTTAGCTGTGAGGTGCATTTTTTTGCTTTTCTTCACACACACACACCTTATTTTTTTCTATTTTTTAAGAAAAGGAAAGAAAGAAAAGGGCTGGGGAAATGGTCTAATGAGTAAGGGTGCTTGTCAGAGGGAATTCCCTTGAGAACTCACAGCTGAAAGGAACACTGAAAGTTGTCCTTTGTCTTCCTGGTGTGGCACAAGTCCCTGCTCCACCTCCCCATGCCCCTCCCTTTCCATCAGGCACAGGCACACATATACGATAATAACAATGATCATGATAATAATAAAAACTTAAGAATTCTTTGTCAACATTTGAATAGTTACAATAATTTTACATATTCATGGAAAACGATGTTATAGATAATCCAACCTAATACACATACTTAATGTATAGTGATCCAATTATTTAATTAAAATGTCTGTCTTCTTAAATCTTTATCATTCTGTTGTTTTGGGGACTCTGACATTTTCTTGTTTACTTATTTGTAAAATATGGAATAACGCTTGCAAGCCAGTCGCTGTGCTGGGCTGTGGAGTGCGGCAACTTACTTCTAACAATATTTTACTACCCATTGGCCAACATCCCTCTCAGCTTACCCCCTACTCCCTAACCCCCTGTCCCCTGCTCCCCCCATCTCCTATCCCCCCACTCCTACCTCAACCCAGGTCCTCAACCTGCCAAGCCTCTAGTGACCACTATTCAACTGTGTACTTCCTTGAGACCAACGTTTCGGTTTCCAGGTAGGAGTGAGAACTGGCCACACTGCGTGTTACCAGGCCTGGCTTATTTCACTTAGTATAAAGTTCTCCATCCAGGTTTCTGCAAATCACAGGACTAAATTTTTTTATGACTGAATTACAACTCCATGTAACCAAGATATGAAATTACCCAAGGTGTGCTCGAACAGATGAATAGATTAAAACACACACACACACACACACACACACACACACACACACACACACACACTACTGTATTTCTTCAATCCTGAAAGAATAAACCTCATCATTTGCTCTTAACTGGCTTGATGGGAGGGCCGGTTCTTAGCATCCAGCACAGGCTGAGGTCTGAGCTCTGGGGAGATTGCTGACATGGCTTGTACTTCACAACTAAGCTGGCAGGTTTCACAGCTGTGAGAGAGCTCGCCCTGCTTTACAGTCCTGATAGCCTTCTTATCCTCTTTGCCCTTTGCTCCTTGCTTTCTGCTTCTCTAGAGACCTTTCTTCAGTACCAATCCCTTTAGAAACTCTCCAGATCCTGTGAAGGCCCCAAATGCTCCAAGGAGCTTCCTTAATCCCATCTTTTCTGCCTCTAACTTTGGGCAGCCTCGTCTAGTAGCCTGTGATGATTCCAGGTAGATGGGGAGGTAGGGCAGACCCTTGTGATCTTCACCGCTCAGGAGGCTAAGTTTGAATGGTTCTCCATGATCACAGTTCCCCTGTTCATTAACGAAGATGAACATGACCGTGGGTTTCTCTCTTGGGGAGAGCTTGCCCCATTCCTGCATCTGGTTCATTTAGATACCTCTGGGCATCTGATGAAGGCTCTTTTAACAGCAATCATTTTGGGCTTTCCTGCTTTGCTTTGGTTATTAGAATAAAAGCAAGAGCCTTTTGTAACCCTACAGATCTGACACATCTGCTCTGTCACAACCCCCTCCAGGGAATTGTCTCTTACCAGGGATGGAAAGGGAAGCTTGCAGCACCCATGCATGTTCAAGATTCATAAATGTGTAGCACTCCTGCAGCCAGGCGTCAGAAGAAAGCATCAAGCACACAGAAACTAAAATTGTACTTTATGTTTACATATTCATTTCATCTGTCTGTTTGTCTGTCTATCTTTAAAACTAGTTCTCATTTTGTGTGTTTATGTATATAAGTTGGCCTTGAACCTGCCATCCTCTTGACTCGGCCTCCAAAAAGATCCAATTATATGCATCCATGGCCCAGCATCTGGTGCAAGAATTGAAATGTTGTAAATTGAAGGAGAAATTGGAAATAGCAAACCAATGTCGTAAAGAACCTACCAGTGAGTTTGTTTTAGAAGTGCAAGGCTTCACAAAAGTAGAATTCAGCTGCAGAAGCACACCTCCATTGGATCATTCAAAAAAAAAAGTGTTGCGGGCTGCTTACCGACAGTGTTTACCCACTTAGGACACACTAATGCTACAGCAAAGCAGGAAAACCAGAGCAAAACAAAACACAATGGAAGCTTGGCCACTGACGGGTGCTGAGGTGGTAGACACCCATACACATGCACACAATCTTATACACACACATGCACACACGCGCAGAGAGAGAGAGAGAGAGAGAGAGAGAGAGAGAGAGAGAGAGAGAGAGAGAGAGATTGAGGCAAAGGGAGGCTTTGAGTACCCAGCAAGCAATATTTATTCTCAGAACAATGTTTGAACAGTGAACAAACCTCACCCCCTCCTCTGCCACTTAGTGTTTCACAAATTTTCCTGGGTACTATATTAACATTCCGATTCTACCTTAAGTCTGGGGTTAAACTTAGGATTCTCTCTCCCTCCCTCTCTCCTCTTTCTTCCTCTCTCTCTATCTCCTTTGCCCTCTTCATGCTGTGGATTGAACCTGGTGAACCATAAATACACAGGCTACCTCTTAGGGTACCCTCAAGTCCCAAGTTTCTGTACCTTCCCTATGTTTTTTGTGATACAAACGTTCAGCTAACAGGGAAGGTAACTGACTAGTAAGAACCTTGAGCCTGTGTTTCATTTTCAAGTGGGTCACACAGTAGAACCAGCTCACTTGTGCTCCACTGCGATGGCTAATCTTGGCTGTTAAATGACTGCATCTGAGACCTATGGAAACCCAAGCATCTGGGCACACTTGTGAGGCACTTTCTCGATAAAATCATCTGAAGTGGGAAGACCTCCCTGTCTTCCATTAAATCTGGGTCATACCTCTCGGTTTGCAGCCCACATAAAAGGGCACAGAACAAAGAAGTTTTTCTTTTCGCCTGCTTGACCTCGCCTGCTTGTTGGTGAGTTCACCTGTCTGCTGCTGGGGCATTCCTTCAGTAGTATCATAACTTACATTTTCAGCATTTAATGTAGACCGGAGAGCAGCTGAGACACGAAACCTCATGGACTAAGTGACTACCATAATTTTGGCCGTTTGGTCAGGATACAGCCATTGTTGGACTAGCTGGACCACAGCCTGTAAGCCATTCTAATGAATCTCCTTTAACGCAAATAGACTCATTCTATCAGCTGTTTCCTTAGAGAACCCTGACTAATATACAGGATGTCGATGTAAGGGAACTAAAGGAAAGACTTTAATGAAACAAAATAAATAAAACCAACCATTGAGAATTGGAAGTAGCTAGAATATGTTTGTGAGACACATGAGATACATAAATGATATTTTAGAGCAGTGGTTCTCAACCTTCCTAATGCTGGAACCCTTTAATACGGCACCTCATGTTATGGTGACCCCAACCATAAAATTATTTTGTTGCCACTTCATTACTGTAATTTTGTTACTGTTATGAATCATAATACAAATATCTGACTTGTAGGATATCTGATATGTGACCCCCAAAGAGGTCATGACCCATGACTGATGCCTTCTTAACCTCTAAGCCACTTCTCCTAGCCCAGGGAGACCTGCTATCGCTTCTCGGGTAGTAGTTTTGAGTTTATGTTGTGAAATGGGCATCTGACACTGAGAAGTCCACACAAAACTTCCAACACCAACCCCCTCAGCTCCAGAGAGCATGGTAAAGGATGTGTGAGAGAGAACAAATGCCCTTAGACGCTGGCTGTTGCAGCAGACTATAGGGGCATGGGTGACTGTGGTAAATATTCATTCATTAGTATCCGGATCTCACCACACTTTTCCTTTCCAGTTAGCCACAGCTCTCGACCCCCAGAAGAGATTTAGCAGTTCAGTCAGGCAGTATTGTTCTGTTACCAGATACTGCGCCCATAATGTTTACAGCGTAATTAGCATATCCACAGAAGGGTGAATACATTTTACCTCACTGTTGGTGCCTGGCAGTGTAGTGGTAGTTGTAGTGGTGGTGTAGAACAGAGAGAATTTAGGGTCAGATGGCTTTGAAGAAATTTTAGAAATTATCAGGAGCCGGATGAAGAGAAAAGTTTACTTTCCTACAACTTTACCTCCCAAAGAAAGGTGGAGGCTGGTGGGCTGAAGGTTTCTAGTTCATTTTGTTACATATGTGTGTTTTATATGTACACATGGGTGCACATAGAAGTCAGAGGTGTCCTTCTCTACCATTTTCTTTTCTTGTTATTTGAGACAGAATTTCCCACTGGACTGGAGCTCGTGGATTGACTAGGCTGGGTGGTCAGTGAGCCCCTGAGACTCCCCTGACACTGGAGTTCTAGATACATTTGGCAGCACCCGACTGCTGATGTGAGTTTGGGGAATTTGAACTCAGATCCTTTTGCTTGTAAGCAAGCACGTTACTGACAGAGCCATTTTCCCAGCCCTGCTTTACTTTGTTTGAGATAGGGTCTCACTATGCTTGGCACTGAACTTCCTATGTTAACCCAGTCTGGCTTTGAACTTGGGATCCTTCCGCCTTGACCTCCCGATGGCTGGAGTGACTACTTCTGTTTGCTAGCCTGCAGTATCTAATTAAGGGTAGTTAAAGGAGTTTTTTCTTTCTTTGTTTTATTTGTTTTGATATTTTCTGAGACAGGTTTCTCTGTGTAGCACTGGCTGTCCTAGAAATTTTAAGGAATTTCATTCCTTCGTTTAATTAAACACATCTGCTCAACATTTTCTGGATACCAAACAACACATTGTAAATGACATTTTCATGAGTGTGCTCTTGTGGACCCAGCAATAAAGTTAAGTGAGATGTTAACAACTAAGTAAGGAGGGACAATGAGTTGAGTCTTGATTGTGAATGCTGTTGTCTCAGGACAACCGTTTAGCAAGTAATGACTAAAATGATTATATATATACAAATAAAACATTTTACCCAGGAAATAGTTTGTTCTTTTAGATACTTGTTTCTTCCATTATTAGCAACAGAATTGGTTTTCTTGAGCAAGAGTACTTTTGCTTACTTACTTACTGGCCTATTTTGTGCACGTTGAGCAGCTTGTGTGTGCTTGTGGGAACCCTCTGCCCAGCCACAGCACAAGGGTGGCGCTGAGGACAACTTACAGGAGTCCCTTTTCTCCTTCTGCCACAAGGTTCCAGGAAGTGAACCCAGGTCCACATGTTTGGCAGCAAGCACCTTTACTGACTGAACCAATTCACTGATCCTGTAGCCTTTTCTCAAAGCCTCGGTTTACTCTGTAAAGTAATAGTATCTGTCTCAGAGGGTCACTGGAGGTTAAAGTTAAATTATTTATTTAAAATACTTTACCAGTGCCTGGCGTTTAATGGACCAACAAACTTTGCTGTTCCCATTTATTTTCCGTAGTAGAATGTTAGTAACTGTCCAGCATATCTCCATATATAGGCACATAAATGTAATGGAGGCATTAGCGTGTAACCAAAATTTTCTCAGCCAAAATGCATTGAAGGTAAAGTTGGCTTCTAATATTAGATAATTCTTTCTGTAAATGTATCAATGGTTCTTTAGGACACACAGCAAGGAACCAATTTAGGAATCCTGATGTTTTTGCCCAGAAAAAGATAACATTGATATTTCCCAACATGATGCTGTTGCCCAGAATATTCTAGTAGTTTAATTATAATATAATTAAATATATTATATTAAATATTACAGTAATTATTATAATATAATGATAATTATATTATAATATTCTAGTAGTTTTTAGTAAACAAAACTTCAAGTTTCAGTTTTCAACTATATATAGCAAATAGCTGATTTTGAGAACTATGAAATTATTGTTTCTAAACTTCATGGTGGTAGTGCATGCCTTTGATCCTAACGCTCAGGAGTCAGAGACAGACAGCGCTCTGTGAGTCTGAGGCCAGCCTGGTCTACAGAATTCTAGGACAGGCAAGGTTACATAGAAAAACCAAAACAAACAAAACCAAACAAAACTAAAAGCCCAAACAATAACAACAAAAACCATGAACACAAAACGTTTAAAAAGTATTAATCCTTAGTGTATAAGAAAAGTTCTGTAAACATTTTAGATTTTTTTTTTTAATAAATTTACTTACAAAGGCCTATGCAGCTCCCCAGGGGTGTTCTGAGATTAGTTTCTGTCAACACAGTACTAAAACTTCTAAGGAATTCTAATCTTCAGCCAGGGTTGGGTCTGCTGGTACAGGTCAGTAACTCCAGTAATCAGGAAGGAGTTCAAGGACTGCCTGAGCTTCACGAGCCTCAGAAGCCATTTGACAGATAAGGTGAGTTGAGTGGGATGTCTGACCTGGTAGCCAGCTGTGCACGTGGACTTTGCCTGTATGTATCTTCTAGTAGTTTGGCAGTAATAGAGGTTTATGATAAGCCTAGCAAAAGCAACAGATTAACTTGTGTTTCATTAAACTCTATCTCAGTGGCCTAATAAACTAGGCAACACTAGCCAGTGAACACATGAGAAGGATCATTGAGGGCCATGCATCGCTATCATAAAATGCAATTATGCCTTCCATTGCTGTGAAGAGACACCATGACAAAGGCAATTCTTATAAAAGACAACATTTATTTGAGGCTGGCTTACAGGTTTGGAGGTTCAGTCCAGTACCATCAAGGCAGGAAGCATAACAGCATCCAGGCGCTGGAGGAGCCGAGAGTTCTACAGCTTGTTCCGAAGGCAAACAGAAGAAGTCTTCCAGAAAGCTAGGAGGCGGTCTCTAAGCCCACACCCACAGTGACATACTTGACAAGGCCATACCTGGGTCAAGCATATTCAAATCACCACATATATTATGACTTCATTATGGTGGTGATTCAACCTAGGCCCTGACCAGATGCTAGGGAAACTCTCTAGCCCCCAAGCTACATTGACAGCCTATAAAGTTAACACTTGATTCTAAATGGGTCCTGTCTCTGGTAAAGAATTTAGTTTTCTCTTTCTCCAAGTTTCTCCTTTCTGGGGCCCTACTTCATGAACTCACCTACACTAATTCACCTCCCCAACCCTTTCTCCAAGGACCCCGCACTGAGGACTAGTGCTTCAGATTAGAATTGGAGGTAGGAAGGGTGTCATTCAACGCGTAGCGCTTCCTTGTGCCTTGCACTGGAAATGCGAGTATGATCTCTGCCTTCCTGTGGGAGACAGTCAGTAAATGAAGAAATGAACAAAATCATTTCATCCCTGAATGGAATAGGGGGAGAAATGAGCAAGAAGTGAGATTGAGCATAAGGAAATGAGCACCGTTGAGACCTTGAGACCCTTCTGGTGAAGAAATGTTATGCTGTGGTTGAAGGAAGATGAAGGGGCCAAGCTCATCAAGACAAGCCAGAGGAAGAACATTCCAGATACACAGGGCAGCTAGAGCTAGGCCCTGGGGTGGGATGTTCTAGGATCAGACCCAGGACTGATGTAATTTAACAGAACTGTAGGACGTGCAATGTAAGAGGGGACTCTATGGCTGGCAAGGGCTTGATATCCATAGTTGTGTGTGTGTGTGTGTGTGTGTGTGTGTGTGTGTGTGTGTGTGTGTGTGTGTAAGAGAGAGGGAGAGGGAAGGAGGGAAGGAGAGAGAGAGAGAGAGAATCTGTAGGGAGATCAGAAGACAGCTTGTGGCGGCTGGTTTTTTCCTTCCACCATGTGGGTCCTAAGATTGAACCAAGGTCATCAGGCTTGTTAGCCAGTGTTTTTAACTAATGTCCCTGAAGAATATTTTGATAATACAGCTTCCTCAACTCACTTTGCCAGTGGGAATACCCTGTTGATTTGAACACCCAGTTGAAATCCAGACATGTAACTGTTTCCTTTGGTTCTTTAGGATAGTTCATGTGGGAAAGCACTTTCACCTGAAAGGAAGAAGCAAGACCTAGTTTACTAACTGAGGCAGATTTTCCTTGTGGATGAAGAAACAATTCTCAGACCTGACTCTACTCTGGAACCAGGTGGGGATTAGGTTGAGTTGCTGTTTCTTCCAACTGAACCCTTCTCTCCTGGAAGAAGGAAGGAGACTCTGGAAGATAAGACACTGACTGGGTTCACCACTCTCCTCCCCAAGACTATAAAAGCAATAAACATTATTATGGAGGGGAGATCTTTGGAGGAGGTGCCTGAAAATTTGGCAGGGAGCTCCAGGGTGTGCAGATCTTGTGAATCTTCACCCATGCTAATATGAACTTTTCGGTGTTGCAATCAGTTCCTTTTGAATCACCCGTGCTCCTGTAAGTAACTCTTTACTGCTGTACCTGTAAGTAGTCCCAATGACTTATTGACTCTCTAAGCTAGACTTGGATGAAATCATTTCTTTGGTATGTTCTGGGACCTGGTCTGGGACAAAAAAATTCTTTTTTGTTCACATCCACCCAGGAAAAATCACACAAGATATTCAGTGGTGTTATCAGTTTAAAACCACTGCTCTGGAGGAGTAACCTTGTAGGGTCATTTGCAGGGCTATTCCAAGAGTGCAGACATCAAAGCCACCCACCCAACGAGACCCTATACTACTTGTCTCCTCCTCTAACCAAGCCAATCCATCCCCAGTAGGCCACGTACCTCCTCGCCCAACTTTGTCCTCTGAGGCAGCCAGAAGAAGTCTTTGCAGGTTCTCTCTCGTAATGCCAACATCATCCCTGACTGGTAGAATGGATCTACTTGGTGTTTGTCAAGTTCAGTGCTTGCTCTGGACTCCTGAGTGTTTGGTCTTCCTGACAAAGAAGTCCTGAGTCCGTCCTTCCACTTCTGTGCGCTTCAGGCAAAAGAGTCCCAGAAAACCTGAACAAACTCAATGCAGTACCTTTGTGTGGAATCGACAGACTTGGACCTCAGTTCTGAAATTTCCCAGCAAGGTTTCATGACTCTAAGGGACTTGATACACTATGTGTCTCCTCGTCATTCAATCACTACAATATAGAGAGCACTGATGGTGTTACCAGTACTGAAAATACCACTTGAAATGTCTCTGTAGTAGAAGAAAATACATATTGCTTCCTATAAAGGTCTGATCTAGTGACATGCATTCACTGAAGTCAGAAAAGTGGGCAGGACCAATAGATAATTTCACAGGACAGTGCTTGTAGGTGTCCACTTACCCAGCGAGTCAGGAATCATGGGGAACACAGGCATTCTCTCTTCTTTTACAGCTGGACTGTTAAAGGCTGGATGCCAATTCTCAGAAAAGCAGCAACTGCGTGCCCAGGGAGTATGCAGATAGCCAGAGAATACAGCAAACATCTTAACTGTGGGAATAAACCTGCTTTGGCTTTTAAATCCTTTTGTGAACTGAACTGTGATATAGAACTATTTCCATACCAGTTTCTTATAACAGAGGATAATTACATTAATGGCCAAATAAATGAAGTTTTGTTTATTTTGTAGCTTTAAAGCAGGTCATCTGGACGGACCAGTTATCATGTCAAAGTGATATCTACAGGCTATATATTTTGCAGTATTTATTTAGGCTCTGTTTACTTTGAAACCTTTTTTTTAAATCTTAAATTAAAACAGAGGGAGCCAGGTAAGCATCCAGGGAGTCACAGAAGTCCCCCCGTGCTGTGTGTGCCCCTCAAAGTGTTCTTCATGCAATCCTAAGAGGGAGGAACACAGGTGAAGGAAGGAAAGTAGGTGTGCAGAGCAGACCAGACACGCTTTCTGGAACACTTTGTTCTTGGGCTTTTTGCCCCACCTAGCTTTAGTCATTCATTAGCTCTAAGTTCAAACAGGACCTTACATTGGGAGGGACCTTAATGAGGAGACTGTACAATGAACATAGCACCACGTGGCACATCCGGCTGGGAGGAGCGACTCTAACTACAGGACAGGTCAGGGTCTCTGACTCCTCTCCGTAGGTCCTACCCTTCTTTTCCTGGGTCTTCATTCATTCATTCACTTGTTCATTCATTCATTCATTCCTTTAACTTAACGAATGTCAGACATGCCCTAGTCACAAGTGACTCTCTAGGGATTGTTGTCATAGTCATTGTGCTTTTCATTTTTTTATTGGATATTTCATTTATTTACATTTTAAACCCTTCCCGGTTTCCTGTCTGGAAACCCCCTATCCCATCCCCCTCTTCCTGTTTCTATGAGGGTGCTCCCCCACTCCCCCATCCACTCCCACCTCATAACCCTAGCATTCTCCTACACTGGGACATTGAACCTTCACAGGACCAAGAACCTCTCCTCCCATTGATGCCCAATAAGGCTGATCCTCTGCTACCTATGTGACTGGAGCCATGGGTCCCTTCATGTGTACTCTTTGATTGGTGGTTTAGTCCCTGGGAGCTCTGGGGATCTGGTTGGTTGATATTGTTGTTCTTCCTATGGGGTTGCAAACTCCTTCAGCTCCTCCAGTCCTTCCCCTAACTCCTCCAGTGGGGTCCCCGTGTTCAGTTCGATGGTTGGTATCTGTATTTGTCAGGCTCTGGCAGAGCCTCTCAAGAGACTGCTATATCAGTGTCCTGTCAGCAAGAACTTTTTGCCATTAGTAATATTGTGTGGGTTTGGTGGTTGCATATGGGATGGATCCCCAGGTCGGGTAGTCTCTGGATGGCCTTTCCTTCAGTCTCTGCTCCACTCTTTGTCCCTGTATTTCCTTAGACAGGAGCAATTCTGGGTTAAAATTTTGGAGATGGGTGGGTGGCCCCATCCCTCAACTGGGGGCCATGCCTAACCGATGGATATGCTCTCTACAGGTTCTCTTTCCCCTTTGTTGGGTATTTCAATTAACATCAGCCCCACTGGGTCCTGGGAGCCTCTTGCTTTCCTGACATCTGAGACTTTCTGGTGGCTGCTCCCAGTTCCCCATCCCCCACTGCTACACACCTTTGTTCAATTTCCTGACCCTCAGTACATTTCCTCCATCTCTTCCCATACCTGACCTTACCCCCCCTTTCCCCTTCCTCTCCTCTCTTCCTCCCGAGTGCCTCTCTACCTCCTGTGGTAGAGGGAGGGAGGCACTATTGTGCTTTTCAGTGGTAAAGAGAATGGAGCAGCTAGTGGCTTCAGAAAGCCATACCCAGAGGGGTGTCTATGGAGGGACTCCATGAGTCTAAGTTTGACCCAGAACTATTGTAAAATGGCAAAAAAGAATATTCAGAACATTTCTTTTCTTGCTTGTAATCCCAGCTCTAGGAGGGAAGGTCATCTCCAGCTACATAGTGAGTTTGAAGCTAGCCTGTGCCACATGAGACCTTTAAAAAATGGCTGTCTACCTCAGAATGACCCCTGACTGACTCTCTCTCTCAAGCAAGGCATCACTGTGGGACATGGCTTTCAGGGATGGCAATGGATTATCCTCATCTATCCTGGGTAAGGAAAGTGAGACACTTGGGGTGTACATTTTAGGAAAGCTTTGGGTCTCAGGGCTGTGTATGTATTTTCATCCAGGTGGGTGCTTTCTCAAACCGGGGCCCTAATAAATGATAATTAAATAAATAATATGCCACTTATTTAATTTCTCTGTCCAATTCTGCCCTAAAGACTTCACAGTCAAGTTTGGAAAATAGTGTTTGCCATATACTATAGGTTCTTGAATGTTCCCCACAAATCCATTGAAGGCTGTACAGCTTTCTGTAAGAAAGGGCTCTTGTAAATTCTACTTAACCCTACCTATGCCATGAGTTAGTGGGATATCAAAGTCTTTTCTCCTCTTACCTTTTATTGTGGTTGTTGTTAAGTGTTTTTGTTCTTTTAAGACAGCCTTACTTCATATAGCCCAGGCTATCCAGGAAACCACTATGTAGCCTGAGTAGGCCTGAAACTAGTGCTTCAGTCCCCTTCTGCTTCAGTCCCCTGAATACTAGAATTAGAGGTGTCTGTTACCACACTCAGCTTTCTCTCTTTGGAAGGAAATACCAGCCAGAAACGGTAGCTGAGACACAGAATTGCTATGTGTCTGAAACTAACGTAGTGAGTACCAGGCCTGGGCTACATAGTAAGCCCTTATCTCAGGAGTACTGGACAGGAAATAATGCAGAATGTTTACATAAGGACTACGTTCATGATTTTGAAATTTTCTTTGCCCAACAATAGAGTATCAGTCAGTTTTACATCACAGCCACAAAATACCTGAGAGAATCACATAAAAGGAAGACATTAATTTTGACTCATGCATTCAGCTCATGTCTCCCACTTGGACCTGTGACCTCCAGGACTGTGAGACTCTGCCTCAGTAACGGTAATGTATGAGGAAAGGGAAGCTGCTTTCTTTAAGGCCAGGAAGCAAAAAGGGAGAGGAGTGGCTAGGGTCCCACTGTTCCTTTCAAGACTGCATCTCAAAATGACTGAATTTATTTCCATCAGAGTCCCTTTCCTGAAGGCCCCCGCTAACCTCTTAGTAGAGCTCTCAACTGGTGATCAGCCCTTTAGCACATGAGCCACTGGAGAGCATATCAGATGCACACCGTGGCTGTAAGCTGGTTTCTTTTCTAGGGTAGAAAAAGGGAAGGACTTGAGTATTACTCAGACTGTTCAGCCTCAAGCTTATCATTCATTGACTGAACCAACACTGAGTAAGCCCTTACTGGAATACAGTGATGAATGACAAGAGGCTCTGACCCCAGCAGACTAAAGAGGAGTGTGTGTTCTCTGTGAGTCTAAATGTGTTTGATAATTGTCATAGAAGAACCACTCAAACAGGGAAAGGGACTCACAAGAAAACCCATTGACTATCAGGCCTCTAGAGCAAATTAGCTGCATCCAGAAAACTGTATGTGGTTTTTGTTTTTGTTGTTTTCTGAGACAGGGTATCTTTGTATAGTGTCAGCCATCCTAGAACTAGTTCTGTAGACCAGGCTAGCCTCAAACCCAGAGAACTTCCTGCCTCTGTCTCCTGAGTTCTGAGATTAAAGGCTTGCAGCCCCATGTATTTGGGATATTTTAAAAGTTCTAGAACTGAAAGGTCTGGGGAAATCCTGAAACAGATTGCCATTTGGGTAAGAAGTTTATTAGGAGGTTATAAATGACATGGACATATATACAGATAGATAACAGCATGGCCAGGACTTAGGGGAGGGGGTAGGACAGTGAGGCTGGGGGAGGGGAGGCTTACAGGTCCCAGAGGAAGCAGGGAGGTTTCACAGCATTAGCCTGTGTCCAGGTGTCCTTGATTCCTGGGCAGCAGGGGATTGGGGAGGGGATTCTAGGGAAGGAAGGTATGAGTCTGTGAGTAATGGGGAGGAAAGGCACGTCTAGTTGAGACATAGCCTTTATACCCTTAGATTTCTAACATCCTGGGGGTCTGGCAACCTGAGGCTGAAAACTTAACTCAGGGAAGTAAGAGTAGATTCTTGCTTTCCTCTGGAATTGGACATCTGGGGAGTGTGTTGGAGATTAGAGATTCATAGATAGGTTTTAGGTAGAAGCCTATTTCTTCTATAGCACCCACAACAAAGAAGCTAATATCATGGGTGGGACCCATGCTTCAAATCCCCTAGAAAGGTAAGAGGTGTTGCCCAACGGTAGAATACTTGCATAGTATGCACTAAGCCATGGGTTTGAAACCTACCAGTACCCACCAAAGAGGCAGAGGCAGAGGCAGAGGCAGGTACTTAATAACAGCTCACTCTAATTTGATAAGCAGCTCTCTTGGAACTTTCTTTAACTCTATTACATGTTCACTATTGGCCAGCACTGTAGTCTTGTAGCCTTAATGAATATACGAACTTTTACAAAAGCACGGGGCAAGAGGTTAAAAACCCCCAGAGATAGAGATACAGAGAGAAATAGAGAGAGAACACAATTTGCCCTATAGACACACATTTTAGCACAGCATACAACACCTATAATACACAGTATATGTACCCCTGTATTCCGACCACACACACATAACATCCCTACATTCTTGTATACATCATCATCCACACATGCAACCTCCCTGCCCCCCCATGAGAGGAAACTTTATGGTCCAATTTCCCCAAACCTCTGCTGTGCACTTGCCCTGCAGGATTCAGGCAAAGCCCTTCCTTGGAAGGCACAAAGCAGGACACATTGGGGAGGGAAAACCCCCAGAAACCTATCAGCAAAATTCCCCATCAGATCAGAATCGGCCAGCTTCCCCACTGGACTCTCTATGTGTTGCTCAGACCTCTGCTGTATACAACAGTTAGTTGAATTGTCTTCTCCTCACTAATCTCAAGTGCATTGAGATGACCATGACATTCATATTCACCATGAACGTCACTGTGGGCCCCCGAAGTGTTCTCCAAACTCATATAGACATGGACGTTTCCTGGGTGGTTTGTTAAGCATACAGATTTGGAGGAAAGAGGAAAAAGGACTCCTGTGACTGGGCCGTAGCTATGTCTAAGAGTCTGAGGTTGTGTAAGAAGATCTGTCCTGTAGGATCTGGCTCAAGGGTTTATATATGACCTTCCCTGTTAATGGAGATGAGTCTTGAGCAAATAAAGACATTTGGCAGAGGGGTACATACACATATTCCTCCATGCAATCTGCAGGAGATGTCAGTCTGTGACATAAGATGGTGTCTGCACTTCAGAACCAGAGGACACAGAAGCTGGAAGGTCCTCTGAAGGAATTGGTACTGAGGGACTGTAGCAGCCTGAGAGACTTACAAATGGAGCTGCTGGCTTCTCATTCAGCCTGTACCTCAGGCCAGGAACAGAGAAGTGGCCAACTGTGGTTATCTGGATGCTCTACTGCTGGGTACAGACCAGTCTGCCCAAAGCTGCCAAAGAAAAGATGAACATCGTAAAGAATCCAAACATCCCTGGACATCCAGAGAAAAAATAGCAGGACAGGGGGCTAGTAACTGCTTTCCTTTTATCTCATGATATCAGTGTGTGCAGTTATCAGTGGTGTTACCTTGATCATTAGCCATCTATATTTGCCAAGTCCTTTCTGTGGTTGAACCTTGTAGCTAGGAGCTAGGGTACACTGATGGCCTGTCTTAGACTTCCTAGCCCACATTGATCAATAACTCCAACAAAAGTACAGGAAATTACAGGAGTTGGCTTTATGAACATATGGTTGCTACAGCCAGGATGTCAAATCACAGCCTTCACCTGCTCCGTTCAGCTTAAGCAACTCTAAAAGGATGTATCTAGTATTTGAGGTCAAATACTGTTCAGCCTCTGAATTGATGGTCCACCCTTTTAATTCTTCCATATTGGCATCATAAACAAGTGCTCTACCTCTGGGTTATATTCACAGCTCTTACTTTTTATTTTGAGACAGGATCTGACTAAATTGCCCAGGCTGCCTTTGAACTTGTGACCTTAGCCTTCCAAGTAACTGGGATCATATGCCTGAGTCACCAAGTCATAGGAGGATCCTTCCTCTTGAAATAACTTTGAAGATGGTAAGCTATTTTATGTCAGAGCTCAAAGTGAAGTACAGTCAGTCTAAATTTCTGGTGGAATTCTTTGCTCAAATGTAAAATATTTTGTGAATTTTATGTTATCCACTTAGTGTTAAAAAGAATGATTATCTCCAATTTCATATTTAAATTGTCCAAACCACAATAAAAATTAAAAAAAAAAACAAACCGTGCCAAGAAAATTAGTTATCTACCAGGCAAGGTGATGCATGCCTGTAATTCCAAAACACCAGAACTTGAGGCTGGAAGGTTTGTGAGTATGAGGATATCCTAGGGCATAAAGGATTCTGTGCCAGCCTTAACTATGTAGATTTTACTTCAAAAATAAACAAAAATGAAAAATTCCACTATCCTCATATTCAACAATTAATATTTTACCGCATTCATTTTGTCCTTCTCTCTCTCTCTCTCTCTCTCTCTCTCTCTCTCTCTCTCTCTCTCTCTCTCCATACACACACACACACTATATATATATATATATATATATATATATATATATACTTATTCTTTTTGTTCTACACCATTAAAGGATTAAAGGTAAGCCATAGGTATGTGGCCATTTAATATTCCAGCATTCATTATCTGAGAGAAAGGACATTCTTTATACCCTGGACATAATTTTGAATGTATATGACTGGACTGAGATCTTTAACCCTAATCCAATATTGTCATCTAGCATAGTTCATATTTGGATTTTCACATGTCTCCATTATGTCCTTTAGGGTGTTCTTTTTTTTAAACTTCCTGCTCTGGAGTCAAAGATGGCACATTGGGCTTGGTAGTCTTGTTTCTTGGTCCCTTCTCTTTGTCTTTCTTATCACTGATATTATTGGAACCTGAATCCCAACTGCTATGTCAATGGGCATTAATTTGAGATTTAGGATTCTCTTTGATTAGGATAGCAGTCCGTGGCCAGAATACTGGGCTTTCCTTAGCAGCCTTTGTGGTCTCATGATATATCAGTGTGAGCAGCTATCAGTGATGTTACCTTGATCTTTAGCCATCTATATTTGCTAGGTACATTATTATAATAATGGCCTTTATCCATGTAGTCAATAAGTACTACATGGTACTTATTATGATACATGTAAATGATATCATGTCCAAACTTCTGCTACACAAACCTTCTGCTCAATGATGATTAAAAAACATTTATTTATTTTGTGTGTATATGTGTGCAGTATGTACACACACACACACATACAGAGAGAGAGAGAGAGAGAGAGAGAGAGAGAGAGAGAGAGAGAGAGAGGAGAGGGAGAGGGAGAGGGAGAGGGAGAGGGAGAGAGAGAGAGAGAGAGAGAGAGAGAGAGAGAGAGAGAGAGAGAGAGAGATTTGTGCTATGATGCTTGTGTGGAAGTTAGAGGACAACTTGCAATTTTCTACAAATTAACAGGTATAGGATCCCATCACATGTCTAATCATAACACCTTTTCCTTTTTCTTACTTTTTGTTTTGGACTGAGGAGGCATATTTGAAAGAGCAGTTTCAAGGATATGAGTCAAATGACCTAGAATTTCTCAGGCTAATGGGATAGAATTGTTTTAAAATAATAAATTGTCTTCTTTTTCAAGACATATTAAGATAAAGCTCTTAAAAAGTTCCATGGGTGACATCGCAAGTCACCCAAACTTTCCCTTCGGTGGGGTCTTCAGACAGGATGAACCACATATTTAAATAAACAAAACTCTGAATTGTATGGTCCTCTGCTAATGTTAGTAGCTGCCATTGCTTCCTGGACTTTACATCTTCACATAACAGCCTAACCCAAATTTGGACTGTCTCCAAGGTTCTTAACCAGTGACAGAAGAGATGCTATGCAAGTTTCATCTTAAGCCTGCCAACTTGTTCTTTCTACCCTTGGACCAGCCATTATGCTGTAAGAAGCCCCGGCCATGTGAACACCTATGTGGCACTTCAAGAGTGAGCCATTTTTAGATGTGCCAACCCAGATTGAGCTCCTAAATCAAGGGGTAAGGGATACCATAGTGCTCAGCCATATCCTACCTACCATCTGACTTTTGCCAATAAAGTTTTATTAGAACCTAGCTATGTCCAATCATTTGTATATATTCTGTGGCTATTCTCTCACAACAACATAAAAAAATCATATAGCAACGGGAGAAACCTTCTACACAAAACCTGGAATATATGCTGGTTGGCCCATTATAGGAAATGATGCTGACCTATGCCCCAGATGGACACAGTACCAGCTGACGTCATCGGAAACAGAAGGGCTTACTTGAACTTGATCAACCACAGGATTCTGAGCAACAGTGAAAGAGATGCCATCTTCACTCATCTAGTTTGGGGATGGTTTGTTAGACAGCAGCAACTGAAACAATAGATAATCCAGATCAATGTTTTATAGATGTGGTGATTTCACTGCTTAAAAGTTACCTCTTCCCCCTCCTTCCCCCTTTCCCCCCATTTTACCTCTACTTAAACATTTATATTTTATGGTAGCTCTGTATGTCTCATTGATTCTCTCACCAAGCCCTCATCCTTTTGGTTGCTAAACCCAACAAAGGTTTCTAGAACACCTTCTCAGTCATCTGACACTTGGCTAGTATTTGACGCAGTTGGCTACTTCTTAGTTCTTAAAACCTTATAATCTTTGTTTTGTCTCATAGTGTACTTTTCTATGGCTGTGATAAAATACATGACCAAGACACGTTTAGAAGGAAGGGTTTATTTAGGAGGTTACAGTTCCAGAGGGATTAGAGTCTCTTGTCATCACACCAGGGAAGTATGGCAGCAGGCAGGCATGGTGACTGAAGCAGTAAGCTTAGAAAGCGCCCATCTTAAACCATAGCCAGGAAGCAGAGAGCAAAGTGGGAATGGGCGTGGCTATTGAAACCTCAAAACCCACCCCTAGTTGTCTACTTCCTCCAGCAAGGCCACACCTCCTAAATCTACCCAAATGAAACCACCAGCTGGAGGCCGTATATTCAAATGACCAAGACCCTGGGAGAGATCTCATTCAAATCACTAGACACAGGAAAGAGCTTGTCAATTTCCCTTTGGAAATTCTGCCTAACAGTTGTAGTTCCTCAGGAATCTCTCAGATTTCATTCCACATTTAGTTAATATAACCCCACCCTAGTGTATATCAGGCACTTGTCTGGGTCCATTAGTGGTTCATTAGTGAAGAAAATATAAAGAACTATCCCTGTCCTTGGATAGATGACATAAATCATTACAATAGCTAGAGTGGCAAATGCTTTGTTCATTATTACTCTTATTTGGCAATACTAGGAACTGAATCTAGGGTCCCGTGTGTTTGAAGTTGAGCTATTGTATCAGCCAGCAACAAGTACTTTAGAAAGGAAATAAAGAATGGTACAGGTGAGAGTAGGGGAAGGGAAAGGCAATCTAAAGAAAGATGCCCAGAGTAGGGCACAAAGATGCTGACTTTGAGCAAAAGTCTCAAAAAGGAAAAGGACTGACACATGAGTATCTACAGGAAGAAGATTTCAGGCAGAGAGAACATCAGGTCAAAGACCCAGAGGGGAAGGTCTAGAAGGGCTGAAAATACCAAGAATGCCCTGAGGGTGCATGGAGTGAACTTTAGGACCAAGGTCAGAAACAATGAGCTTTGATGCTGTAGGGGCTCACCAGCCACTGGCAGTGTTTAGTCTCTTTTTGGTGAGATGGTGTCTATGGGAGATCATAGGGGAGTTTGAGAAGAATCAGGTGATCTAAAGGACAGGACTCCCCTGACTGCCGAGGAGGAAGGAGGATGGAAGTGGAGGAAATGGTCCTAGAGACGCAAGCTAGGAGGCTCTAAGAGTGACCTGACTAGTAAGGCAACAGTGGAAGTGAAGGGGAGACCCCATCTCTGGGACATCTTCATGCTCCCATGGATCCAGGTACCAATCACTGCGTTTACTCCCAGGTCTTCTCTTTCCAGCCTCAATCTCTTTCTTGAACTAGTCACACTTGCCTGATGAACTATTCATTACTGTTTCAGGCTTCCATAGGCACTGTAGTAGTTGATCTTTACTGCAAACTTGATGGGAATGGGGGTCACAATAGAAACAAACCTCTGGACATGTGTGTGTGTGTGTGTGTGTGTGTGTGTGTGTGTGTGTGTGTGTGATCATAGATAGGTTGGGCTAATTCAGCTAGGAAGACCCACCCTAATGCAGGTGGTACCATCCCATAATCAATGATCTCCAACTATAATAAGAGAGGGAGAATAAATTAATTGCCTGCCTGTGCCTGTTGACTATGGACACAGTATAATCAGCTGCCCATCTTACAGCTCTGCCTTCTCCACCCTGATAGACTGCGCCCTCAAACTATGAATCAAGATCAACCCTTTCTTCAGATACTTTGTCATAGAGATAATAAAAGTAAGACACTGAGACGGCACCTCAGTCTCTCCTCTGAAACCCCCATTCCCATGCTCCTTTTAGACACTGTTAAAAGCCTGCAGCCTCATCTCATTAAGGCTTTTGCAACGACTGCTGCCAACACGTGCTAATGGGCAATCTGTACTGGCCCGTAAACACTACACTCATCATTAGGACTTAGTTTATTAGATTTTGTTGTTTATTAGATTTTGTTGTTGCTGTTGTAGCTTGAATGATTGCGAACAAGGTAGGGGAGTTTTAATTAGGATAGGATGGTAGCATACATCATTAGTTCAGGGGCAAGATGTGACTGGGGCGGGCATTAAAATTCTTAAGAATGGAGGATAGAAACCGAGAGAGGTTTTCTGTTTGTTTGTTTTTTTCACAGCCTTCTTTAACAGAACACTGCCACTGAGACTGATTTTCAAATGACTACTTTAGTTACAGACACTAAACTTATCATGTTTGTAGTATGTACAAATTAAGGCTCAATATTTATTACAGGTATTCTTTTCCTATGTACATTCAATTTTCTCCCGTCATAGGAATTTTGTTTATTTTTTTATTTTTTAGAAACAATGTCTTGCTGGATAGCTCTGACTGGCCTGCACCTCGTGATGCAGACACTGCTGAGCTCAGAATCGCCAAGCTCTCTCTGCTTCAGCCCTTTAGGTACTGGGATTACAGGTGTGAAACTACCCACATTAGGGAATTTTTCCTCATTCCCAATTGTACTTTTAAAATCTATATGTTAAATATATATTTAAAGAGTGATTTTATTTTATTGTTACAGGTCATGTGTATGTATGTATGTATGTATGTATGTATGTATATATGTATGTAATTATATCTCAGGCTGCCTTTGAGCTTACTATATTAGCAGAAGATGACGTTGAACTTCAGCTCTTCTGTGTGATGGGAACCACAGGTATGTATCACCATGCTGGGCATTAAACCCAAGGCATTATACATTCAAGGCACTCAATCTACCAACTGAGCGGTGTCCTCAGCCCTCCATTCTTTTTATTTGTATCAAGGAAGCTATTTCTGTTCTGGAAAATGTTTAGACATAAAGGTGTATTTATTCTTTCTTCCAAGATCCTTGCCCCTTTCCTAATTTGTGGGTAACCAAGAATAAGAAACACCTTAATCTTTAATGTTCAAATCACAAATTAAAAGGAAAAGTAATAGATACAAGGGAGATGTGTTTTCCTCGACTGTATTTTTAGCACATCATGCTTGCATGTGGGAAAGTCTTGTAAAAAATCATTAATGTGAAACTAACTAGGCCAATGATAGCTATTAATTTTTATTGGAAAATTACCTTCAAAATGAATATTTAGATGTAAGCTTAACATAGTTAGAAATGCAATTAAGTCTGATTCCTTGACACTTGAAAGCTTTTTTATATATTTATCATTTATTTGCCAAGTTATTAATCAAAGCCTCGCTCTGTAGCAAGCTGCATGCTGAAGCTGGGGACGGAGTAAAAATAACGATGAGAAGCCTCCACAGTGGAACATCCTACACTACAGGCGGCAGACAACCGATATGTGAAAAATAGTTCTTGCTGGTACTAAGTGCTAAAAAGAAAACTAGCTGAGTGGAGAGAAACGGAGAGTGACAGAGACAGACGCACAGGGGTTTCCTTTGGAAGAGTCCCTCTCAGATGACTGCATTGACAGCCACAGAACTGGCAAGTGCCTCCCAGCAGAGGGGCAGTGGCATAGAAGAAACAGAAAGGAAACCAAGGCAGCTACAGGAAAGTCAACGAGGCATAGAAGACTGGAAAGAGGTGGGAGCCAGGTCATGAAGGAGTTTGTAGGTCTTGCTTGGGAGGGAGGGAGGTTTGGTTTTATTCTCAGTGTGATAGAAGAAGAAGGAAGGAGTTATGCAGAGGAATGGCAGCACCTGATGCCACCTTTACTGTCTTGAGACCTGTTTTAATGTAGCCCAGGCTGGCTTTGAACTTCTGACTCTCCTGAGTGTTGGGGTTACAGGTATGCAAGACAATGCCTGGCTTCTTGGCTTGTTATTATTGAAACATACATATAAGACTTATCATTTAACAAATTTTTATGTTTGAGCATATGTGTGTCCAACAGAGAACAATGGGCAGGGGACTGTTCTCTCTTGCTACCATGTGGGTCCCAGGGATCAAACTCAGGTCTTCAGTCTGGGTAGCAAGCACCTTTACCTCCTGAGCCATCTCGTGAAGTCATTTTTAAATGTACAGTTGGTTAACATTTGTGTTGTTCTTGTTAGTGATGCTGTCTTCACCCTTCAGCAACAAGCACTTGTTTTACACTGCCAAACTGAAGCTCCAAAACTACACATTTCTCCTTGTCCCCAATCCCCACCAGTCACTATGGTGTGTTTTGTTTCTATGCATATTCTGGGTATCTCATCTAAGTAGACTCATGCAGTGGTATCTGGCTTGTTATAACATGTAGCCAAACTCTCTCTCTCTCTCCCCCTCTCTCTCTCTGGTTTTGGTAGTGGTAGTGGTTGTGGTGGTTTTTCAAGAGAGGTTTTTCTTGGAAAAACCTGGAACTCACTCTGTAGGCTGACCTCAAACCCAGAGATCCATCTGCCTCTGCACCCCAAGTAACAAGATTAAAGGCAATGCTAGTACCACCTGGTAAGGACAATCTATTTTGACTCACAGTTTCAGAGGGATTTTTCTGTTTGTTTTTTGTTGTTGTTTCCTTGTTTTTATTTTTGTTTTGCTTTTGGCGAAAGAATTCTGTTCACTTTCTAGTGGTCAGAAAGGAAAGAGGAAAAGAAAGCCCCAGAGTCCTAATGTCCCCTTTGAGGATACATCTCCAGTGACCTCATTCCTTTCATTAGTCCCTACTTCCCAAATGTCTCCTCTTATCCCAGTAACACTGGAGGATACTGACCAAGTCTTTAGCACAGGAGAGCCTGAAGGTTTATTCAAACTATAGTACTCTTTCCCTAGATTTAACATCCAATGACAACTCTTGTCTGTGTCATCACAAACTTTAACAATGGTAACCACTAATTTGGCACTCAATTTTTACGGCACATTAGTATTCTAAAGTCAGAAACCTGCATGACTGACCTTCCATGTATCTCCAAGGGGAAAGGGGAAGATGTGGTTACAGTCTGACACACGGCATTAGAAACCACTTGGGGAAAACTAGAAGTGAGGGGGAAATGGTATGTTGATGTTATTAAATGGAAACATCTTCTTAGGGACACAGCATGCAAATTGCCAGCAACACAGTACAAACCACAAGTGCTTTGCTTGCCTTCTACCACCTCAGCTTGTTTTATTTTGGGGCCATTTTCTGTTTTGTAAAGTTTTATACAGCCATTAGTGCCCTCCTCAGAAAGTTTCCCAGGCAGGTTTCTTTTCAACCAGAGAAAGCTGTAACTGTAAAACGAATAGAATAGATGTGGCTTTACTGTTTATTCATTGTTGTTCATTGGACGTGTAAACAGTGTGCATGTGGAGGTCAGGGGACAACTTGTGGAAGTCAGTTCTTTCCTTCCACCACGTGGCTTTTGGTGATCAAACTTGAGTCCCTAGGCACTTTATTTGCCATCTCTCCAGCCCCCAAACTAGTTTTAGTTTATAGATTACAGGGGTAAAAGAAAAGCTGCTTTCTAGAAGTCTTTATAACACAGTGTTTTGTAAACAACTCTTAGAATGGGGATTAGAAAAACTAAGGCCAAGGAGAACGTGAGCTGAGTGCAAGCTCTCACCTTTCTCTGCTTTTGACCACATAGAGGATGTGACAAGCTATCTTAAGCTCCCGTCCCCGTGACATATTTCCCATGATGCAATCTGTTTGACTGGTTTCATGTCAACTTGACACGAGCTAAAGTAATTTGTGAAGCAGGACTCTTGGTTGAGAAGGTTCTGGCCTACAGGCAAGCCTGTTCAGTATATTCTTGGTTAATGACTGATGTAGGAGGGCCCAGCCCACGGTGGGCAGTGCCACTCCTGGACTGCTGATCTAGAGTGCTTAAGAAAGCAAGCAAGGGGCGGGGGAGGGGCAAGCCAAGAGGCAGCATTTCTTCTTGACTTCTGCTACAGTTCCTGCCTCCAGGTTCTTGCCGTGAGTCTTGCCGTGAATCCCTGCCCCTGGCTTCCATTACTGATGGAGAGTAACCTGAGAGCTGTGAGCTGAAATAAACCCTTTTCTCTCCAGCTTGCTTTTGCTCAGGGTGTTTTACCACAACAACAGGAGCCTTGACTAAGACAGATTCTAACTGGAACTGTGGGCCAAAATAAACCCTTAACCTATCAGGAAAAAACTCAAATAGGTTATGGAAATGTCCCTGTGCTCCTAACCACAAAGAATCGATACATATCTAAAGTGACAGATATGCAAATCTTCACGATCTTATCATTGGCTATTGAGTTGATATATTACACCACACCTCATAAATATATACAACTACTGTATACATAATTGCATCCTATATCTTCATATGCTTCCACTGACGACAGTGTGTGCTTCTCAACAATGTTATATTCTTCTTAGAACACTGAACTAAGAGACTTCCATGCAATCCCCATGAAAAATGTCCTTTAGTAATAACCTGTAACACAGTTGATTTTCTCCCTACCTGCGTAGTTCAAAATAAAGAATAAAAACCATTTTATATCTGTTTCTTGTTTTAAAAAGTTCTTTAGTCATCTTCTTTATTCTTGAGACTTTCATGTAGGCATGCAATGAACTATGATCATATATCCATCTCTCATCCCTCCCATCCCCCATGCCTCCCCAATGTTAGTGCTGTCCATATACATGGGCGTGGGCCGTCCACTGCAGCATAAAACAATACTGATGCCCACATCCTCCAAAAAGAATGCTTGTCTCTTTCCCAGAAACTGTCAGCTGCCAACAGCTCCTTAGTAAGGGCCGGGCCCGGAGCTCATTACCCATCTGTGCTGGGGTTCTGTCTGTCTTGAACCTATCGTGTGCTGTGAGTTCATGTATGCAATATCTATGTCATGTCCAAAAGACAGTTTCCTCACTGCTCCCCATTCCGTATTCACCCCCCTTTCTGCAGAGTTCCATTAGCCATGGTGGGGAAGGTGGGGAGGGGGTTGAATATACTGGGGAACCATTCCACTGCTGAGCCACACCAAACTTCCCTTATTTCTTGGATTTTACTCCCAGCTATGTTCTCAGCATCAGCAGATACTGCTGAATCAGGAATGTTTAAGAAAACAGGGTGGCAGGGTGGTGACGTAAGTGGGTAGACTCTTACTACACCTGGATCTATGTCATTTCAGACACCAGTGACTTGGAGTAATTCGCTCAACCTCCTTCTGACTTGTTTTCAGTAACAAACTTTGGGGCTTGGGGAAGGGAATATAGATCATTGGTATGGTGTTCACTTTGTTTGATTTAGGCCCTGAGTTGATCCCACTACTGCACAATTACGTAACTTAGAAATCAAAATGGTACCCTTGTCATGAATAGTAAACTCACTGACAAAAATATATGGAAAACCCTGCACAGTTTGTAAATGGGGCTGGGATGTTGATGATGTTACGTTCAGTGTTCTGGTCTGAATCAGAAACCATTCCCATTTGTGGTTATACAGCAATCTTCTGGTTACATCCTGATCATAAATGTCACGAGTTTACTCAGAGTGACACCAGTGAAAACCCCATATTTCTTTGACAAAAGACTGGGAAATGTGTGGTTTGGCTTTTTTCTTTTTGGATAAGGGATTGTGCATCTAATAAGACGTGAAGATGACCACGTTCACTCATCTTCCCTACCCCTGTGTTTGAACCTCTTTTGAATACCTTTTCCCAATTGAGACTCCTTTGATTATCTAGAGTCTTCATGCTGCTTCTTTTTGCAGTTTCTCCTCAAAAGAGGTAGCTCCTTTGGTCCACACCTTTATCCAGGATGGTCTAGGGTCCGTACAGCGAAAGAATGCCTTAGGCTGGAGGTGTAGTTCATCAGTAAAGCACGTGCTCAGCAGGCGGAAGGCGCTGGGTTCAATTTCCAGCACTAAAAACAAACAGTGCACTGGAACGTGCCAGAAGTGATAAGATGCAAGTTCAGGAGACTCAGAGGCCTGGTAAGAAGAAAGGGACCCAGACATTCCAGGGTCCTCATGGAACTTCATAGAGTCAAGAAGAGTTTATCTACCAGCGGGGTGCGGCACGCGAAGTGGAGCAACAGTACAGCACCCAGAACTGAAGTGGCCCCAAATTTCAGGATGGTGTAACTCAGATAATCATAACTGATTAGGTCCCCAATTTCCTGAGAGATCTTCACTACTAAGCCCTCTCTCTCTCTCTCTCTCTCTTTCTCTCTCTCTCTCTCTCTCTCCCTGTCTCTCTCTCTCCCCCTGTCTCTCTGTCTCTGTCTCTGTCTCCCTCTGTCTCTCTCTCTGCCTCTCTGTCTCTGTCTCTCTCTCTCTCTCTCACACACACACACACACACACACACACACACACACACACACCACACAGCACACACGCGTGTGCGCATTGTGCATGTGCACATATGCATGCTCGCGTACCCCTCTGTCTGGTCAGTTTAAGACCTCACTGTCCCTCTGACATACTGCCCCACACTTAAAACTCACTTCTGCTGTGGCCCAGCCTTTAAGAACCTTGGAGTCCATTGATGGGTTTGACGACCTAGTTTAGTTCACAGTGTCCTGACAGAGGCTGTTTAATGTTTGACTTTGCTTTAACACGAAGGATCAGCTCTCTGAGGTGAGAGAATTGACTTCCGATAATGGCTGCAGTATCTTGGAAAGGATCCTCTCAGACTTAGAGGTAGCCAAAGGAAGCGGCCTCCTGTCTTCAGCCTGTGTTCACCTGCATGTCTACACTTCATTTCACTGATCTAGTGATTTCCAATGATGGTCGTCAGAGTTTCTGGACCCTACTTAAAATACCACATTTAATTCTGTCCAAAAGAACCTGAGATTCTGATTCCATGAATTTGGGTGTGCTGTTAGCTTTCATTCCTGGTCTTAGAGACTCTGAAAACTACACACACACACACACACACACACACACACACACACACACACGTGCATCTGTGTACTGTCAAGAATATGCTAACTTATCCTTTCAATGAATTTTGACTTTTCACTACCAAAGAGACAGTTGAGAATTGTCTATTCTCTAGCTAAATTTAAATATCTTAGTTTCTGCATACATATGGCCACATTTATAATATATAAAAAAAAATCATCACCAGACTTATGAAAGAGAAATCCCAATAGTTTCTCATCATTCCTACCTGAGCATCAGAAAAGCATCAGCCGCATCAAGTTTCAAAGAAACTTAGTCACATAGAAAAGTCTCCGAAGGGCTATAGAGATGGCTAATCTTTAAGGGTGCTTGCCACCAAGGCTGAAAACCCCCTTCTAAACCCTGGGAGCCACGTGGTAAAAAGAGAAAAGACACCTGCAGCTTGTCCTTTGCCGTCTACACATGTACACGAACCCAACATAGATTTAAAAAATAAGTAAAGGAAAGGGGGGAGGCGCCCGTAGAGTTCAGACAAGTAAGATGAAGATTTATCTACTCAACATCTCCACTTGTCTCTAGGTCTTTCTATAATCGTAGAATGCAGAGCACTCAACAAATGTTATGCTTCAATAAATAGGTTTTAAAGCCCACATACGCAAAATTGTTTTTGTTAGGTTTCGTTGAGTGTCTTCAGAAGTCCATATGGTGGCTGTGGCTTCTCGGGAGCTGGTGCCTCTTGCTGGCAGCCTGACTTGGGTGTCCCATGTGGGAAGACTTTGCTCACCTGCCACCGGGATTGCAGTGGGCCTTTCTGTTCAGAAAAGCCTGCCAGACCGAATGATCGTGCAATTAACTGGTGCTATCACGAAATGTTCAAACATGATTCTGTTTATGGGCGGCTTTATGACATGAAGCAGTATGGAACTTCATGAGTTTGGGGAGTCTGTGCTCCCCTTCCACCAGACATGATCAAACCCGTATTGCCGTATGGCTCTGCACTTTTAACCACTGAACCATCTTATCGGCCCTCCTTCATGATTTTTAGTAAAATCATCTCTCAAATGTCGGGTGTCTGCTATTTAAAAAAAAATGTGACTATCCTTGTCACTGATTAGCTTCTATGGTAAGAACAGAGGGCTTAAGACTCACGCCTAGTACAGGCCGGGTTGTAGCTCGGTGGCAGAACACTTGCCTAGCACAGCCACGCACCTGGATTTGAGCCCCAGCACTATAAAAAGGAATGGTTTTCTGGGGATCATGATGTGTTCTGTACTTATTGGTAAGCAGAAGTTCAAGTTCTTAGCCGCAGTGAACACCCTGAAAAATGTAAGCAAAATGCATTTATTTACCCAAAAAGGAACTCATCTTGCAAAACATAAGGTTTTAAAACAGCTCCATTTTGCAAAGGATGAAAGGATGGCCCTGGCGAGAGACTCGTGTTCATTTTCAAGGTTCAGTGTGGTTTGTAGTTGTTCTTGCTTCCCCATAAGCACTGACAAAATTCTTGTGGCTAAAATGCGTTTGGTCGGTGGCAGCGAAATCATTACAACATTCAACTTCTGCAGTGACACAGGAGGCTTGGCTCCAGCCTTTCTTTTTCAAAGTGAAAAAAAGTTCTAAGATCAAATAATCAGAAACCAAAATGGACTCCTTCAAGCTCCCAAAATATAAGTTACTCTATCAGCCCAGAACACTGACATCCTCGAATCTGCGTTCTGATGAACACGGAGGTGAAATTCATCCAGAGTTAAAATTCAGCACCCCCCCCCAACCAAAAAAAGAATCTTTTTGTTATGGATGCTTCTGGAACTGTGAGCACTTATCTGACCGAATGGTTCAAAATACAACTCTGCAGGCCATCACTTATCCTGACAAACAGGCATCCTAAGAGTCAAGCGGGAGCAGTTCCCTTTTCAAAACCAAGCAGGGAAGACAGTGTCTTACATCTTTCACATTGTTGAAATGACCATACCCAGCGATCAGGTTTAATATCAAGTTGATAGTTCTCTGATGGCACGATGGCACTGAGAGGCTTACCGTCACAGGGGATCTAAATAACTCGCCTTTTTAAATAGATTCTTATGGTCTCACTTCCTGCCATCCATCCTAGCTCACTCCAGATCTCCTTCAGTGTGCATGAAGCAACCTTCGGGTCATTTAACTGTTTAGATGCTCCTGCTTCATCATAACTGGCTCTGGGTTAGGTTCCCGAATGATGACAGTGAATTTCTCAAAGTTCACATATGTGCCAAACCGAATTATTTTGCTGTTTACCAACCCCTTTCCTTTTACTACAGATTTCTATACACTGCAGCCTGTATTTATTTTTTAAGCCAATTAAAGTTTTGAAAGGCAGGGAAGGGGTAACTTCTTTAATTCACACACTCTCTTTTCTTAGCAATGACAGTCTGTCTTAAGACATCTCAAAATGTGCCCCAAGTTTGAGCCCTGCATGTTCCCAAAGTTTGCCTGTGTCAGCAGATATGCAGACTTGGGAAAGTGACAAGAAAGTACTCAAAAGACCCAGGACTCACAGACAGCCCACCATGGCATCTGACATTTCCCGCTTCCGTGCGAGAAGAACTTGCCCCTCTCCCATCAGTTGACTGGGAATGGACTGACCATGGTTTTCTTAAGGGATGGACTAAGTCATTCACTGGGCATGCTCCGGCAGTCTCCTAA
This sequence comes from Rattus norvegicus, assembly GCF_021556685.1. Lineage (NCBI taxonomy): Eukaryota > Metazoa > Chordata > Mammalia > Rodentia > Muridae > Rattus > Rattus norvegicus. Next base: position 142,781,328 of record NC_141537.1, on the reverse strand, counting down.
TATGATGTGGATTGCCTAAAGGATCCCGCTCTTCTTCCTTCAGAGGTCAGATCCCTTCCAGTAGCCTAAGGTAAGGCATAGCTCAGAGTTGCCTCTTTGGAGAGCTGTGGAGGTCAAGTTCCCAAGTTATCGTGAACCATGAACCTCTCTACCTGCCCTTATGGCTTCATTGGCGTCATCCTGGGGAGAGTCCTTGTCCCTATTCCCTCCTCGTGGGCAAGGATATATCTCTACACTGTGTGCTTGGAAAGGGCTCAGAAGTGGCCCAGCCACTGAATTGGGTACCTCTGTCTGCGTCTTGCAGCTTCGAAGTTGAGCCCAGTTAAGTAATCTTAGTGTAGAAGAGGGGTGCTGCCAAACCCCACATAGGGGGTTTCCTCTTTCTTATTTTTTTCTGACCTCAGACCCCAGTGCTCACGTGAGAAAGGGGTACCCAAGGGGCTGGATGGACAGAGATGCTGAATTAACCCAGAAGCCCAGCTCTGGGCCGCGATAATGGTAAAGTTTGAAGACAGTGCTTCCCCTCTATGGCATAGCCTCCTCTTTTCCTATGTAAACCTGTCAGTTCTAAATTCAATTCTGAGTAGCGGGACGCTGTATAACCAGGAAAGTTTGATCTAACATTTATTTATTGTATGAACATACAAGTTTCTTATAGATATATCAAAATAACTGGCACCAAAGGAGTTGGTTCTGCGTTGTGGAAAACAAAGCCTTCTGCTGTAGTACATTTTTCCATTAAAAAAAAAAAAGCCCATGATCTTTTCTTCAGTCTTGCCAACAACACTCTAAATGTACGAGTTAGATTTGCAAGCAGGCTTATATTCATATTTAGAGGACATGCATATTCAGAGGCTTATTACTCAGGAAATATTTGGTTATCTTCAGACTAAGTAAAACTTATGGCTAAAAATAAGAGAGGTAAAATATAAATAGTGGGGAAAGTTAGGGAGCAGGCACAGCAGTCGTGACAAGAATAGGAAGGCAAGGATGGGAACCAAGCCTTATTTCGTTCGGTTTTTGGGTCTTTACACTACCTGAAATTCCACCCCATTAAGCTGAATGCTGACTGGGCATCTGGCACACATGAGAGAGCAAAACCTATTTTTTTTCTTATGATTTTAATGTTGGTTAGGCAAGACAGAATGAACCAAGACCCCAAAATGTCCTCTCTTTTGCCATCTTGAAATTGCCATGGAATTGAGGGCTTAAAGTCCAGTTCAAGGGGCAGATTCTAACTAGTTTAAGCCTGTCTTATTAGTCCCCTTACTCCTGCTGATGGTGAATGCAGACACCCAAGTTTAAATGTCAATATAGAATTATTTCCCCTCTAGTGACCACTTTGGGAATGATGTGGGACCGGCCTGATTGGTTAACAATAACAAGAGGTAAAATGAAGTTTCCTGGCTCCTAAAACAGAACAGACAGTATTCTACCCATAGTCCTCATGGGCATGGCTCGGACACCGCCAACAATTTCGGTCTCTGCAATTGTTTGTCTCCACATAAAAGTTTCATCACAGCTGGGCATTGGTGACACATGCCAAATGCTTCCTAGTGTTTGGGAGGCAGTGGCAGGAGGATCTCTGGGGGTTTGAGGCCAGCCTGGTCTACAGAGCGAGTTCTAGGCCAGCCAAGGCTACACAAAGAAACTCTGTCTTGGGGGAAAAAATGCTTAATCACAAATTGGTAAAATCAAAGAGAGAGGGATAAAACTTGACTCAGTTTTCTGAGTTCTGGTTCAAAGTAACTCTTCCTTTCCTCTTTGTAGCTCTTCTTTGGATACTGACTCAAATCCTAAGAGCTTGTCCTGACACTGCAGCTAGACTCTGTTACTTCAAAAGCCTGAGTCCCTCTCTTTCTTTTCTCCACCTCCTTCCTCTGGGCACTTGCTGTGTTGTCGTCATTGTTTTTTTCATCTTGTTGTTTATTTGTTCTTCTTCTCTCATATACTAATAAAATGGTCACTCAACAACAACAACAACAACAACAACAACAATAACAACAACAATCCAAGAAGACACATTGTGACCATTAAATAAAAGGGCCCTAAATCCTAATCTAGAGACAAACCGGAGAATTCCAGATTCAGAAGAGTCCTCAAACCTTGGGAGTACCTCTAGATTTCTTGTAGAGATTAGCCCTGAGAGGCGAAGGGCCAGGCAGAGAGCCTGACAGGCAATCTGAGCAGGCTTAGGACCTAGTTTTCTGGAATTCAGATGGGTTCTTTGTGCTGCGCTGAACAGTTTCCTTTCTGAAGCTGGGTAATGAAACAGGCAATTGGTATTTGAAAATGTCAGCATAGGAAGACGGGTGAGGAAAAACTGCATTTTTATTTCACGGGGATTTGGGAGACTCATAATAGAAATGTTGGATATTTTGTTTTTAAATAAGACTGTAGCCTTTACTAAAAGGTTGAGCATATGTGCCTGTGTAGAACCACCTGGGGGTAGTGGTGCTGCCAACGCCATGCTCTGTGGAAATTAGTGAGGTTCAACCCATCCTTGCCCCAGACCGTGACTTCCTTCACAGATATCAGACAGTGGGGGGCTCCATCAAGTGAGACTCCATGCCGCAATGGACAAGGTCAGATCCCAGGACCCAGTCAGACCTACAGTGTGTTCATCCTGGCTTTCCCTATACTCTCTCTGAAGTATGGCTTACTCCTTCATATTCGAATTAGGGAGGTGGGAATGTCCCTTAGAGTCCTGGTATCCTAACACTGCGTACATTCCCAGAGTCAGGTGGCCCCAGTCCTGTCTTGGGTGTTTTATTTTAATTGCTCTGAGATCTTAAAATGCAGCGTTGAATCTCAGAGACTCCAGGTAACTGTTACTAATAATTTCCCCACTTGCCCTCGGGTTTGCTCTGAAGACCGGAAGAGCCAACGGTTGGAAAAGCAGCAGGTGGATTCTATAGCTCAGCTCTCAAGAGTCAAGCTCTCAAGGAACCAGAAGCAGCCCACTAGACTAATGTCCCCAGATTGCCATTAGGCTGCTGGTTTGGGAAGGAGAGTACGGGGGTCGAGGGTGGGGACCTACCCTTTCTTGCAACCTGTGGTGTAGATATTGGTAGTGACATGCAAAAATCCTGCCACAGAATAGCTTAGATTTATCGAGTAACCTAAAACAATAGGCCAACACTGGATTCTACCATCTCTTTTAATTTTTCATTTTTTAGGTTTTTTTTTTTTCTTTTTTTTTTGGAGCTGGGGACAGAACCCAGGGCCTTGCACTTGCTAGGCAAGTGCTCTACCACTGAGCTAAATCCCCAACCCCAGGTTTTTTTTTTTTTAAGAATTTATTTACTATGTGTGTGGGTGGGATACAGTTCGCTGCATACCATGGTGTGCATGTGGAGATTAGAGGACAGCACGAGGGAGTCCTTTCTTTTCCTCCACCATGTGTGTCTCATGGATTGAAGTCAGGTTGCCCGGCCTGGCAGCAAACACTTTTAACTGCTGACTGTCTTACTCATCCCAAACATCTCTTTTATAGGGATGCCCCAGATGTAATAAGACCTATAAAATGCCAAGAGAAAACAGCGTAAACAGCCGAGACTAATGAAGTATATTTCTAGATGGTGCCTGTTGGACTCTTTAGCTAATAGGGTAGGGTTGGCGGAATCGCTGAGAGCTATCATGGAGGTTAACAAAGGACATCAACTGTTACTTGAAGTCTGGCATTCATATGTTGTGGCCAGCAAATCCCTGTCTCCTCAGACCTCTTTGTGAAGATTCTCTTACCATGAGGTTCAAGAACCCCTCGGCTCGAACAGCTCTTGCACCTTATGTTAACCATTAGAGCATCCGTCGTCTGTGCTTAAGCCAAAACAACTCTTACAGTCCACCCTCTATTGTTTAACCTGTCCTAGGTTTTCCTAGGTTTTATTTCATGTATTTGGATACTAACAACCTATTTGAAAGTATTTGGAATGGTTCATACAAATGCACTCTCTGTCCAAATAAAGGGGAATGAGTTTGGGGCAAAACGGATCCGGTTAGGGGAGTTAGCTTGGCCAGGAAGTATGAGCTATGCCAGCATAGGGGACTTAAATTGGATCCCTGAATCCCAGTACAAAAGCCTGCCGAGTTGGCATTCCCTTGGAATCCCAGTGCTGGGAAGGCAGATTGGGAAGATCCTTGAGCCCTCTAGTCAGCTAGCTTAGCCTTACTGGGGAGATCTAGGCCAGCAAGAGACCCAGTCTCAGGGAAGAAAACCAAGGAATGACTAGACGGCCACTGAGGAGCAAACCCTCAAAAAAGCTGCTCACCGTGTTGTCCAGGCAGGCCTCAACTTCACAGTAATCCTCCTGCTTCAGTCACCCAAAGTGCTGGGATTACAGTCAGAAGCCAGAAGTCGAAATGTGAATATCCACTTTTAAAACATCCGTCATTCACCCACTGAGTCCAGTGGTCGGATTGCTTGACCTCTCCAGTGCTTTGCTGATTTACATATTCCTGTACCCTGTTGTTTATCGGGTAATATCTACACTCACAGGCTGTATTTTGCTCTCACAGAAAGTACTGGGAAGTCTGCTACCTTGGCGATTTGCTGCCCTAGGCAACTGCTTGTTTGGACTCAGTGCTCCCAGCTGGAGTCATGGTTCCTACTTATTTGAATGGTGAGTCGTTTCTTAGATCCCTGGATGCCTATTCTCACAGCTCACAGGCTAGGCCTTGGTATTATTATTATTATTAATTATTATTATTATTGTACTTAGCAATTACATTCTTTTGTAAACTAGCTAATCTGAAGAAAAATGAGCTATCAGACTGGGAGGAGAGTGTTTAAATTGTTGGCATAGCATGTTGGTGGGTAAGGTGCTCAGATGGAAGATTCTAGCTGTCTATGTGAAGGATGCCAGGAAGCTTCCAGGAATGAGTGGGTCTTCGTCCTCAGCTTCCTCCTCTCTTCAGGTGTTCTGTGTCATTTATTTTTCTGTGGCCATGATAGAGTACCCCAGCATTCAGCAAGTTAGGGGAGAAAGGGTTTATTATGGCTTGCAGTCCGTTGCCTCAGGGAAGGCACGGCAGCCAAGTGAGTGAGGCTGATCCTTTGCACACCGTAAGCCAGCGAGAAAACAGGAAGTGGGACCAGATGGAGAGACAGGAAGTAGTCAAAGGATGGCCAATGCCAGCCAAGAAACTTGACTGAGCAGTGTCTACAATCATTGCCTGTGTGTGTGTGTGTGTGTGTGTGTGTGTGTGTGTGTGTGTGTGTGTGTTTAAGTTACCATCTGCTTGCTAATAATGTTTTAAAAATTAGGACCCGAATTCAACCCCTCCAGATTGTTTGTTTAAAATTATTTGGTCTATCTAACAAGTGGTGAGAAATTACCAGGAGCTCTGAGAGAAAACTCCATAATTCATTCACACAGACTCGAAGGTTTAAATTAGGCAACCGTATCATCACATTTATTTTAGTCAGTTTTCTTCTCTTGTTTTGATCTGCTGTTTGACTTTTTGCCTTGCCAACCCAGATTCAACTGTCTGCAAAGACATCTCGCTATCACTTGAAAAATCAGCTCCTTTTCCCCTGCTAATCTTGCTCTCGGGAGAATTAAGACAGCATTGCCTGGCTGTACCGTTGACTCACGTGCAGCCCACAGAAAGCTAAATCGCTTTTGTGTGGCTAATTAGCTTTCACAACAATGTCCCGGAGAGCACATGCGCTCTCAAAATTGACAATAATTCTATCCGTTTAAACCTTTTAGTCTCTGTAACATAGAATATGTACAATGCACAGGAGATACATTTTTATAATTTTTTTGGGGGGGTGTTGTTTTTGTTCACTGAGACAAGATCTTTTTACTTAGTCCTAGCTACCCTGGATTTCCCTATGTAGACCGGGTTGGCCTGAGACTCGAAAAAATCTGCCTGCTTCGGCCCCCGAATGCTGGGATTAAAAATGCAGGCTACGGGCTGGAGAGATGGCTCAGCGGTTAAGAGCACCCGACTGCTCTTCCAGAGGTCATGAGTTCAATTCCCAGCAACCACATGGTGGCTCACAACCATCTGTAAAGAGATCTGATGCTCTCTTCTGGTGTATCTGAAGACAGCTACAGTGTACTTATATATAATAAATAAAATAAATCTTTAAAAAAAAATGCAGGCTACTGTGCCTGATCATTTTTACATGCCTTTAAAATGAATATTCTCGTCAAAGGGGTTTTATTGAATAGTACAAGTTAGGAAAAGAAAGTATAAATCTGTAAAAACTGATTTTTAACTGACATCGTCTTTTTTTGTTAGGACTGTAACAAAATACCCAAGGCTGGGGTGATGCATAAAGAGGTTTACTTTGGCTTGTGATTTCAAGAGTCTAAGAGCATGGCACCAGCATCTGCTTGGCTTTTGTGGGGACTGTGTGCTGTCTCTGTGTGAAACAAGAGTATGCAAAAGGGAACAAAAGTGCAAGACTGTGTGTGTATGTGTGTGTGTGTGTGTGTGTGTGTGTGCGCGTGCGCGCGCGTGCACCAGGCTTACTTAGTTACAGCCAGCTCTCATAAGAACTAACCCATTCTTATTGGAGCTACAACAGTCCCTTTGTAAGAGTGGACCCCACCAAGGCATAATTACTTCATAAAGGTTTCATCACCTTACGACACCATTGTGCTGATGACCAAAGGTTAACGTGAGTTTTGTCAGGACAAGCAAAGTGTTTGCTCTGGATCCCCACCCCACCTCATCCATCGGTTGCTGCAAACCTAGAGACAAGAGGTGCCAACTGTTACGAAGGCTGAATAACCCGAGAGTGGTTCTTTCTCTTTTTAAAATAAATTTTAAAACTCTCTTTACAGAAGTCTTGTGTCAGTAGTAATCTGTAAGCCCCTAGGAAGTAGAAAAATTCATATTTTATAAAGATTAAAAAAATACTAAAAAGTTCAATAAATACCCAAATTGTATCTATCACTGTGTCTTAAAGTAGGATTTTAAAATTCAGATTTAATCGCCAGGGTACAACTTGCCACAAACCACACCATTAGAGATTTCCAGATGTTGACACCAAAGCCGCATTTATTTAATCAGTGTTAGGATGTTCGATTCGACTATCCGATTTGTTTTCTCCATTTAGTCAAATACCATAGCTTTTTAGCTTTCTTTCTATTCTTAAAGGTGAAACAGACCTTGTACTACTAGTTTGAAGAAGTGAGAAACGGTGAAGACCCCATGTTAAGTGTGCAGTAATTACATAGCTCCTGTTATCCTTTCGATCAGTACATAAAAAGACTAGGTGGACGCCTTCAAAACCCCTAACTTGGAGCAGATTCAAAGTATGCCTGTAGTGGGATATATTTTGGGAAAGAGAAAGTGTCTCTTATTGCTTTCAAAGGCTTAGAAGGAATGAAAGATTCCAAATCCATCAGTCGTTCTAACCCATCATCTGATATTACCTAATCTTTCTGCTGCTTACAAATCACCTACAGTCCCACCACCCAGCATTGCCTGTTCCTCGCTTTTAGCTGGTTTTGATTGCTACCTATTACCCTCTTACCTGAGAACAGGATTTTTATCCTGTAACTGTCTGATTTACCCACGGCCAGTGGCAAGGGTCAGAGACACCCACAGGGATGACAAAGAGGAAACTCTGAGATAATAGCCAGTGGCCACTTAGACAGTTGCCAGCATTTCATAGTGCTTCTACCTGAAGAAGCAGCGATTCTCAATGATTCAATAAAATGGATGCTAAATCCAGTCTCAGCCAGGCTGAAGATTCAAAATCCAAGCTCTGTTGACTTGCCCTCGTTTCCTCCCATAGTTCTAAGCTGAACAAGCACGTGACAGATAATGTAGGCCAGGAAATGGTGATTGTAAGTTTGGACCTATCCTTGATTCTATACAAATACACTTTGTTTCCATTTCTACTTAGAAGCATTTGAGCTCAAGAGGCATTTTCTAGATATTAATAAAGCACAAATAAATAATAGTGCCTATGTTTTTAAATGATGGGTATTTTTACTATAATGCCAAAGCATTTAAACACTTTACCATGGATCGACTTTACTTTTACAAGACCAGGTTATTATTTTTCTTTTTTAAATAGAATTCTCTATGGCCTTCAGCCATATTGTTGAGCGTTGGGGGTTTTAAGTGTTAAGTTTAAATGTTAAGCCTGGTTTTGACGAGTGTTTTAACAAGGTTATTTTATACCTTCCTTCTTTCTGTGCCTGCTTCTTCGTTGGTCACCTACCTGATGGATCTTTCTCTTTGAGACACTGTGGCCTCCCTGTCACGAGTAAGAAGATAGCGTACTATAATTACTACTGTCTCTGAAACCTGGGTTTTTATATTCCTCTCCGTGTGACTTTTATATGATACAACAACCACCTATTACAGTGTGTAAGTCTCATGCACGGGGACGGACAGGCCTTCAGCATGCTAATGAGAACAGGGCATGCTCTCCAATACACAAGCCCTGCTCACTGAGGCTCGGGGGCTTTTTCAGATGGGACATGTTTCAGACAGTTTTATCTGCACAAGTTCCACAAATCATACACTCGGGCAAATTATCAGCAATCGAGAGTCCACACTGTTCCCAGCTGGAGCGCCTCTGGAAAACAGAGCCCAGCATTAACAGGAGGTTTTCTGCAAAGGCTCCCCGTGGTACCTCTGCTGCTAGGTTGTTAAGCCAAACTGCTGCTGATATGGAAACCGGCTGCTTGAACTATAACTCAGTTAGATATGGTAATAGAGGAAGGCCATGATAGCGTGATGCAGGAAATGACTAAACGTTTAATGCTCATTACTCGTAGGCAGCATTCCTGGCCTCGGGAAGGTGGTGTGGGTGGTATTGTGTGGGTGAGTGCACTAAAGCAGGTCCCTTTGAAGGGACCAATCCCTTGTCTTTCCTTCTTGAGTCTCAGACATGATAAATATTAACTTGTTCAAGATCCGGTGTCACGGGCAATCGTTGACAGGATGCGTGAAACATTTCACAACACCCTTAGAAAACAGGACTTTCAATATCTCAGAGCTGTTTATTATCCCACTTCCTAAGCAGCCATGAGAGCTCACTAGGCTTGGGATAGTTGTTGCAAAGCTGATGGAATTTGAACCTTTAATGACGCAAAAGGATGGGTGCATAGATTTTCGCAAGTTTAGGGTTCTCGATAAGTGACGTTGTTCCATGTTCTCATCTTTTATGACAATCTATCTGCCTGTCTGTCTGTCTGTGTGCCTAAGCTGTTTCTTGTGTTAAACAAGCACTCTATTTCTGAATTGTGTTCCCATGGTTTTAATATTTTGTTTTATTTGTGTGTGTGTGTGTGTGTGTGTGTGTGTGTGTGTGTGTGTGTGTGTATGTTTATACACTTGGGTGCTCATGGACTACCAGATTCTCTGGAGCTGGAATTACAGGTTGTCGTGAACTAGGAATCAAATAATTCTTCTGTAAGAACAGTGTGCTCTCTTAATCTCTGAACCAATCTCTCCAGCCCCACATTTACATTTTAAGCAAAATTAATATCAATAGTACTTTGTGTAAGAGAAAAGTTCTCTTAGAAGCCAAAAAAAAAAAAAATAAGGAGGATAAAATCTATTCAGGTTGGAGCAAAAGAGATGGTTCACTGGTTAAGAGTACACACTGCTCTTAAGGATAGACCAAGTTCAATCGCCAGCCTGTGTGTCCCGTGTGTCCCATGTGTCCCGTAGCTAACAATCATTTGGAACTCTAGCTCTGGAGTGGGGGTGGGAGGGGGGTGAGAGGGGGTGGGAGGGTGGGAATCTCTCACCTCTAGCCTTTTGGGAAACCTGTACTTATTTGCATAAACCCAAACACAGACCACACACACACACACACACACACAGACGCACACATACACACACGTGTGTTCCCGTGCACCCCCACAAACACATTCATATAATTAAAAATAATAACTATTTCTTTTAATCTATTTGGGCTACAATACACTCTTTTTAAAACTCTGTGCTATTTGCTGCATTTCCTTTCTGTAATAGGGGGAAATCTATGCTCTCGCCGACCTGGGAGCTAAGAACAGGTTCTATACTTTGAAAGGATCATGAAGAACCCACAGAGCTCATTTGAGGGCAGTAAAGTCTAAAATTCAGGCTCATCCTTTGTAGCAAACACATACTTACCCTGCGAGTGTGCCCCTTCAGAGAAGGCATGGAGTGTTTGCCTTGTCTGATGTTGCAAAGGTAAACCGATCCCTGCCCACCAGGGCTGGAAAGGCTATGAGACCACTGAGTAAGTGGTGGAGGAAGATGGTGCTAGATAAAGCCCCAAAGGAAGAGAGCCAGGGGGTAGGGTACTAGGAGTGGCTTCCTAGGGAGGTGCTCTTAAGATGAACCTCGAAGATAAAAGATTTTGAAGGATTAGGTGGGCAGGGTGGAGAGAGGTCAGAGACCTAGAATGAAGAGTCCAGGTGTGGAACTAATAAATAAGGTCCTTTTTATGAGTCCCTGTGGTACCTACGCCTCACTGGAAGGCAGGAAACGGGGGAGCAAGTTCTAGGAGGAGACCGTACTAGGCAGGTTCAGCTAGGAGGGACAGGAAGGACAATGGTTCTCATCTTGGTGTTTGATGTGACTGTAGTCTCAGGAAGTGACAAGGATGTGTTCTAATCACTGAAAAACACTAACCTCATCATTTGAAGGCTGATAACTGTCCGCTGTCAATCCATGAACAATGTTAATCTGTGCGGCTTAGCAAAAGGAGCCCACGTTTCAGTCTATTCCCTAGAAATATTGAAAGTACTAACAGCAGGACAGACAGAGTGAGCTGCCCAGCCTGGGGAGGATGCCAGGATTGCAGAATTCCGCTTCTAAATTTGTTCTCGAGTCAGTAAATGGTTGTGCTTCATTGGGCTCCAATTGCTTACTGTCTCAGTTTTCTCTGCTATGAAATGGGGACCACATCGATTGCCTGCCTGATGTCTGTCCATAGCGCTTCTCAGCATGTTCTATTCACCGAAAAGAGAAGCTTCCCTTTTCCTCAACCGTGTTTTTATGGGGAAAATGAGATTCTCAGAATTAAAATTGGACCGTAAGAGCTTCTCAAATCAAATGATTATCTTTGAAATGTATTTATTATTATTGTCATGTGGGGATATGCACACGTGCCCTGGTGCCCTGGTGCCCTGGTGCCCTGGTGCCCTGGTGGAGACCTGAGGACGACAACCTTTGGGACTTGCACTGTTTGGGTAATCCCAGAGACTAGACTTGGGTTGTTAGGCTGGTATGAGAAGTGCTATCACCTGCTGAGCCATTTGGCCAGCCCTTAAGTGACTACTGGAAAAAGATGCAAAATTTGAAGACTGCTGAAGGTATTCAGAATCAATTCCATCAATGACGCCCCCTTCCTACCCATTTCTTTCTTCCCTTTTTAAACACTTTAGTTCTCCTTTCTCAGTCTCCTGGGTGCTAGGGTTATAAATCCTCTGTCAGTAGTTTATAAATCAAAGTTAGGATAGTTGTTGTTGTTGTTACTTAGGGGAGACCGCACTCTCCTGGACCATGAGATCATGTGTCTGTTCCTCCAAAGCTTCAGCTAATCCACCCAGTTCTGTGTGTCACTCAGTTCCTAGAGTGCAGAGGGAAGTCCTGTTCTGTCCTGTTCTGTGACTTCCTCTGTGACAGGGTCTACAGCCCAGAAGGTGGACTCCACAGTCAGGTGTTGCCACTGCTGTACACAACTGTGGGAGACACTAAACTCTCTAATGAAAGCAAGAAGCAGGGCTGTAGATGTGGTTCACTGGGTAAAGTGCGTGCCTCGCCTGTTTGAAGTCCTGGGTGGGATCATTAGTATCGCATAAAGTCAAGTGTGGTGACGCTCTCAGGAAGTAAAGGCAGGAAGATCAGAACTTCAAGATCACCCTGGGCTATGTACATAACAAGTTTGTGGCCAGCCTGGGCTACATGAGAGTCAAACAAACAATCAAACAAAAAGGATGTGGGGGGAGAAAAGCGTGATACGTGGTCCCACTGTTTGCACAGGCTGGAATTCTTAGACATGCTAAACTCTAAAAGACTTGGGTGGTAATAGATTTCTTTTATGCAAATGTTTCTTTGCTGAGAACTATTTAGTAAACTGTCTTCTTATATCTCTTTCTGGTTTTTATTTTTATTTTACAGACAAGGTTGTTTTCCCTGGATGCATGTATGTGTACCGTATTGCATGCCTGGTGGCTGTGGAGGCCAGAAAAGGGTATCGGATCCTCTAGAACTGGAATTACAGAGGGTCGTAATTCAATATCCTAGAATCTGTGTAAAAAGCCAAGTGTGGTAGCCTGTGCCCATAATCCCAGTGCTAGGGAAGTAGGGCTAGGTGGGTCCCTGGGGCTCACTGGCTAGCCTCTGGCCAACGAGAGACACTCCACACCTCTCTTAAAAAACGAAAGCAAGGTGAGGTTGTCCAGATGGCTCAGTGGGTGAAGTTGCTTGCAGCAGAACTTGACGACCTGAGTTTAGTCTCTGGGAACCCTGTGGTGGAAGGTAGAGTTATCTTATGATTCCCACACACATACTCACCACACCCATAGTCACACCCAACAGCCCCCCCACACACACATTAATTTTTTTTAAGGTTGATGGCACCTGAGGAGTGATACTTGAGGTTGACTTCTGGCGTACATATGAACATGAGTTCATATATGTATGCTCACACATGCATAGCCATACCATTCCTGTGAGCTATATATGTTTGTGTCCATTCACCTGAAAATTCATATATTGAAAGCCCAGCCTTCAATGTGATGATGGTGATAAGAGTGGGAAACTTTGAAAGCTGACTGGGGCATAAACGAGGTGGAAGAACCACGCATAGGACCAGTGTCCTCGTAAAAGCTAGAGTAGGTCTGTCACTTCTGTGCTGCAAGGACACAGCAAAATGACCATTGGCTCTGAATCAGGGAAGTGACCGTTCCCAGAAGCAGAATCTCTCAGCACATTGTTTTCCAGCCCCCTAGCCTCTCACACTGTAAGGAGAGACATTTCTGTCCCTAGGTCTCCTGCTATGTGCTACTTTGTTATGATGGCCCAATTGGGCTGAGAGCGTCATCCTATAGATATGGATTAACACTTTCGCACTGTTCAACAGATCAAAAGAGAGCAAAAGCTATGGTTTTCAGTTGCTGGTAAGAGGAATCTAAAAATGCCTTTAAACCAGGACTGCCGATGAGTCCTTAGGCAGTGGTAATATAAAGAAGCCGTGAGGCCACAGTAAACATAGAAGAATCTGCATAAAGCTGATAGCATGGAGGAACGAGGAGATGGCTCAGTGGTTAGGGCCACTCTTCCAAAAGACCAGGGTTTGATTCTTTTTTTTTTTTTTAATTTTAATGACTTTTTCAAGATTTATTTATTTAATGTATGAGAGTGAGTACACTGTCGCTGTCTTCAGACACACCAGAAGAGGACATCGGATCCCATTACAGATGGTTATGAGCCACCATGTGGTTGCTGGGAGTCGAACTCAGGACCTCTGGAAGAGTAGTCAGTGCTCTTAACCACTGAGCCGTCCTCCAGCCTCAGGGTTTGATTCTTAGCATGCGCATGGCAGCTTACACCCATCTGTGACTCCCGTCTCAGCAGATTTCAGGTCGTCTTCTGGCATCCCCTGGCCGGGCACACATGTGCTACATAGATTCACATGCAGGCAAAATACCCATATGTATAAAAATAATAAATTAATAAAAGAGAACATGAGCACCATGCATTGTTTTAAAAAAATACCTGATAAAATGTAGCTGTTTAATGATGCGAAAGCATGTGTATGTAGATGTTGCAAATTTAGGGTTCAGTATGTATAAATGCAAGGGTTCGCGTCTGTATAGATGGAGTTTCATGTATGCATAGATGCAGGGTATCAGCCATATCATACAGAGAAAGAACTAGGAAAGATGGTAGGTTTGGATGCCGTGCAGCCTCTTATTTTCAATATTTGACCCTTTTTTGTAACATGAAAATAGCCATAAACAGTGCACAGACAAGCATTCTAATAAAACTTTATTCACAAAACGAACGCTGGGTTAGATTTGAAGTTTCCTGACCTCCAGTTTGAACAGGCAAATTTTTCTTGTTTACAAGTAACGAAGATCCGGGCCTGGTCAATCCCACAGTACCATGGCTTCCTTCAGGATCTGAATCCTCTGCCTCTGCTCTGCACTGTGAATACTGTGGCTTTGGTTCTGAGCCCTCTAGGATGAGATGTCCACAACCCTCCACACATCACACCTTTACAATCAGGGTCCAAAGGCCACAAGAGTCTCTTGCGTTTCCTTTTCAGGACCAAGGAAGTTTTTCTCAGCAACCTCCTAGCAAACTCATTTTACTTCCTAAAATGGGAGGGATGAGGTGAGTGTGCCTGGGTACCCTCAGCAAGGCAACCTAATATTAAAAATAGACAGATAATAGAATTAATATAATATGACATGTAATCTGCTACACATTCATCTCCCATTTCTGTGCAGCAAATTACTACGCAAATCATATCTCAGATTCAGTAGGTCAACAGTCCAGGTAAGTCTTGGGGTCTTGTACTTGGGAGCTCACGAGGCTATAATTGAGGTGCCAATGCCTTTATTCCCTTATGGAGCTCAGGAGCCCCTTTCAGACTCGTGTGATTGTCACCAGAATTCAGGTTCAGGTAGCCAGAGGACTGAAGTCTTTGGGGTGTTTGCTTGTTTTGTTTCTGGCTAGCTGTCATCTAGGGACGGTTTGCAGCTCCTGGGAGGCCTTAGATTCTGTCTTCCACTGGCCTAATAAGATACCTCACTTCTTCAAGGCCAGCAGGAAAATGGCTCTCGCTGACAGTTTTCTATGATGTAACCTAAGGGAACAATAGCCCAATTATATTCACAAGTCCTGTCCATAATGTAGAGGACACTTTGGACCCCCAGGAAATTTGGTACGTGGTTCAAGTCAGGGGTTGGCAAACACCCTGTGTGGCAGAACAGGCAGTCCAGCGTGTAGGCTCTCTCCTGCTCTCTGTACTCACATAAAGCAGACATACATCATGTGTGAGCAACTGAATTTGGCTCTGTTCGAATGAGATTTCAGTGAACACGGAGGCCATCTTGGAATGCTGCATGCCTGGTAGCAGGTCTCACCTGGAAAGGTCACTGTAGAAAATATCCATTCGGAGGGCTGGAGAGATGGCTCAGCACTTAAGAGCACTTGCTGCTCATTTCCAGGTCCAGAGTGTGGTTCCCAGCACACAACTGCCTAGAACGTCAGCTCCAGGAAATCTGATGCCCTTTTCTGGACTGCACCTACACACAGGTGTCCATATCCCCCCCACACACACATAAAATAATTCTGCAAAATGTAATCGTATATTCAGAAGAAATAGATTGTATTTGGTACTCCTTCCTTTTGCTGGGAGCTCATTTCTTTCTCGAGATTTCTTTGTCTAGTCTTGCTTGTTTTCCCATATTGTTATAACGAACATATGTAGTTCTTCTTTTCTTTTTTTTAAGGTTTTTTGAGGCTTTTTAAAATTTTTTTTTAAGCTTTTTCTCCTTTTTGCTTTAGGCTTGCTGAGCCCAAACGCAGCACTAGCGACTGCGACCCGGGGCGGAGAGCACATATGTAGTTCTTATTTGTTTGACACAGGGTTTTTTAAGAGCCCAGGCTGTGAATTAGCTTGCTGTGTATTGATGACTTTCAACTCCTGGCCACCAGTCAGGCCTCCCGTGTGCCGGGATTACAGCATGCATTACCTCGACTAGTTTGACTTTATATAGTTCTTAAAGTTTAATTGTTAAAACAAGAGGTTTTGTACTTAATATCTTCATAGTTGATTCTTTTTGTCTAGAGCCACAAAAATCCTCCCATATGTCCAAGTCTTTATGACCTGTGGCAGCATTTGAAATCATCCTCATATTTCTTACTTCTTCAGTTTGTTTTTAAGAACACAGTTTATTATTTTTAATATAAATAGATCTTTCCTTCTATTTCTAACCTGTTATTTCAAGGATTCTTAAAAGTCGACAGGCATTTTTCCTCACAAAGTAAAATCTTTTAAATATTTTTATTTATTTGATTTGTGTTTGTTTGTTTGTTTGCTTAGACAAGCTATTACTATGTAGTCCTGGCTGGACTAGAATTGGCTGTGTAGACCAGGCTGGCATCAAACTCAGAGCCATCTGCCTCTGCATCCCACACGCTGGGATTAAAAGTGTGCCTGACCATTTCTGACAAATGAAATCTTTTAAACTACAATTAAGAAACATGTCATTTACTTCTGACCAAAACGTTCTGAGGTGTTATGTGCTGGAGAGGGGGCTAGCCCTTTACAAAATTCATCTAAGTGAAGCAACATTATGAAAAAAATAAAATAATTCTGAAAAATTATTTCTTGGCTGACATTTGGATTTTAGAATATAAAGTATTTTCTTACCCTTGCTTTATTTTTTGGGAGGGGGCATTGAACCCAGGGCTCTGGGTGTCTTTGGCACATGCTCTCCCGCTGACTTACTTCCTAGCCCACTATTCCTTTGTTGTTTAGCAAGACCTGTGTGCAGCTATTTTCCCCTAAATGGGCATGCACATGCATTCTTCTTAGTCAAGTATGCATGTTTCCCCTAGCTGGGCATGCCTGAAGCTACTTCATCTAGTCCAGTATACATGTAGCTCCTTTCTCTTCATCAGGCATGCATGCACCTTCCTCCCCCTAGTCAGGGATGCATGAACCTTCCTCCCCCTACTCAGGGATGCCTGCACCTTCCTCCCCCCACTCAGGGATGCATGCACCTTCCTCCCCCCACTCAGGGATGCATGCACCTTCCTCCCCCTACTCAGGGATGCATGCACCTTCCTCCCCCTACTCAGGGATGCATGCACCTTCCTCCCCCTACTCAGGGATGCAAGCACCTTCCTCCCCCTACTCAGGGATGCATGCACCTTCCTCCCCCTACTCAGGGATGCATGCACCTTCCTGCCCCTACTCAGGGATGCAAGCACCTTCCTCCCCCTACTCAGGGATGCATGCACCTTCCTCCCCCTACTCAGGGATGCATGCACCTTCCTCCCCCTACTCAGGGATGCATGCAGCTTTTCTGGTGCTTCATTCTTTATTTGCCCTCTCTCTCAAAGCTGGCAGCTCAACAATCCTGACTCTTTTTCCAACCTGAATCTCTGGAAAAGATTCAGCTCAGAACTCTCAGCTCAAGCAGAAGAGCCAGCCAATGTCACCACCTGTTCCTCCCTGCCAGTTCTCCCTGACAAGCCAGGGAAAGCAGTGGGGAAACCATAGCTCTGTTCAGAGCTCAAAACCTTTCCAGCATCCACTGTAGGATGGGGAACGGTGACCCTTTCTACAAGAGTCCTAGGCATGTAAAACTCGAGGATGCTGCGTCTAAGGATGAATAGTGTGGGCAGAGGAGCCTAGAGCCGGGACTGCACTTGGCCAGTGGAAGTTTCCTTCAGTGAGTGAGCTCAGAATGGACCAGAGGAGGAACATGGATTGTTACTGAACTTGGGCTCACTGTCTGTACCCCAAGAACCTAGGTTCAACCATTCATCCTCAAGAAAACAATTAAAACAGTCAGATTAATAGTAAAAGGCAGAACAATTCAATGTGGCCACACTGGGAAGAGGGACAAAGGGACATAGTGGACCCCACCCTCACCCTGAGTTCAGCTTTTGGTCCTGAAGAGAGATGAAATAAAGGGCCGTGGACATGTGCGTCTAAGCCATCCAAATGGAGGTGAGGTCGCACTTGCCATTGATCCATCACTGTTAGGATTTTAGTCTCATCCTCCAGGTTGGCCTGCCAAGTGGTTGGAAGCATGTCAGTGTTTCTGAGGACAGGCTCTCCCTCCAGCAACTCCCCTACCTCAGCTTTCTCTCCAAGCACGCAGTTCCTGGAGGGAAACTGCTGTTTCTCTGGTCCATTATTTCAATAGTCTGATAGTCAGCTGAGGGCCATGAGTAGTAACTCAAGAATGTATTCCTGTCTGCCAGGCTGGTTAAGGGATGGATTGTCACTCTTCCTTTTAGCCAGGGAAGGGATTAGAAGCCACAGGTCCTGCTAAGCTAAGCACTCCAGCCCTATTGTGGCTGAAAACTCATAGTCAAAGGCAAATGATAGGATAAGAACCTGAAATCAAATGTCTGCCTTTGTTTGCCTTTGTGCATGGGAAATGTCGGGTGTCTAGGGTTGGTGTGCAAGTACATGTGTGCTTGTGCACAGAGCAGTCAGAGCTTAACCTCAGGTGTCACCATATGGCTTGTTTCTATGAGTCAGTCTCTCACTGGAACCCGAGGTTCACCAAGTAGGTCCGCTGGCTGGTTCCAGCGATCTGCCTGTCTCAGACCTCCCATAACTGGAATTACACGAATCTGTCAGCATAAACAGCTTTTTATGCGAATGTTCGTGTTCCACTTGGAGATTCATGCTTATGATGCAATGGGCTTATGCAAGCCTATTCCTGACGGAGGTATCCCCCTATTCTCAAGGGTCTGACATTGATGATTATGATGATCATATTGTTACACTGAGATCTTATGAAATTCTCTGGTTGGGCTACAGCTCAGTGGTAGAGTATGTGAAGCTCTGAGTCCAATTATCTACACAAGAAGGGAAGGAAGGAGGAAGGAAAGAAGGGAGGGAGAGAAGAAGGGAAGAGAGGGAGGGAAAGAGAGAGGAAAGAAGGAAGAAAGGAAAGGGCAGTAGCGAAGGAAATATTTGAAATAAGAATTAATAGGTTAAAATTGTTTTGTATATTAAATATGTCTTACTAGAATTTTAAACGTTGTTATATTCATCCTTTTAAAAAGTAACTTGGTTTCTGCTGATGAGAACTTATGTGTGGGATGGTGTTGTTGACTTATAGACATGAAGACCTTTTCCTTTGAGTCACAGGCTCACATTGAAATATTGACAGTCACCTGGAATGTTTACTCTGTAGTTCTTTGAAACTTGTTCCCCCTGTTGCAGTAACTCTGTCCTCACAGTTTAGGTCATTATTTCAGAGAAAACACACTCTGTGTGTGTGTGTGTGTGTGAGTGTGTGTGTGTGTGAGAGAGAGAGTGTGTGTGTGTATGTGTGTGTGCAAGCATGTGTTTGTGTATGCACATGATTTCCTCGTGGGTGTAGATTTCATCCTCTCTGTGATTTCTGTGCCCTAACCATATTGCTAGGCAACATTAAGCAACACACATCCCACACTTTCCTAATTCTGTCTGATGTTTCACAAATGGACGTTGGCTTTTATCTGCAGACAGAACAACACCAGACGGTCTTAGATTTTGGCTTTTGAGATAATCAGGTGTCCATTCAAACCAAAGCTAAATGACCATATGTACCAGACACAGGAAACATGGGATATGCACGAGAGAGGTACAGGTATTTGCTTTCAGACTTGGCCAATTGCTCCTTAATGGTATTGAATGAGACCCCCTCCATTCTGTCTTTGCAGGTAACCCCAAGAAAGTAGGCTGCCATCTTTCCAAGGATTGGGAGAGCTTGTGGGGAGTACATGGTATGATCTTGGTGAGGCCGTATATGTATAACTTGCCAGACAAAATTCAGGTGTACACCTCCTACCAAAACAGAGGACAAGTTTTCAGGTTAGGGTTGAGGATTTAATAGCATTGGAGGAATGAACCCCTTATCTCCAGCTGGTCTGCTTTCTAATCTGCCCACCTTCTGTGTTTAGGGAGTTGTCAGAGAGAGGTCCCTAATGGGCGTCGGAAAGTGCGAGATCTGTTTCCACAATATCTTACTTACAGATTAGAAGATGTAACTATATAGTTTCTCCATGAGATAGGAGTGAAATACATATATATATTCTGAAGAACAGTAAGGCTGGTTACCCCCAAAAAGTAAATTGAAGTGTCAGGAAGACAAAGTTGGAGAGAAATCCTTTATAACACAGTATTTTAGACCTTGTAAAATGTCCATCATGTTAAGTGTATATAGTCAAAAAACTTAAAAATTAAGCAAAATATTTTACTTTGGCTTGAATTGATTCCCAGAAATCTATACCATCAATAACGTCTCTCCTAAGGTTGAAGATATAAGGTTGGAAATCTGTGTTAAGGTTGGATTTGACCTTAGAAATCTAAAGTAGCAGTTGCCAAACCTGGGCATCATCTTTGATTTGATCAAAATATTCCAGCTGGAGCCAGAAAGACAAGTATTTCCCATCATAGCTGAGGGAGGTTCTAATTTCCAGCTTGCTTAGAGACCCAGTCAATGGCCCACCCAAGGCATAAATTTCTCCTCAGCCACCTATGCATGATAACGTCTCTATCTTGGAGGTAACCAGCGTTCAAAGGGGCATCCAATGACTACACTTGCAGTCATTTAAATCCCATATGGTTCCCTCTCACACTGTATAAGGCTGGCCCACCTAAGCACTAGGCTACTACAGAAATCATGAGAGAGTTGGGCTGGAGAAGGACTCTGTCACTACTTCCCTTGCTCTGCAAGCACAAGGATCTGAATTAGAGCTCCGGTGGCCACAGAATAAGCTGAATGTGGTAGCACAGGCCTGAAATTTCAGCACGAGAGGAAAGGGAAGAGACAGATGGATTCCTGGAGCCCAGTGGTCAGTCAGTCAAGCCAATCAGTGAGCTCTAGGTACCCTGAGTGCAATGAGGCATGGAACTTCCAACTCTGAGCTGGAAGAGATACTGTGGCTTCAGTCTTGCCCTCTCCTGTCTATGAGGACCCTGGAAGAGTCCTGTAGTAGTCAGGACTTAGAGACTACTTAAGTGTATCGTGTCAAAGGGGCATCCTTCAGCCCCAGGTCAGCCTCCTTTCATCTATTCATCTTACTTTACTTTATTTTATTTTATGTTATGTGTATTGGTGCTTTGCTGGCATGTGTGTCTGTGTGAGGGTGTTGGAGTCCCTGGAACTGGAACCACAGACAGCTGTGAGCTGCTATGTGGGTGCTGGGAACTCAACCCAGGTCATCTAGAAGATCAGCCATCGCTCTCAACTGCTGAGCCATCTCTCTAGCCCTTTATTTATTGCTTTTTAGATAGAATCTCTTGTACCCCAGACAGGCCTCAAATTTACTGTACGTCTTGGGGTGACCTTGAACTTCTGATCCCCCCCTAAGTGCTGGGACTGTAGGCTCTGCCAGGGGTCCCAACCCAGGCCTTTGCATATCCTAGGGAAATACTCTACTCACTGAGCTGTATCCCCAGCCCTTCTGTCCAGCCCTCTGAGGACAGCAGCTCCAGAGAGACCCTGACAGAGAAAAGTATCTGCTAAGCCACTCCAATTCAATAAGACACTGCACTGTGTAATAAATGCCTCTGCACTGAATTTATTCTTTTAAACGGCTAAGGTATTTTGAGGGAGAGATGAGATAGAGCCTCTTTACATAGTAGGTAAAAAAAGATAAAGGATTATATTACATAATCTTATTTACTTGTAACTATACTCTTGCCAGTAGCTTCAGTCCCGTCTCCTGGATGAATTGTATAGTTATGTCTTCTAATCTGTAAGATACTGAGTTACCTTTATTTACCCCAGGTAAGCATCAGTTCAGAGTACACATGAAGCTTACCCATCTTGTTTCCTTTGGTTTCCTAAGGCCAGGAAGAGTGGATTGGGAAAACGCTGATGATCTTTCAGTGACGTGTATTATTTGTCTGCTATGGAAACAGATCTTGCACCTCCTGGTACCCATCAGAACCTCTTCTGACAACTCCCTAAACACAGAAAGCAAGCAGATTAGAAAGCAGACCAGCTGGAGACAAGGGGTCCATTCCCCAAAAGCTGTTAAATCCTCAACCCGAACCTGAAAACTTTGGCCTCTGTTTTGTTAGGAGATGTACACCTGAATTTTGTCTGGCAAATTATGCATATACAATATCACCAATATCATAAAGCATACTCCCCATGTACAGTTACCCTCCAAATCCTCAGAGATATATATGGGCTACAGCCAAATGGTAAAATGCTCGCTTAACATGCGCAAGGCCCTGTGGGGGAGTGTGTAGGAGGGTTACACAATAATTCCTTTTACTCAGACTCACTACCTTTATGTGAGTTTCTTATGTCTCTTTCAGAGATAGGATTTCATTATTTTGCAAATGACTCAGACGATTCTTTTCAACAGTGGATCTTTATTGGCATGTCTTAATTATACAGAATAATGGATTTCGCAGTGATATTTTATACATGCATACAGCTATATGGTTTTGTTTTGTTGATGTTTACTGTTTTTGAGACAGGATTTCATGTTGTCCAGACTGGCTTCAGACTTGTTTTGTAATCAAGGATGATCTTGAACTTCTGACCTACCTGTCTCTACCTTCCAAGTGCTAAGATCCCAGATGTGGAGCACTGCAGCTGTATATGGTGCTCTAAGTTAAATCCAGGGCTTCATACATTCGGGACAAGCATTCTACCAACTGAGCTACATTCCTAGCCTTTGGATCATTTCTCCTCCTCCCCCTCCTCCTCCCCCTCCTTCTCCCCTCTCCTCTTCCTCCTCCTCCTTCCCCCTTCTCTTCTTCCTCCTGTTCTTCTTCCTCTTCCTCCCCCTCCTTTCCCCCCTCCTCTTCTTCTTCTTCTTCTTCTTCTTCTTCTTCTTCTTCTTCTTCTTCTTCTTCTTCTTCTTCTTCTTCTTCTTCTTCTTCTTCTTCATCTTCTTCCTCTTCCTCCTCTTCTCCCTCCTCCTCCTCCTCCTCCTCCTCCTCCTCCTCCTCCTCCTCCTCCTCCTCCTCCTCTCCCTCCTTCTTCCTCTTCCTCTTCTGGCAAAGTATTTCTATGTAGTCCTGGCTGGCCTGGAACTTACTATGTAGGCCAGGCTAGCCTTGAACTTACAGAGATCCGCTTTCCTCTGCATCTAAATTCTAGGATTAAAGACATGTGCTACCATATCCAGCTGAATGATTAGAACCCTTCACTTGCTTTACACAAGTTGTATGAAATGCCTCAGCCAGATTGTATCCCTGACACCTTATATTTAGCCACTGTCTACAAAAGAACTTTCAGAGCTTGCAGTCACGGGAAGGAGGAGCCACTTTTAGTCTAAGCCCCGTGACACTGGCATGCAAGGAGCATTACAGCCACTCCCTAGCATAGAAATTGAGAAAATTCTTTAAAGAGTTTTATCACTGAGGTACAACAAACCAAAACAAAGAAAAAGATAAGGAGGTAGCATTGAACTGGTAATGGAGAGAAAGGTGTTCTTGACAGGGAGAAGAATATAAGTGCGGCATTCCCAAGTTTAGATCACACTGTTCTCTGACACACAGCATCCCTAAAGTAGAAAAAGCAAAGAGCCTTGGGGAGAAACAGAGGAAGTAAATGCACTGGCTGCTGATTAAGAATGGCTAAAGCTGAGGCTCCAAGCTAGAGCATTTGGCTAGCAGGACGAGGATGGAATGCGGTCCCCACCGCTGTAGTCTTCCGCCATGCACCCCCAACTTAGAACACAAAATACATAGGAAGAAAAATATTATCTGAACACATACCTGAAAATTAGAAACTAACCTCAGCATGTTATACTCAGTGGGGTGAATAGATGTTGCTATTTAAGGAATGAGTCAGAAAAGGCTACATATGGAAGGAGAAAAGAGGGAAGGGAGGGGTGGGGGAGAGGGAGGGTGGAGGGGAAGAGGGAGAGGATTTAAGACATTCTCAAAAATGGGACTGGCCTGAATTAGGTGGCTGGACACAGGTCATTGGTAGAGCGCCCGCCTAGCATAATCAAGGCCTGTGTTCCATCCCTTGCACTGCTCCCAAGGAAAAGCAACTGGAATCATCTCAAAGTTGCTGGAAAGGCAGCTTCCCTCAGATTGAAAGGGGACTCACCCACATTCTCCCAGGTTTCTAGCATGGGTAGCTCATCACCTATTGACTACAATAGGAAACAAGGGTGAGAAAACAAGGGTGTAGCTGGGAGAAAGATTCATCGGTGTTTCGAATGGAGAAACGACACTTTTGAAATGAATGTGCGGCTTCCCAATGAGAAATAGGAGCCAGGTGGTAGCAGGCAGTGGCAAGGCAAATTTCTCCTCCCCTCCTCTTCCTCCTGAGACAGGGTCCTTGACTGTCCTGGAGCTCCCTATGTAGGCTGGCCTGGAATTCCCAAAGATCCATCTGTTTGTGCCTCCCAAATGCTGGGATTAAGGGCATTGCTCCCTGCCCCCAACCCCACCCGCCTCTCTTACTTTTCTTCTTAAGCCCTTTCCTTTGGCATCCTTTTGCCTTGCCCACGCAGTTTTTTGGCTGCTCCTGGCCTGCAGATTCTCTTTTCTCTCTTTAAGCAAGTTGTTTACCAATACCCTTCAAGCTTCCTCCACCTGTTCGAGTGGCACGACTGGGACCTGGAGAAACGTATTCAGGGCTACTGTGCTAAAAGACTCCTCCTCCTCCAATGGTTATAAACAGTCTCGTGTTCAAAACAGCAGTAAACAAAACTTGCTCTAATATAGTCTCTTTTTCTTTTTTTTAATTTGCTCCAGATAACGATCGCACCTCTTGGTCATCATGCTGGCAACCCACATGGATAAGTTTGTACCTAGGTAAAGTCCACAGCCTCTGATTGCTATAGTTGTTTTTTTTTTTTTTTTTTTTTTTTTTTTTTTAGGCTTTTCGTTGGAACGTATAGATTCTAAGCACATTTGCTATTTGAAAGTACCTTTGTTTTGTGCCTTGAGCAACTAGCCAGAGGCATTTTAAATTACGGCGGTGACTAAGAAAGTAAGATCTATGCAGAGAAATCTGAAGAATTTTATCCATTCTTAGTTCTTGTTAACAGGCTCATTGTGTGCCGTGTGGATGGCTTGGGTCTAGGACAGATTTCTCTCTGAACTTGACAGCATGGGTATATGAGTGTAATTTGGCCTTTCGTTTTCCCTGGCAGCCGGTGCCCGTCCATTTATATGGTATGTTCACAGGAGAGCTGACAAGTGTTGAGAGGTTTTATTTGATATGCATTTTTTTCTCCTTTTTAGATGAAAAAAAAATCCGTATAAATAGGTACTTGTTAGCTAGTTTTCCTAGTTAGTCTTGTGATCATAACCAAATGTTTCATTAGAGAGTTTCACCCCAGCAGGTTAGTGTGCAGAATGGTGGTACTGTGCTTAATATTCGTGGCGAAGCTGTACACAGGGAGAGTTTTTAATGACACAAATGCAAAGCCACATTATTTTTCCTGTATGACTTGCAAAAGCCATTCCTTCTAAAACAGGGCTATTTATGCTAATTTGCAATAGTTACTGAATTGCAGGCGGCTCTGTGAATTTACTTTTCTTGGCAGTTCTAGAATATCTTGCCATAACACATACTGAAAAACTGTTTGACGAGTTATGAAAATCTGGATGCACTGCAGGTCGGTCTTGTGCAAACCACGAAATGGTGATTCCATTAGGAAAACAAAACCTGTTATCTGATCAGGTTAAGGAAGAAGTGAAACAAGGAAAGTTGGGGGGTTTTGAATGGAAGACAGGCTTTGTAGGGGTGCAGAGTTCCATTAGTAAGGTTGGTTACTTGGTATGTAACTTGGTCTGTGGTACCCAGCCCTTACTTGGTTTTATTGATCTTTTCGAAGACGCTGAATTGTGCAGTCCGTGAAGCTCACCCGGGAGGCTAGTAACACACACTTTTCTCCAGAAGAATTCATTATTGTTTGAGACAAGGTCTTTTGTAGCTTTAATTGGCCTCAAACTCACTGATTAGCCCCCGATGAACTTAAACTCCTCAGCTTCCTGCCTCTACCTCAGACGGGTTGGGATACAGGTGTTTGGAATCATAGCCATTTTGGCAGCTTAACTGGCATTTTGTTTTCTTTTTGGAAGAATAGAAAAAAAATACTTTACTGTCTTTATCATGTATTGCACAAAAAATCTTTAGTTTCACCATAAAATTAAATGCATTTAAAAAATAAAATAGGGAAACTAGTCTAAACCCAGTAGACTTCTGGATCCTGACTCAATTTTTTGGTAAAGCAAGTAAAATTTTACTCCAAATATTTTTAAATGAGATTGTTTTGTTTGGAATTGTGGTAAATCAGGATAGGTATCTTGGGGAAAGGACCTTGGTTTATAATTTAAACTATGAAATATTTAATTTTTTACCTAATTTAAATGATTCAAAGAGTTTCAAAATAGGTGTAAAGTTTCCTTAAGCAAATTAATAAAAGGACAAAAAGACTTTAAAATAAAGAGAAATAAACAATAGGCCATTAGCGAGATAGATAACCCTTCATAAATAAATTTGTCAATACAGGAAGATGTAAAAATCTTAAAGAGGGGTTGGGGATTTAGCTCAGTGGTAGAGCACTTGCCTAGCAAGCACAAGGCCCTGGGTTCGGTCCCCAGCTCCGAAAAAAAGAAAAAAAGAAAGAAAAAAAGAAAAAAAATCTTACAGAGATGTCTCAAGATGAGCTTTTAAGCGTGGGCAGTGGTCGTTGTAATTACAGGTGCAGAATATATCTTGAGAATTTTGTTATTATTTGTAATTGATCCACTAGAGGTGTTTTTCCTCAAATGATAATTAATTATGGGTCTGTCACTATTGAGCTAATGATGCGTGATTGCTTTATTAATGATTGATGACCTTGGTGGATAATAGGATTCCACACTGTTAGCTGTGTCTGACGAACTCCTTAGAGAAGTTTCTAACCTGGGAGTGTGCGATTCTATGCAAAGACACTGGGAAGAAATGGAGGTAGTCCATTTGTCTAACAACACTGTAGTGGATGAGAGAAAGGTTTCCTAATTTTGAAGCAGAACAAGAAGGCAAATATGAAGGTGACTGAGTGATGAGCTACTGAGCTATGTGAAGTGCTTTGAAAGATACCTACAGCCCGAGTATACATACATACATACATACATATATATATATATGTACACACACACACACACACACACACACGGTGTATAATTTTAAAGAGATTTGTTTGGTTTTTTTCTTGGAGACAGGGTTTCTCTATGAAGCTCTGGCTATCCTAGAACTCACTCTGTAGACCAGGCTGGCCTTGAACTCACAGAGCTCTGTCTGCCTCTGCCTCCCAAGATTAAAGGTGTTCTCCACCATGCTTGGCTAAAAAGATTTCTTTTTTGAGACAGGGTCTCAGGTACTGCAGACTTGTCTCAAACTTGCTTGTGGTTCAAGATGAACTTGAACTTCTAATCCCTGGACTCTCAACTTCTACCCAAGCGCTGGGATTATAGCTGTTCAGCATTGATCTTAGTTTTATTGAAATTACTTTACTTCAATTACTATTATTTACTGCTATTATTATTATAAACACAGGGTCTCACCATATAATCCTGGATGGCTTAAACTCTCCACATAGCCCAGGCTAGCCTCCAACTCATAGAGGTCTGCCTGGCTCTGCCTCCAGTACCGGGATCAAAGGCATGTGCCACCATGCCCAGCCAAGAAAACAGTTTTTAACTCTAAGATTGAAGTAGAGTATTTTTATATTCCTCTTCCGAAGGAAGAAAAATAGATAAGAAATGCAGATGGTCAATTAACTTGTTCATCTAACTTCATTCACATCATAAAGAATGCAAATGAACAGAAAACTATAACAGACTTATATGGTTTATATGCTAAGAAGGGCATCAAAATTGATTAAAAATTTCCAGTGGTAAAACTGGATGCTTAATCAAGGAATGTTCTCACCTGTTTCTTATTTTTTTGTAATTTTAAATTTATTTTTGACACATCATCTTTTAATCTCTGGTACTTTCATTCAATATATACATATATTTTATACACGATATATACATATGATATATACATAAACAATATGTCTCTATGAGATCTATCACCCTTCAATCACCCCAGTTCCTCTTCTTCTCCCTTCTCCCCTTCATACCTCTTTCTTTCTTTCTTTCTTTCTTTCTTTCTTTCTTTCTTTCTTTCTTTCTTTCCTTCTTTCCTTCTTTCCTTCTTTCTTTTTTCCTTTCTTTCTTTCTTTCTTTCTTTCTTTCTTTCTTATATCCACTGAATCTAAATTGTACTGTCTTTTGGAATACTGACTGGTATTGTTTGCTTGGTCTTGTCTAGGTGACCATAGCTGCACTGAGTTCATGAATGCAGTAGCTATGCCATGACCTGAAGACAGTACTTCACAGAGCTCCTCCTCATCCTCCATTCTTACAACCGTTTTGCTTCTCTTCTACAACATTCCATGAGCTTGGATAGGGATGTGTGCTGATATAAGGTCCCATTTAATGCTGAGTACTCAATGGCCACTTATTTTCATCACTGGTCTGCCATGATAGTAACTGTTGCCCACTGCAGAGAGATGCTTCTCTGGATAAGGTTGAATAGCATTAATTTACAATATAAGCATATGTATTTAAAAAGCAATTTGAAGACATTTCCATTTAACAAAATGACAGTGGTAGATTCCTTTGCACCTATGATGCTCTAACCATGGGTCTTTGACCAGGTTTACAGTATCAGGCATGAATTCCTTCCTTTAGAGCAGACCTTAAATCTAATGCAAATGCAGTTGGTGGCACCCATATCTGTTGTGCCACCATTGCATCAGTGGGCACATCTTGGTATTGTAGCATGCACAGTTCACCACTGGGTAATACCAATGATTCGTTTTATTTTCCAGTGGACTGAGTAGCACCTTCCTACACTATGACAGCTAGACAGCAGAGAGAAAGTTTTCAGGTCAGTTCCAGTTTGATTTCTTTATGTCCCACAAGAAAAGTATGCGATATCGTCAACAATAGGGTCTGACCATCTGGTTTTGATGGGCAACCAAGAGTAATAACAATAGCCTGTGTTGTTTTGGGGTCGTCTAGAACCTCCCTAGCCAATAACTCATAGAGTTGTCACACATCTAAGCAAAACAGAATAATTATATTTGAAGCTAAACTATAATGGAGATGTCAGAAGAAAACCTAAATTGACTGAGGAGAATTAAGTTCATGTTTATAATTTTTGCAGCTTGGCCTTTCAATAATGACTGAAACCAAGCTTAATTTAAAATTGTTATTGCAACTTGTAGTTTGTGAAACTATTTACAGAAATATATAATAAGAAATAAAATAAATGTAATCGCATAGGTCAAGGTTAGATAAAAAGTGTTACTTTTGATTTAATTGGAAACATGTTTACTGCCTCTTATAGATAATTCTTTTCTTAAAGATTTATTATTTTTTACATATGTGAGTACACTGTAGCTGTCTTCAAACATTCCAGAAGACCATTACAGATGATCGTGAGCCACCATGTAGTTGCTGGGAATTGAACTCAGGACCTCTGGAAGAGCAGTCAGTGCTCTTAACCACTGTGCCATCTCTCCAGCCCCTAGATAATTCTTTATCACTATATAAACACTTTCATTTTCTCTTTTTGCCACAACCAACTTATATTCCATTACATGAAAGATCTAACTAGTTTCCAAGGACAGATATTAGGTTGCTCCTGATAATCATCTCAGTAGTTAATAACTTTGTGACAGTCATTTTACTATGTATCCATAGAGGTAGAACTTCCAGCTGAAAAAATAACCACACCAAAATTCCCTCCATGAAGCCTTCTATAATTTAATCTTTTTTCCATTTTTGCGTCTGCACTAGGCACATACACATATGTTTGCATGTGTGTGGGCGCATATGTGTGGATGCATGTGGAAACTAGAGGCTAACGAGGAATCATCCTCCACTGCTTTTTCATTGTACTCATTGAACTATAGTCTTTAAACCAAGCTAGAACTCTCAGATAGGCTACTCTTGCTAGCCATCTTGTTCTGGAAATTCCCCTGCTTCAACTTCTGGGATCTAGAATTACAGGTGGGTCACCCTGCCAACTTGGCATTTACCTGAGTTATGGGGATCTAAATTCTGGTTTTCATGTTTGCACATCTTAACCACCAAGCCAGCTCTCCAGCCTTGGTTGACGGAAATTATATTTCCAACAGGAATATGTAAACATGATTGTTTTCTACTTGGTGTTACCAAGTTTTCAGATTCCTTTTTTGCAAATTGTTGAAGAAAACCAGAGTCTCACCTTCTCATTGTTTTTCTCATATGATTCTCTGCTCTATTAACCTTTTTTTTCCAATTTCAAAAGGCTTTTTTTTTTAATACAAGGAAGGTAAATTTTTGCTTGCTAATTAAAAGTTGCAAAACAATTCATATTTCACCGTTGGACTTTCCACTTGCTTGTGGTGACTTTTGCCACAGGGAAATTATTCTCTCTCTCTCTCTCTCTCTCTCTCTCTCTCTCTCTCTCTCTCTCTCTCTCTCTCTCTCCTGTATCCCTCCCTCCCTCCCTTCCCCACCCCCCTGGGTGGGGTGTTCAAGACATGGTTTCTTTGTTCTGGCTCTCCTGGAACCCACTTTGTACACCAGGCTTGCCTCAAATTCACAGAAATCCTTCTGCCTCTGCCTCCTGAGTGCTGGGACTAATGGTGTGTGGCACCCCCACCCCGCTGAGGTAGATTTTTCTTACATAGTTGAATTTAACAAAATTTTCCTGACTCAAGGTTAGAAAAAAAAATCATATTGCAGTCCATTATGGGGGTATGCTATTTTTCTAGACTACAGTATCTATAGTTTTCAATATCTACGTTAACTTTTTTTGGCTGTTTTGAATTTTAAAATACTGTCTGTATGTGCACGTGTGCACATGCTGTGTGTAAGTCAGAGAATATGTGGGAGTTGGTTCTGTTTTTCCACTTTGTGGGATCTGGGGATTGAGCTCAGGTCATCAGGCTCGGTGGCAAGCTCCTATACTCCCTGAACCATCTTGCCACCTGTGTTTGAAATCTGTCTTGGTTAAGAAAGGTTTAATCCCTGTCTTAATCACTAGGCTACACTGATCTGTGTTGCAACCTTCCTCCTTTCCCTTCCCACTGTTCCCCCATCCCATCCTTGATTCCTTCTTATCCCCATCTCAGTCTGTATTTTCCTTTTCTCCACTCTGCCTTGCAGTAGGGCCTCGGTAGAGAGTCCCTCTCAAACAGTCTCCCTGCTTCAGCCTCCCCAGTGCTGGGATGGCAGGATGTTTTGCCATGCCCAGCTATGGGGGTTTTGTTTGCTTGTTTGTTTTGTTCTTTTTGGTTTGGGGTGTTTTTGTTTTGTTTTGATCTCATATTTCTCTGGAACTTTGATCTCATATTTGTCTGAACTTTATTTTTCTTTTCTATTTCTAAACATGTATATTTTTACGTATCTCAATTCTTAATGATGTTCCCATGCGGCACCTGTCTTTAGGCCCCTCTGAGGTGACTGCAGGGTTTAACTTTTTATTTTGTGGCTGATTTTTTCCCCTGTTAACAAAGTTTGTTCTAGTTGCTTTCCTCTGTCACGTGTTTAGAAGATTATAAGGAATGAAAAGATTATAAGGAATGTGTTTGCAATTATGTGAAAATTTTATTCACATCAGAGCTAACTCTGCAAAAGCTGAAACCTCATGGAAAAGGCACATCTATTTCAAATGAAATTCTTCAGTCCAAGAGAAGAGTCCACAGAGTCAGACCAGCATACACACGTGCGCGCGCACAGAGAGAGAGAGAGAGAGAGAGAGAGAGAGAGAGACAGAGACAGAGACAGAGACAGAGACAGAGACAGAGACAGAGACAGAGAGACAGACAGGGAGAGAGAGAGAAAGAGAAAGAGACAGATAGAGAGACAGAGACAGAGAGACAGACAGAAAGACACACACACAGAGAGAGACAGACAGAGAGACAGAGACAGAGAGACAGAGAGAGACAGAGAGACAGAGACAGAGAGACAGAGAGAGACAGAGAGACAGAGACAGAGAGACAGAGAGAGACAGACAGACAGACACACATGCACACACACACACAGAGACAGAGAGACAGAGACAGAGAGACAGAGAGACGGAGCATGCACA
Organism: Rattus norvegicus; assembly: GCF_021556685.1. Lineage (NCBI taxonomy): Eukaryota > Metazoa > Chordata > Mammalia > Rodentia > Muridae > Rattus > Rattus norvegicus. The sequence goes on along the minus strand of NC_141537.1, from coordinate 142,749,556 downwards.
CACACACACGTGATGTGTTATATATTTTGAAATGAAAGATAGATCTACTGGACAATGAGTTGGTAGAAGAAAGTATTTTACATCCACCTTGGAATCTGCAGTGTGTTTTGCTGGTGAGTTGATTTTCATTAATTGATTATTCTCTGTGTGTGTACGTGCTCATGCAGGTGGAGGTCAAAGATCAATGTTGGCTGTCTTCAGGTGCTGTCCATCTTGTTATTTGAGAGAGAGCCTCTATTTGGCCTGGAACTAGCTGATTAGGCTAGTGGCCTGGTCACTGAGCCTCAAGAATCCATTAGCTTCTACCACCTTTCCTCTGAGATTCAAAGTTCCAATCCATTGCGCCTAAGTTTTTATATGTGGGCTCTGGGGATTGAACTCCGGTCCTTATGCTTGTGTAGCAGGAACTGAGCTATGTCCCCATCCCTGAGATTGATTTTAAATTGTACTAGTTGGGCTAGAAGATGTACATCTATAATCCTAGCACTTGGGAGACTCAGGAAGGAGGAACTTGAGTGTAAGACAAGCCTGGACTACATAGCAAAACCTTGTCTCAAAAAGCTAGAAATATCACATTTATTGTAAGGAGGCTCTGTCACTGGCGAAGTGTTTTAATAGGAAACAGCAGCAGTTAGTTTCATAATACTTGGAATTGCAAGATTGTAATGGGATAATCACATGCAATGTTTGTGTGTCAAAAAGAGGAGGGGCAGAGGTCTGCTCCATTTCCCTGCCTCCATGGGGTATGCACAGATTATCCCTGATTTAGCTTAACCTGGAAGCATATACAATTAAGAATATGAGATTGAATAGTTCATAGACTGTTGAATCCTGCAAATCAGTTGGAGCATTGGACTCATAGACTTCTTTTTGCTTTCCGACTGCTTATGCACAGTTCCTGATTTTCTATCCTTACATAAAGTGTGTTGGGGGAGCACAAGATGGTTCTTATTCATATAAGCACAGAAGAGGCGGACCACCGGTCACTCAGAAAACAAAATTCAGGAGCAGGAATGTTCCCCCTCTTAGCATTATAAAGGGCTCAGACTTAGGTCAGCTCTCCCTTCCTCCTGGGATGATATTACCACTAGCATCCTGCCAGATTTAATGAAGGTTTCTTCCACTTGTATTATGTTGAATAGAATGATGATTGTTTGGAAGGGGGTGTGGCAGGAACTGTGTAGCCCAGGATAGCCTTGGATTTGCAATCCTTCTCCCTTAGCCTATAAGCAGGTGCCACCATGCCTGGCTAAATGTAGACATTTGTGGGACTTTAATAAAGATTGACACATAAGAAATGACCATGTCCTTGAAGTAATTTTGTTATTCCCAGACTGTGTAGTAGAACTTAGATGTCTTTTACATTTGAAATAGAAATAAATAGAAAGTGCTCTCTAAATCATGCTTAGATTCTCTTTCTTCTTGCAAATATGCTCTTGAAATTAAAGCAAGTATCTCAAAGGTATAAATCCACCATCTTCAGGAGACACAATATGACCACCTATTGGGGAGATCTTTATTAATTTTACTTGTGAGTAGTTTTTGCCTGTGTACACATGTAACTGATGAAGTTGAAGTTAATTTTTAACATTCGCCTAGTAAATGTATGCTGTTTTAATAATAAAGTATAACTTTTTACTTTTTTGTAAAGAGGAGAAAAAACATAACTAAGAAAATACACATATTTTATCTAAAGAAAATTCATGCCAGGGCTGGAGAGATGGCTTAGTGGACTTTAAGCCCTTGCAGAGGACCCTAGGTGGGTTCCCAGCACTCACATCAGACAGCTCACAACTACCGTAACTCTAGCTCCAAGGGATATAATATCCTCTTCTGGCTTCATTAAGCATCTATATACACATGCACATAAACACAGATAAACACACACACACACACACACACACACACACACACACACACGAACTAAGAATAATAAATCTTGGTGTTGGGTATTTAGCTCAGTGGTAGAGCTTGCCTAGCAAACACAAGGCCCTGAGTTCGGTCCCCAGCTCCAAAAAAAAGAAACAAACAAACAAACAAACAAACAAAAAAATAATAAATCTTTTTTAAAAAGGAAGCTAATTCAATATTTACTTGTGTCAAATGCTTTTCTGGGAAGGAAGAAATGGGTGAATTAAAACTGGGACTAGAAGGTGGGATGATTTAGATGTTTATTCCTTGGAAATGTTCTGCTAATACATTAAAAAAAATGCATTGTGTTGGGCTTGCCTGTACCACTGGGAAACAATAGAGGGTCCCGTGACCAATGGATGGCCATTGTTAGTGAATGAAGACACTGCAGTATCAGTAAGGCAGTGGCAGTGAGGCAGCTTTGAACGTGTTGACATGGAGCTCATGATGAACAAAAGTGGACCAAGTGAACACTTCCCGGCAAAGCAGCAAAGGCGCCAATTAAAGCTATTTTTTTTTTAAAATAAGTGTCAATGCCCATGGTATGGCTTTCATCGCTTGCTGATTTTATTGCTGGAGCAGTGTGACTCTCTGTTTGATTCCTTTTTAGTGGTTCCCCAAAAACTGCATGTGAGAAATGAGGATTGAAAAGCCTTTGAAATAAAATAGGATTCACATGAGATCAAAGTACCCTGAGACTATCATGTAGAAGGATGCAATGGTTAATTTAAACTCCGCCATGTATTTATTGTACATGTTTTAAGGCTTAAATTTTATTTTTATGTAAGGTGTGTGTTCCTGAACATGTGGTCATTGCATGTGCAGCAGCCCACAGAGGTCAGAAGAGGCATCCTTTTCCCTGGTATCGAAGTGCAGGCTCCTTTTCCCTGCAATTGGAATGTTGTGAGCTATTGTGAGCTACCCCACAGGTATTAGGAACTGAATCCAGCCCTCTGCAAGCCATCTCTTCAGCTGCCTGTGTTATTGTCTTTGGTGGATTTATCAAGTCTTTTACATTTAATGAACTAGAACTTGGTTCCTATTTTCGTAGTGAAGTGGTTTGTTTGGGTAATGAGTTTAATCTCCTCTTACTTGTAATACTTAAGCCTATATATCAACTGTCAGAGATGATTCGGGTCATAGAATTTCAAAAAGAGAAAGACTGTGAACTGTCAGCATAGGCAAGTTTCCTGAAAGACTAAAATTAGTTCCTTCTCTCCTTCTGTATGCTGCCGTATATAATTGGCCAGGAACCAGAGAACTAGATTATGGTGCGAGAATAAAGGGCAGGAATGAGGGGAGGGGCTGAGAAATTGTCATAACCTTTGGGAAATGCTTTACCTGACATTGGTGCCACTTCCGAGGATGCCTTGTCTATCTTCCCCTCATTCTTTTACTATTTCTCTGAAATTTTCTTTTTTCTGAGCTGATGGCCAACGAGGGTATAGACACAGAGGGAGACAGAGAGGCAGAGGGAAAGGCTCAGCATAGTCTGAGGAGCAGTTCAGAGGGCTCGTCCCGGCACCCAAATCTGAGAAGGGGCCTTGTGGGTGAGCACTTGGCTAGGAAGGTGGCCTGAAAATGTTGTTCATGTCAGGTGTGAAGCTGAACTAATACCGAGTCCTGTACAGTACAAGGAAAGGCCAGAGTGCCTGTTGGCAGTTGGGGCAGAATTAAGGGAAGCCATCTCAAGTGGTTCTGAGATCTTAGACAGGCTCCATGGCTGGCTGCTCCTGGGGACCTCGGATTCTCCTGTTTTATGTCTCAGATCTCATCCCTCCACATGTAACTAGCAATATAATGGTGGGCTCGCACCCCTCACTGTTTGTGTCTAGGCACAGTCTCCTCTTTTGAGAAGAGCATGTCTCCTGACTAGAGCCCACTCTCCTGCATTTTTTCCTTATTCCCGCTTCAAACAAACCTGGGGTCCAAGGTTGTGTTGCTTATTTCCTTTCAGCTTGATACAAGCTAGAGTTATTTGGGAAGAGAGACTCTCAACAGAGAAGACGCCCCCACCAGATTGACCTTGAGACATTGTCCTGGTTGAAGACTGGTTTTGGAGGTCCAGCTCAATATGGGTGGTGCCACCTTTAGGCAGGGAGTCCTGGGTGCTATAAGAAAGCAGGCTGAGTAAGTAAGCCATGAGGAACCAGCCAGTAAGCAGCACTCCTCCATAACTTCTGGATTAGCTCCTGCCTCTATGTTCTTGCCCTATTTGAGTTCCTTCCGTGACTTCCCTCCATGACAGGCTGTGGTAAAATGTATGAGCTTTAAATAAACCCTTCCCTCCTGAAGTTACTTTCGGTCATAGTCTTTTTTCACAGCGATAGAAACCATATGTCAAAGGTACACTCTGAACTCAAGAAATTTCCTGACTGTCTGTGCTGGCTTCCACAGCAAACGTTCGCTTGGATCAGTACACTTGGGCTGGCTTTTACAGGCACATACATTCTCTACCGTTCTATGTTAATGATGAGACCCTGGAGTCCATCTTCTTTACCTGAGTTTTCTAGCATTTACTATTTCCTCAGGGACATGAGCAAATGGAGAGGCTCAAAAAGCCCTTGGAATCCTACCTCTGACTAGCATTTTGCAGCTGAGTGATTAATAGTTCTCTAAAGTCTTTTGATGTAATTAAGGCTGAAGAGTTATGATTGCTTGATGCAGTCTGCATTTCCCCCTGACCCTCTATTAACAAATACCATTTCTACTGACCACGTGATGCTAAAACACCTCCTTGCTCCTTCCAGGAAAGCATGAGGGTGGGAGATAGAGGTTGGGACTTACTTAACACACTTCTCTGTTTAACTCTCGATTTTAGATTTTTCTTCCTTTAGGGTAACTTTTCTTTACTTTCTGTAATAAGCACATGATATTACTAATACTGTAACAAATCAGGAAGATACACTTTGCCCCAAGTTGGCCAAAAATGAAAATGCATATACAAATGATAGCTGAACATAAACAGAATATAATATATACAAGTGGTGTGTAGGAGTGGGTGGAGGTGCGGGTTCTTGTCTGTGTACACACAGGTGCAGATGCATGTGGGTGCCTATGCACATACAGACCAGAGGTGCCTTCCTCCATCATGCTCTGCCCCCTTTCTTCCTTCCTTCATTCCACCCCCCACCCCCTTATTATTGAGACAGGGTCTCACCATATAACTCTGACTGGCATGGAACTTGCTACATAGACCAGGCTGCCCTCAAATGCATAGAGATCTGCCTGCCTCTGTCTTCCTAATGCCAGGATCAAAAGTATGTACGTACCACCATGGCCAGCTCCCACTTTGTAACACACACACACACACACACACACACACACACACACACACACACACATTCAATGCTAGGGTCTTTATACCCCTCCCAGGTTTCTAAGTGGGTGCTGAGGCTCTGAATTCAGGTCCTCACAGTTGTCTTGCAAGCACTTTACAGGGTGAGCCATCTTCCCATTCCAGAATATCATTTAAAAATAAGGTTTCACAGCCTTAAAGCCGCGGTGATGGTGAAAGCCTCAGATGTTTCTGTAGTATTTTACTGATGGCTGTTTTCTGCAGGTAACATTGGGGGTGGCTTGAGGTCAGCTCTGCCATTTGAAGAGTCACAGAGAGTAAGGTGTTGACCTCCTCTTAGCGTCTACTTGATCTTAATCCTGGTTTCACAGAGTCATCGTTAGGATCTGTTGAATAATGTCTGTGATATGTTCTCAGGGCTGGATTAGGGGAAGTGTTTCGTAGCATTACTTATTGTCTGACTTAATTTCTTGTGAAAAAGCAAGGCATGTGGGATTAGCATCACTTCCCCAAAGGGGACAATCACGCTCAGAGATGAAGTGAAGTGACAACTGACTCCTGTAGTATTTCTGCCAGGACTGGAAGAGACAATCAGTGATCTCCCTGGGATCTTTCTGAAAAGGTGGGGCAAACCCAAACCTGAAATGCTAGTTGAACCACTCTGGTGGGGTCAACTGACCCCATGTGGTCCGGTATAGGCCCAGGCGCAGCCAATGGCTAGAAGCACAGGGGATGAGCACAGGGAGGGCTCAAGTCCTTCTTCCTGCTGCTTTAGTTTTGATGCTAGGTTGGAGGAAGAGAATACATTGGTAATGGTTTCGCTAAACTTTCTCATTTCCAAATTAAAAGTTGTCTCCTCCACATTTCTGGGAGCATGCAGCCCAGAAAAGCCACTTTGAAAGCACAGCTTTGTTAGTGGCTGTGGTTCTGTGCTTTTGAGAAAAGGCACAGAAGCCTTCCAACCGCGGGGCGCCGGCTGGCCCTTGCCCTCCTTGTTCCGGAGATGTGTTGACACCTCTCATCAGCTTGTGACAAAGATGTACTCTGCCTCTCTACTCTGCAATGACATCTCCCTCCCCAGCATTAAAGATCCTTCCTCCCACCACCTCCCACCATCTCTTTATCATTTTGTTTCTTCTAACAATCCACACCTGCCCCCCCACCCCCCCAGCCATTTTTAAACCAACCGATTGCTTTTAAAAATGAACCAAAGTGTTAAAATGTTGGAGCTGGGCGCAGACTCCCATCCTCATTCTATAATTGTGGTTTTTTTGTGTTCAGCTTTGAGAGAGGTAACTGACGAGATGGAAGTTTCCCAGTCACTACTGTAAAGGGCACAATTCACTTTATAAAAGAAATGTTTATTCGCATATGGGCTCGTTAGTGACATGTTTGACTTTGATCTGTGAAATGTTAGGAGTCAGTTGGCCCGAAAACCTCTGAAGTCACATTGTTGAGCAGACAAATTAAAATGCAAACATTTTGATGCTGCATCCCAAAGTTCCCAGTTTTCACAGTTACTTGGCAGACTTCAAAGTTTATTGACTACGGTAGTTTGGAAAACCAACATGAAAAGAGTTATAAAATCATATCTATAGGTCATGATGAAAACAGATTAATTCAAAAGAAAATAATAAATCGGGGTAGAAGATTTAGAGATTGAACTGTAAATACTTCACATAGGCACTATAATCCTTAAGAAATATATGATGTTTTTCCTTTTAGGGAAAGGTCATCATATAGCCCAGGCTACCCTCCAACTCATTCTGTTGTTGAGAATGACCTCGATTGATTTCTAACCCTCCTGCCTCCACCTCCCAAGTGCAGGGTAACAGGAGTACATCACTGATCCTGGTTTATGTCATTCTGGGGACTAAAGACAGGATCTCCGGTATGAAAGGCAAGCTCTATGTCTGTCGAACCACATCCCCAGCCCTGTTTATGAATCTGTTTTTACTGAATTTTACTGTATTTTATTACTTGTAAGAGTTTTAGACAGCTATCTTACAGAACATCTACAAGAATGCCAGAGAGCCGAAGCTCTCCACTTTGCATATGTCCTGAGGCGTTTTGCAAATGGTACTTTTTTTGTTCTTCCAAAATCATATTTTGGATCGATGTGGTGGCACATGCCTTTAACTCCAGCCTTCAGGAAGCTGAGGCAGGTGGCTCTCTGTGAATTAGAGGCCAGTTTGGTTTGAATAGTGAGTTTCAGGCTAGCCAGGGTTACACTATTTCTAAAAGAAACAAATTCACCATCCAAGTAGGGACTAAGTATCAAGGGTCAACAGTGCTCTTCTACTTGTCCAGAGGACCTAAGCTTGGCTCTCAGCACCCAAGTCAGATAACAGCAATAGCCCAACTCCAGTTCCAGAGAATCTGATGCCCTCCTCGACCGTCACACATCAAAGGCAGGCATGCACCTACACACAGATAAAAGCTAGATTAAGGTGAAATTTTAAATATTTCAAGGGGGCCGTTAGGATGATGGCTCAGTAGTTAAGGTGCCTGCTGCCAAGGCTGATGACAAGGCTCAATCCCCAAAGCCCCATGGTAGAAGGAAAGAAACAGCTCCTCTAAGCAGTCCTTGGACTTCCACATGCGTGTTGTGACTTGCCGGTGTCTCCCTCAAATAAATGTAAAAAGTTAAAAAACATGTCATGCCAATGACTCGAAGTCTTCTTTAAGAGAGGGTTTTGGGGCTGGAGAGATGATTCCATGGTTAACAGCCCTGGCTGTTCTTTCTTTCAGGACCTGGGTTGGATTTTCAGCACCCACCCAACAGTTCACAACTGTCTGTAACTCCAGTCCTAGGGGACCCAGTGTCCTCTTCTGTTCTCTATGAGGACCAACCACACAAACAATATACTCTCTCTCTCTCTCTCTCTCTCTCTCTCTCTCTCTCTCTCAGAGGGGTTTACAAAAATGTAATATGTAATGACAGACTGTTCATATCTTGCACTCTGGAATTCTAACTCAGCTTAAAGGGGAAAAGGAAATTGATCTTGAGACCTAAACCAAGGCACTTCTAAGGGAACTGAGCTCACATTCTCAAGCACCACAATTAGCACCTGCAAGATCGGCAACTACAGCTTTATTATTTTACTCAAAGCTCCTGTGATCAGTTTCCCTATCGAGTGTTTTATTTGTTTGTTTTGAGACACAGTCTTCTATTATCTAAGTATCATCAAACTTTGCCTTTTCTTCAAGTGTGGGGACTACAGACATACAGTTTATGCTGTGCTGGTGACCAAACTCATGCTTTGTGCATCCTAGACAGACACTCTACCAGCTGAGGTACCATCTCATCTCTCCCATCAGGAGCATGTGCGTGCAGGCACACATGTGACTGGATGCTATAGTGCACACATACAGGTCAGAGGACAAGTTTTGGAAGTTGGTTCTCTCCTATCATGGGTTGGGGATCAAACTCAGATTTTGAGGCTTTCAGGGCAAGCAGTTTTTACCTGCTGAACTATCTCTCTAGCCCTTCTTACCACGTTTCTAATTCCTAGCATGAAATCCATACATAGAGTTTGGAACCTGAGTGAAGCAGATGTGAATGATCCGACCCAGCCCCCCACAGTTCTAGCAGTTTGAATTCGACTTCTTTCTTAAGAGGTGGCCTGTGCTCAACTCTCTTGGTTATGGACGGACCAATGACAGGGCAGAAAGAAGATCCTATGGTTTGTAAAGTGGAAGTCATAGCAGTCGATGTGATTTCTACTGGGAATTGCCAGGGCTCCTGGAGATACCCTAAGGAAGGCTCCATAGATGTCCCAGTAGCTCACCCATCCTAGCCCAACCTGTTTTAGTTTTTTTTTTTCCCTCACTCCCAACCTCCAGACATGAGGCAGACAGCCTTGAAATTATTCCACCCTCCAGTCTTTGAGCCAGCCCCAGCTGAGGCTGTGTGGAGGGCAGTACCACCTGTCTCCATGGAGCCCGGCCCAGATCGCAAAGTACTTGGGAAAATAAGAACGATGAGTGTAGCCTTAATATACATGAATTCTGAGGGCAGGGATTCAACCGCGTACACATGAAAAATACCTGCGAAAGATGTGTCTGTACTGACCTCAGGGATATGGGTTGTCATTATTCCCCAAATAATAAAATGTAAATGTAACTACTCTACACATAGCAGTTACATAAAGTTTTCTTGCTTGTGTGTGTGTGTGTGTGTGTGTGTGTGTGTGTGTGTGTGTGTGTAATGTGCTTACACATGTAGAGACCAGGGTTAATGCTGGCTGTCTTTCTCAATTGTTCTTTCTTGAGTGACTCTAATGGAACCTGGAGTTTGCTAATTTGGCTGGACTGGAAGGTCGCTGAAGCCCAGGGAGCAGAGGAAGTCCTCGGTGATGTATATTGTTGTCATAGGCACGGCCATGTGAAGGACCAAAGCCTTAGACCCATGCGGATGGCAAAGACTTCTGGTCTGAAAGCCAAGAACTGTTGGCAGGATGTGCAAAAAGTAGCAACTGCAGCTTCCTCCCCGGGCCCCATGTTAACAGCTGGAGACTTCTCCCTACGGAGACCTCCTGCAGAGACCAGCTAACTCCACCCTCTTAGTTGTACATAATAAAATCACTGAGCTTCTGGGCTGTTGTGAGTGGTTGGTGCCATGTTATGATCGGCGCACCTGACCCCAGCTTTTCAGTACATGTGTGTCTGTGTCTCGCCTTTCTTCATCCCCTCGATGGCTCTAATCAGGTTTCCAGCACCAGCCTTCGCTTCAAGGGTTGAGAAGAGAGTCCTATCCCCCTTTCTCTCTTTGTTGGGATTATAGGCAGGTACTGCCATGCCTGGCTTAACAAAAATTTTTTAAGATTTTTATTCACATGTATAAATGCTTTGTCTGTATGGGAACGGATATGAGGACATGACCACTCCAAGGTATGGTTGGAGAGAAGGATTTTTAGTGTACGTATGAGGGAGGGTACTGCCAAAGACATCTGGAAGAGTCCAGACTGAGCTCAGCCACTAGGAGAGAGAGAGAGAGTGGGAGACGGAGAGAGGAAGGGACCAAGAGAGGAGCCAAGAGGGCAAACCAGAACCAGGAGAGGAGAAGGACCAAGAGAACACATGACCGAAATGGCGCTTATACAGGAAAGAGAAGCCGCGGGGAGGGAAGCAAAGCCCGTTGGGTTAAGAAGTTCAGGGTAGGCGTGCTGAGAGGAGCCACAGGTCCTGAGTGAACCTAGACACCAAGCAGACACTTTGCTCTGCTAGTAGGTTCCACAGTTAACCTTTGTCTAGGGTTCCCTTGGGGCCTGATAGTATGTATGCATATGTAGCATGTATACGCAAAGTCTGGAGGTCAGAAAAGGGCCGGGTGTCTGATCACCTAGACCGGGAGAATGATTGTGAGACATCAGGTGCTTGGGAGCAAACCCAGGTCTCTGTTTAGAGCATCACATGCTCTTATTTCTGAGCCCTTTCTTTAGCCTCCCTCTCCACTTGTAAAATTGGGGGTCCTAAGCATTGAGTTCAGGTCTTCATGCTTTTGTGGCAGTCTACAAACAGAGACATCTTCCCAGCCCCCTCCATTACATTTTCTAAGCAATCTAGAGATGATTTAAAGTCGATGGGCAAATGTGTGTAGATTACATACAAACACTATGCCGTCTTATATGAAAGACTGGTGCTTGCCACTGATTCCCCCGTGAATACTAAGAACTGCAGTGTTGTATAGTTTACTAGTGGTTTTCTAATATCGCTTGATAACCATTGTATTAGATTCAAAGAAAAGCTTGTTAGAGCAGAATACTGTCTATTATTATATGTAGCAGGGCTGGTTTATCAGCAATTTACCAAAGTAGAGATTTGGCTAGTCTTATTTTCTGAACTAAAGCAGCAGTTAGAGCTAATGCTAAGTCACCTTGTCTTGGGAAAAGCAGTAGACATACACGGGAGTGTTGCTTGACCAAGACTCTAACCCAGGCTCCCAACTGACTCCTCCCGTCCTGACTTCATAATTGGAGAGTGAAGTATGGCGAGGGGTGTGACGGTCCTTTCGTCTATTTCTCATGATTCTGTTAGGAACTGGGCCAGAGTGTTGCTAGGTGACTTCAGAAGACTTCCTTCCATCTCTTGTCTGCTGCTCTTCCTCATGGGCTCCCTCCTCAGTCATGGGCTGCTTCTCAGCACTCCTGAGTGAGGCACGCACTTCACAAAGCCTTTCTGACTTCCTTCCCAGAGGGACTCAAAGCCAAGGTGGCCAGATCTCTAAGAGCAGAGCAGTCTCTGAATGTCTTTTTTACTGAATCCTATTGGACGAAGCAAGTCACGGAACAAGCCAGGAGTGAGAAAAGTGGATCCGCACCCGCTCTGTGTGGGTGGTATGTCATGCATCCACAGGGTGACAAGAATTTGATGGTGGCCTCTTTGGAGACGGACAGGAAGGATAGTTGGTCATGAATAGGAAGAGAAACATTGTGTATATGTTGTTGCTTTTATAGACAACCTCACAATGTAGCCAAGGCTGGCCTCAAACTCACAAGCACTCCTGCCTCGGCCTCCTGAATTCTTAGACTATAGCTACCAAGCCTGGCAAGAGAAACCATCTTTTTGTTTCAGAGGTTCTCAATCTGTCAGTCTTGACCTTGGTTGGGGGCCAGTGGTCCTTTCACAGTGGTAACCCAAGACCATAACCAAACCAAACCAAACTAAACCAAACCAAACCAAACCCCCACAGATATTTGCATTACAATTCATGACAGTAGCAGAGTTACAGTTAGGAAGCAGCAATGAAAGGATTTAGCTCAGTGGTAGAGCGCTTGCCTAGCAAGTGCAAGGCCCTGGGTTCGGTCCCCAGCTCCGAAAAAAAAAAAAAAAAAGAAAGAAAGAAAGAAAGAAAGAGAGAGAGAAAGAAAGAAAGAAAATGATTTCATGGTTAGGGGTCACCACAGCATGAGGAACTGTATTAAAGAGGTGCAGCATTAGGAAAGGTGAGAACAACGGTTTTTCTTTACCTCACCCTGGCCCCCAGCAGGGTCACAATCCACAAACTGTGCAGCCCAGGGTAGTCTAGAACTCGTCACCCTCCCGTATCAGCCTCCCAAGTGTTGAGATTACAGAAGTGTGCCCCTATGCCTGGCTGAAGAGAGTGGTTCAAACCCTGGGACTGCTTTTAGCTATGCAGGATTGGCTTGAGTGATAGCTGAGGGACTGGCAGTTAAGAACATGCCATTGGATCCTACCGTGCTCTAGATAATCTAGATGATATATGATCTTAGGAGGCATGGGAGGAGCAGTTATACTCAGATGCTAGTTGGATGAATTACCCATTCGTGTTCTTCTGGGTGGTGGCTAGCCTGTGCTGCCGTTTTGAGCTTTGAACCAGACTGACATCCTCAGAGGTCATGACCTTAGCTTCTGCAGTGAGCTGGTTACACCCGACTCTTCCTCAGCTTCACAGGATAGAAACACAGCACACAGTCCTGTTTTTTTTTTGTTTTTTTGTTTTTTTTTTTTTTGTTTTGTTTTGTTTGGTTTGGTTTGGTTTGGTTTTATATTGTTTTTTCTTTCAGTTTTGCTGTCCTTTATAGGGAGTGAGAATTTTAGAGTTCTGCCCAAATCCCGAAGGCTGGTTTATATAAATGTTATAAATCTACTATAAGTGCCTTGAAATGTATTAAAATAGCTTGTTTTTGTTTTTAAAAATTTTCAACCACGGGGCTGGGGATTTAGCTCAGTGGTAGAGCACTTGCCTAGCAAGCGCAAGGCCCTGGGTTTGGTCCCCAGCTCCGAAAAAAAAAGAAAAAAAGAAAAAAGAAAAAAAAATCTTCAACCACATGTTCTAACCTTGACACTTCCAGTTCCTTCGGCAGCGTTCTAGAAAACGTCATTTGAAGGGGACAGTCTTCCAGCTGTTTTGGTGGTTTTTCAGTTGGAGGTGTCTTGCTCAAGATTCACCAAGTGGCCTGGTACATTCGAGTCTGTGGGTCTTTGATGGGTACAGCATTCAAGCCTTTTCTGGTTATACCTGCTCCTGGAATTCCAGCCCCAAGCCCCAGGTTCTGGCAGACTCCTGTGTGCCTGGCTCTAACTAGTTCCACCTGTATGAAGGAGGACGGAGACCATCTGAACGAGATCCCCCGGCTCCTAGAAGATTTCTTTTTCTGGTACTTGAACGCCACCTGCTCCGTAGACCTTTCCTATCCTACTGTCAGGATCGCTCAGAGCCTGTATTTAACTAAAATGGCTCCCCAAATGAGGACATGGGACAAGCAATATACAAGTTCTCTATGCCAAGAACTAACTGTGGCCATTAAAATATAGGCTGGCCGGTATTAACTGGCTACCCATTCTGCTTTTTAAAAAATCTTCTTTCTTTCTATAAGTAATTATCCAATCTCCTCCAAATATTGCAAACCACAGTGTTCCACCTTTTTTTTTAAATACTTGACACCTCTTTCCATCCCATTTCTAATGCATCTAGGCTGTCAGAACTTCAGCGATGTGCAATGTGCATTCGTCATCCCACACTTGGAATACTGAGGCAGAAGGTGAATGAGTTTGAGGCCATCCTTGTCTACCGAGAAAAAAAAAAAACCGTAATCAAAACAAAACAAAGCACCATGGTTCACATAAGTTAAGGGAAGATATTCTTTGAGTTGTTGGTTCTTGAGTGAGTCTAGCTATGTAGCCTGTCACTCATGCTGACCTTGAATGGATAGCCCTGCCCCGCTTCATAACAGCTGGGATTATGGGCCGAGGCAACCACGTCCTGCTTTACAAGTTAAGAATTAAGACATGAATCAAAGCAATCCCTGAGCAGTCAGCCAATTCTGAAACCTTGGGATGGGGAGGGCACACAAGTGGTCACAAAGAAGGACCTGGGCATCGAAGGCTTTTCTGTAATCTGTCCCGTCCTCACTGTCCTGCAAAATTCCTGTCCTCTGCACGACCTTCTGGCAATAGTGTTCAGTAAGACTAGTCACACACGGTGGGACTGAGAGCAGAGTTGTGGAACTTCTGAAGTATTAAGAAGAAAATGAGGAACGGGGGCACACAGCTCATATTTTGGTAGCATGTGTAAAGCCTTAAGACTTGGATTCAATCTCCTGGACTTTTTTTTAAAGGAAGAAAATGAAATTTTGGGGTACCTAATCCCCACATATAAAAATATTGTCCAGAAATTGACAACCAAGCAAAACTTCATGCTACCAAATGAGATAAAAGTGGGACACTTGTTCACCTAAATCCTTTCCCAGGAACGCCCCACCTTACAAAATGCCACTGGCCGGGTTCAAAGTAATGTTAAAAACAAAAAAAAAAGTAGGGTGTGGTAACTCATGTCTATAATTCCAGCCCTCCGCATGTGGGAGCTGGAGGCAAGGGGGAATCAAACGTTTATAGTCAATCTCAGCCGCTTAGCAAGTTCAAAATCAGCCTGGACTACAAGAGACCACGGCAGAAGCAAACCAGGAAAAACGTGTTATTCTCAAGACACAAAATTGAGCGTCTGTGGAATAAGAACGCACCGTGAGGCTAAGATAGGGATTTTGAATAAATCAATGCAGTCTGGCGGCTTCTGGAACATACCTTAAGTTAGGTGTTGAGGTAAGAGGAGAAGTGTCAGTGTTCTGACTTTGGAGGAGCCTGGTCTATGAGACAACAGCTTAATAGGCTCACAGGAAATGTGGACAGGTGGCCTCCACACAATGGATGCCCATGATTACTGCCTGCCTTGTGTTGAGAAGTCACAGGAATTGTGATAACGGCGACTTGCGAGAGTGTTGTGCATGCAGCTATAAAGTGGGAGAATGTAGCAGGTCCTGGTGACTTCCCTCACAAGACTCCCACGGGGCAATGTGTGTGCAGCTTTTGACACCCACTTCCTTTTCTGCAGAAACGCCCTCTCTTCTAATGTTGCCGACCTAGACACCCTCTCCTTTCTACCAGAGCTAGCTGCTGCGCTGCTGCCTCAACCGCACCCACGTACTTCCTCAAATCCCTACAGCCCACACTGGAGCCAACTTTGCTGGATCTGGATCAGAAGAGGGGTCTCAAATTGCTCCCGGGGGCGCGCCCTGAAGGGCGTGGTGAGGACGAAGCCCCGCCCAGCGATCTGAGCTGGCTGCTCCAGCAGAGGCCCACGTGAGCTGTTCCCCTGCTCGCCCTTGGCAGTTCGCAGACGGGTGCAGCGGTGCTGGGGCGAGGGAGTGCCTGGGAACAGTCTGTGTGCTCCTGGCGCTGTGCCTTGCAGCTGGCGGGAGGGTGGGGTCGCCCTGCCCTGCTGGGAGCTGCTGACCGGAAAGCTGATTGGGGATGGGAGCCCCTGACTCCCCCCTCCCCCTCCCTCCCCGCTCAGAGTCTGGGGACCTTGAATGTGAGGCAGAAAGACTATATGGATAGCATTACTATTTGGAGCATGGAAAGACTCAGAGGTTCCTTTCCAGGTTCTTTTCTGTCTGCTCCCTACCCCGGTGACCTTTGCTAAGTCACTTGATCTAGGGGTTCAGTTTCCCCAAATTGTCCTGAGGGGCTGAGGCTTGTAAGTAGCCAGGAAGGACACAACATATCATGTCACATCACATTCACTCCATGTCTAGTGAGTATTTAGGATGTTCATCCATGCCCTCATCCCGGGGGTCTGGTGCCTAGTGCCAGCACTGTGCCAGTTAGGTGCTGGGGCTCCAGAGTGGGCAGTGAGGCCAGCTTGGTCTCAGCTTCCTCACCCAGCTACAAATTGGCTTCAAAGGTCATGAGAAAAGGCGAGGTCTATGACGTACTTCCTGTAGTCCCTGGCACAAAATGGGCTCCTAACCCAAGCTACCGGCTTCCGGCTGCACAGAGGTTTGGAGACTAGCCTAGTCTGGAGAAGTGGAAACAGACCTTGCAAGCTGGGTGTGCACAGCGCAGAACAGGGCTCAGTTTCCAGGCTGCTGGCTAGCCAAGAAGGAATGCAATTACTCATTAAGCACACTCCCATTGATCCCTGTCTTAGCAAAAGCTTCTCAGCGTTGCTTTCAAATTTCCAATCCAACCCCTGTTTTAAAAAAAAACGAAAGAAAGCCCAACGAACGGTTCATGGACGTTTCCCCCTGAACTCACACTTTCTAGTGAATAAGAAGGAAACAAGATTGGTCTACTCAGTGGTGATTTGTGTATGGGGATAACTTGGAGATGAAATTACCAGCATATAATGGCAGAGTTGGTAAAACCACATAGTCTTCAACCGTCACTGTGGCGCTCTGCTCTAAGTCTGGAAAATATTCATACTTTGAGCCTTAGTGGTAATATAAAAATACTGCTGCCCCTGCTGCCACTAGGTGGTCCTCAACAGCTGTTTCTGTTTTGATGTTGTAGACTCCTGTCCTGACCTTAGTTTCACCTTTTTGCTGTCAGTAGCCACTTGAAGGTCCTGTTGCTACAAGAATTAAGGGAAAACCCATTAGCAATGAGTTATAACCACACCCCTGACTTCTGCAGAATGTTGAGTAAATCAAACTTCTGTTCTTTCTGGAAAAAACCTGCAGCTGAAACTGGGATCAGGGCTAAAGAAACCCAGCTGGATTCTGTGTCTGCTTGTCACTGACAGTTTCTGTTTACGATCTGTTGATCATACAACATATTTTCTTGAGAATGGGTCTAGCTTTTCTAAGTCTAACATGGTGACATCCCACTGTGGGATGGCTCACATCTAAAATACACAAGGACAGCCAACTGATCCTGACCCCTTTGCTCAATGCTGAAGTCAGTGGTCTGTTCACACGTATTAACAGTTCCCAGAAAACAGTAGATGTTGGCTAATATTATCTATAAATAGTAACTTAAAGATAACTAACTAAAACATGGAGAATTGCAGGGTTCAACACTTTTGGTTAGCCCGGTTTTTTTTTTCTTTATTTATTTCAATCTTTTAAAAAGTTGGTGAGTTGGGGTTGGGGATTTAGCTCAGCGGTAGAGCGCTTGCCTAGCAAACACAAGGTCCTGGGTTCGGTCCCCAGCTCAAAAAAAAAAAAAAAAAAAAAAGTTGGTGAGTTTAGATGCTAATATTTGTGGTTCTTAAGATTGATATAAAAATCCCAGTTGTCTGTTTCAGATCTCATTTTAGTCAACCAAATTTTTTTAACGAGTATATACTACACTACATAAGTATGGCATTATTATCAATATTCATTGAGAATGTTCTATGTGTGCACTTAGTGTGTATGTGTGTGTGTGACATTTCTATAGGTAGCTATACATTCACATCAGTGATGTGTTTATATATTGCTATATCTATATGTCATATCAATCACTCAGCATTTATAGACTTGTCCCCTCTCTCTTCCACCCCTTTCCTGCTTTCTGTAGTATTGGGGATTAAACCCAGGACCTTGTTCACACTGTGCTACTGTTCTACCACTGAACCATACCCCTAGCCCATTACTGTTTTTAAAAGTTTTTCCTCAACTCCGGAAAAAAAAAAAAGAACCAAAAAAAAAAAAAAAAGGGTTGGGGATTTAGCTCAGTGGTAGAGCGCTTGCCTAGGAAGCGCAAGGCCCTGGGTTCGGTCCCCAACTCCGGAAAAAAAAGAACCAAAAAGTTTTTCCTGTAAAGTTATGCTTACCACTTTGTGCTGGTCTTAAAGCCAGGAACTTCCTTCCTGGGCAAGTACTCTATTCTTGAGCTAGAAGTCTTGGTAATTTATAATGTTTAAAAAACACAATTTGCCTTCTTTTCATTTATTTATTATTATTTTTTACTTTAATAGAAATCTGACAATGTTTTGGGGATCTTACAAAAACCATAATTTCTTTACTTGAATAAGACGATGGAGAGTTTTAATTTAAAGCATAGCAACCACTTGAGATGCTGCTCATAAAATTGGCATCAGATGATGACAGTTTTAAAACAAGGGTTTTTAGATTTCAGAAAGTGAAATGTAACTTGTGGCTTATCTTGTGCCTTCAGTAAATTTGAAAGGACAGGAAGTTACATTAACATGAAGAACATTAATGGGTAAAAGACATTAAGTAAGGTTTTGGCTAAGTGAATCTGACAGCAACTTTCAGCCCCAGGGTTTTATGTATGTAAGTGTGGTTGGGTATCATTGATCAGTTTACAAAATTCAGTCCCTCTGTTCTCTGTCTAGTTCTCCTGAATTAGTTTGATTTGGGTATTGCTTAATCTGTTTAAGAAGTGAGAAAAAATTATGACAGGGTGGAAGGAACTATCCAATAACTTCTGAGCCTAGTTACTATGGAGTCCCACAGGACAGTAAGGCACTGGGGTCACTAGCACACTCTCAACGGAGCTATGGCCAATGCAGGCTCAGTACACCAGAAGGAGAATCACGGCCTTTCCCCGGGCTTCTTCTTTCTGTCCTTTAACTCTTTCTGTGTACAAGCTAGAGAAGGCTGAACACATCCCAGGGCTGGGAAGACAGAGCAGAGAAGTTGGAGGAGACAGTACAATCTCCGGTGGCAGATGCCGAGAAAGGAAAATAATCATGGCCTGTTTAGTGTCAAAGGGAAAGGGGGACTGTGTGACATTCAGAGGAGAAAAGCTACCGTGACAGATCTAGGGGAAATGGGGCTGGTAAGGGAGACAGAGAGTCGGGGTGTTCTAAGGAGAGAACAGAAAGGAAAAGGACACCTGGGAAAAGCGTGCTCATTCTCTCACCCCTGGGAAGTACAGTGCTGGTTATTACAGGTGTGTGTGTGTGTGTGTGTGTGTGTGTGTGTGTGTGTGTGTGTGTGTGTGTGCATGCGCACACATATACTAGCACATGTTGGGGGGACAGTGCCTCTCATGCAAGAGGAAGTGGTGAGAGATGGGGATAATGAAAAAGGAATCGAAGGACTTTGCACAAGCAATGAGGACCAACTAATCAAGAGTGTCTTGACAGTCATACCTCAGCGTACTAGCATACAGCCAGGGCCATGAGTCAGAACAGATAAGCATTTTAGTGGAAGTTGTCAACTCACATTTTAGGATCCACAGAGTGGGCAGGCAGAAAATCAGCAGAAATATAGAAACCCTAAATGTCCCCAGTAACCAGCTTGCTCTAAGTGTATTTTGGAGAATGGCCCACAAAGTAACAAATGCCCAGGAGAATACACCTCCTTTTCAAGGGTATATGGTAAGTTCACAGTTAGATCATATTCAGACATAAACAAATATAAATAATTGAGATCATTTAAATTATGTTCTCTGGATGGAGGGGGGTATCTCCATGGGCGAAACTGCTTGCCCCGAGACCTGACGGTCTGAGTTCGATCCTGGGACCGACACGATGGAAGGAGAAACTGACAAACTGTCCTCTGACTGCCAACACACTGTGGCACATGCCCAGCTCTGCCCCCACAAAATCAGTAATTAAGTAAATGTAAAATTGTGTCCTCTGATCACAATGGATCACACTCTAAGTTAAAAAATGATGTCTGGACAACTTTAAAATATCTGGAAATTTGCTCAATGCTGCAGAATAATTAATCAGTTAGAGAAAGGGTTAAAAGAAATCCAAACTCTTTTGAGTTGGAATGGGAATGAAAATGCGCTCCATTAAAGTATGTGGGCCTGAGCCAGAGCGTAGCTCAGAAGATCACGTACAGCATTAAATGCTTATACTAGAAAAGATAAAGGTCCAAGAGCAATGATCTAAGCCAGTGTTTCTCAGCCTTCCTAATGCCAGCCTCTAATATAGTCCCTCATGTTATGGTGACTGCCCCTGTAACCATAAATTATTTCATTGCTACTTTATAACTCTAATTTTGCTACTGTCACAAATCATGTTATAAATATCTGTGCTTTGCTATGGTCTTGGGTGACACTGTGAAAGGGTCACATGACCACTGAAAGGGGTTGAGACCCAAGGGTTGAGAACCACTATAAGAAAATAAATAGAAGAACAAATTAAACCCCCCCCATACCAGCAGGGCAGAAGTAGAAATCAAAAGTAGGAAAAGTTACCTAAACCAAAAGCTGGTATTTGAAAAATAATATTCATTAAAAAGAGGAAGTAGATGTAAACTTCAGTCGGCAGACTGTACAGGGGTGAACCCTTGGAGTGGACCTGAGGTGGCTGCAGCTGCTCTAACCCTGAAGCTCTACCATGGAGATCAAGGTGCTCTGGGGATGCTGAGGAAACAGAGGCTGCCTAAGCTACAGCTTAAGAGGAAGCAAGGCACAGGGAGCAGAAAGAAGTAATATCTTAGCCCAAGTTCTGGGTCATTCCTGTAGGGATAATCTCTGGAGGACTATGTGGAAGCATCACCTGTCAATAAAAAGCTGATGGCTATTAGCAAAGGGCAGGAAATAGAAAGTGGGAGTTCTGGAAGAGAAACTGAAACTCTGGAAAAGAGTTAGATAAGGGAAGATTCGCCCTGGACTCTGAGGAAGTCAGATGTATGAACTAACCAGCCACGTGGCAGACATAGAATAGTATAAATAGGTTAATTGAGTTACAAGCTAGTGGGAAGCAATACCTACTATAAGACCAATGGCATTTATTAATATTGTCTTCATATCAGTATTCGGGAACTGGGGAGGGCGCAGAAAATCCCAGAGTCGTTACAAGTCCATTCTACATTGTGTAACTTGGCACTTGAAAAGGCAGAAAAAAAAGAAAGTAGAAGCAAATTTCCTTATATAGATGGTAAGTTATAATGACCATATAGTAGAAAGCTATCTGAACACTGTTCAGCAGAAATCCTGAAACAGGAAGCTGACAGAAAACGAAGGTTAAATTCAACATAGGAAGGATAATAGATTTGGAAAAAGACGATGATTACCGAACTAAAAATGTCTGGAGCCTGCCGTGTTGGCTCATACGAGCCATCAAACCGTCATAGCACTCGGAAGGTTGGGACAGTAGAATTGCCAATTTGAGACCAGGCCTGGATAAACAGCAAGACCTTAGAACAAGTTTTTAAAACCCTGAACAACAAATGGAACAGCCAGAGAGAAGTTTAGAGGTTGGAAAAAATTGCAGAACAGAATTTAAGATTATTAAGGGTTGGCTCTGTTGCTATACCAAATGAACAGCAGCAAACTGTGAAATGGGAGACATCACTATAGTCCCCACAGACATTAAAACAACGAGAGAATATTATTAGCAATTTTTTAAATGTCAGTAAAGTTGACAACTTAGATCAAAAGGACACAATTTCTTAGAAGAACTTAAGGAAGACTCAGTAATTTAAAACCCTTTCCCAAGGAAAAGTGTGCTGACTTTCAGTAGCCAAAACCTGAACACAGTAGCCAACACCCGAACAGCACTATGAATATTTAAGAAGTCATACCAGTGATACACATACTTTCCCAGAAATAGGAAACAAGAGAACCCTTACCATCCATATTTACAAGGTTACTGTGGATTCCATATCCATGGATTCAACTAGGCGGAAAAAACATCTGTACTTATACACTTGTTGCTTTGTAAACAGCCTATCACAGCAACCATTTAACTATTTGTTTTGCATTTATATTACATTAGATATTTGATAAGTGCTCAAGAGGTGATTTGTGGTAGACAGAACAATGAATGCAGGCTATTCACAAATACTAAGCTACTTATAACAGACAGAAGGAAATGCAGAGTGCACGGGGTTTAGCCCTCTGTGGTCAGTACCTGAACTCCAAGGGACAGCTGGGTTAGTAAATAATATCAGTTCTACAGAAAGAGTATGAAGTAAGTCATTACCGGATGAGCTTAGCGACTAGAATGCAAGATTGGTTCAGTATTCCTGAGTCAGTCAATTTTATTTATCATCTCATCAGACTAAAGAAAAAAATATCATCTCAATAGATCAAGATAACGTATTTCATAATAATCTATCACTTCCTGGAAAAACTTTCAGAAAACAAGCAATAAAAGTTCTTCCACTTGATAAAGGGCATTTATTTAAAAATAACCTCATCACTAACATTGTAAGTAAAAATGGAATATTGAATGGTCTCTCCTGAAGTCTTAACAAAGCAACAATGTTGGCTTCACCATGATTACAATTAGAAAATATGTCTGTGTGTGTGTGTGTGTGCGCACGCACATATATTACCTCCTGAGACATCGTGCTGGCCCTTTTGACATTAGCTTTGAACATTGTCTGGGATATCCTACCTAGTACATTAAGGCAAGAAATAGAAAAAAAGGCATACAAATTGGAATATAAAATCTAAATGACTTTATTCATATATAGCATGATATCTATCTGGCAAATTCAAAGGATACAAAAAGTTGGTGACAACAACTACTGAATGCTTAGATAAGCCAGGTTGTGGGCTCAAGATATGAACACGGACAGCAAACACTGAACTTGAAAATTTATATGAGCAATATGACAATTGCACTCAAATAATTTCAATTTCTATGGATAAAACTAACAAAAGTGCAGAATTTATGAGCCGAAAACTCTTAAAATATTGGTAATAGAAATCGAATTAGACAAAAACTACTGGTTGCCTACGCATAGGTTGGAAGACTGGTTACTATTAAACGCCATTGCTGCTGATAGTGCATGCACTCAGTGAGATTTCAGGGGAAGACAGTCCGCATGGCCTTGCTTGGAAGTGGAAGTGGTTAGGTTACTTCTAAAATGTGCACCGAGAAGCAAGGCAAGTCAGACAAATTTTGAGAAAGGAAGGAAAGAAGGAAGGAAGAAAGGACAAAAGGAGGGAAGAACAACTAACCACTCCCCCCAAACAGATCAAAACCCCTAGGAAAAAAGATGTGAGGACGCAGATTACTGAGGACTGCTACAATCAAGTTTTAAAACTCCGTGGTAAGAAAACACAGCATAAGGGGCAGGTAAGAATGCTCACTGTGGCTGAATGGTGGTGGCACATGTGTTAGCTGTATTTTTTTTAAGTAGTTTGCTTTTGGTATGTGTGTATATGTTAAAGGTGTGTGTGGCATGCTCGTATACATGTGCATACTGACAGAGATATCCCAATCTATCATGCCCCATTAATTTCTTTGAGACAGGTCTTTCCTTGAACCTGGAGCTAGGCCAGCAGCTACGAAGTCTCAGGGATCCTTCTGCCTTTACCCACTAACAACAGTGGAGGTAGGTGTACCTGTACGGCTACATCTAGCTTTTATAATGTGTGTACTGGATTCGAACTTAGGTCCTCATCCCTGCACAGCAAGTACCCCCCACCCACTGAACCACCCCACAGCTGTTTTCTAGTACTTGCGGTCCCTCTGTACTTTGGTTGTGTCTGAATTATTATACACACTGCAGACAGACTTTATGACTATATATCCTTGCCTATGATTGTTACTTCCTGGTTTGTCTCTGTCACTGTTTGTATGGTACTCATCCTAATAGGTGTGAGGTGTCCTCTCACTGTGTGAAATGTTTTGATTCACATTTCACCATGATTCACTAATCACACAGAATTTTCGTACACATCTGCTGTCGGCCATTTGTATTTCTTTAATGGGAAATTTTCTCCTCATGCTTTTGTCTATACTAAAAGTATGTTTGTTTTTGTGTATCTGCTTTGTAGTTAAGTTATTGGAATTCTTTTTGCCTTTGAATATTATTGGCCCCTTATCAGATTTTTGGGGTGCAGATATTCTACATTCTGTAGCTCTTTTGCCGTGGTGTTTATGGTGCATAAGGTTTCAATTCTGATGCAGACTTGTCTGTTTTTGCTTTTTTTGCACAGGCTTCTGGTATTATGCTGAAGAATTCATAGTGAAGACAATCATGACATTTTTCCAGTATGCTTTCTTTCAGGATACATACACGCATGTACACACGTGCGCGTTTGTGTGTATGCTGGGGATCAAACCCAGGCCTCGCTCATGTTGGGGAAACATTCTACTATTCAGCTACCCACTGTCAGATGTTACCTTCTTTTTCCCCATTACATGATCTAGCATTTATTAGTACATTGGCCAGGCAAATACAAAATCTGTTTTAGGATTTCAGGCCATCTCTTAGTCTAGAAATGGCAAAGCTTTGGTTTGTAATGCTGATCACCATAGAGCTAACCTGGGACAAGAAGGGGCTGAAGGAGAACCCTGTCCCAGCTGACACCTTATAGTCAAGGTCCTGTTTCTGCCAGGGAGAGGAAGAGCAGGGCGTCTCACCCTCGACAGGAAAGTTCTATGATATAGGCGCCATCCTACGTCCCAGAGCACAAGGCAGCAGAATCAGAGTCCCCTGGCCATTGGGAGGGTCTGAGGACTGTGGTGGTAGAAATGAAAATTCACAGCTACAGAGGAGCAAGAATTGGTGGAGTTTCTAGATGGGGTGGGTGCACTCTTGGCTGGAAGGAGTGGGTATGGTCGCTTTTTTTTTTTTTTTTTTTTTTTTTAACTGTTGTTGTTACTGTTTTATGAGTTTGGCCCACGTGTCTTGGAGCTAAACTCTCGAAGTTCTTCCCTTTAGGTTGAATTTCAAAGGCAATGTCTTCTGCAGTTTTTCTGTCTGGCTGAATCAGCCTCCAGCTCTTCATGATGTTTGTGGGTAAGCAAAATTGTTCTTAATGCTTCTTTGATACCGTGACTGGATCCTGTGATGTCAAATGCACGCGGGGTTCAGCCATATTGCTGAAGGGGTGTGCCTAGGACTCACCAGGGACACTTCGTTCATCAAAGATATGAGACCAGCTGGGTCCTGTGGCGTCAAGTTTGTGGTGGAATCATTTGGCATGATGAAAGTGTCTGTGATCTGTTAGGCCAATGCTTTTTGACCAGGGTTCTGAAATAATTAGTACTCTGAGTGGTCAGCCCTGCTTCCTGGTTCTCTTTGTGTCATGCAATTTCTTTATCCAATCTGACTTTTGCTGAAGCTTGAGAATAATTTTATTAGATTTTGAGAGAAATAACAAGGCAAGCAAGTTGTAAACCTCAGCAGCTGCCAGGAGAGATAGAGGTGAGAAAGAGAGAGAGAGAGATAAACATATCTTTTGAGTCAGTGCTCAAGAAAATGGACTGTTTCAGCAGTGTTGGTCAGCCAGTGCCTGCATGGAGAGAGGGTAGTTTTCAAAGAAACTGTGTACCCCCAGAGTGGGTGGGCAGGTATGCTTAGGAGTTTGACCAGTATCCAAAGAAGACATAGAAGAGGGAGAGGGGAAGAAAGGTGACGATTATTGAGTTAGAGCTCAGAAAGGGCTGGCTTAGCCATGATATCTGTCATCAACTGCCTTGGTCTTACTACTTTTAAAAGTGTTAATCCTCACAAATAAAACCACCCAAGGGGATGAAATCTGTAATATTCTCTGTGTCTGTTTCTCTCTCTCCCCCACATGTGTGTGTATACATGTGCATGTGTTCCTAGTTGTCCAATATCAATAATAAACTTGAAAGTCATCGTCTGATTCTAACTCAGGTATATAGAGCTTCCTGGGATCACTTCAGTGGTCTGACTTGTTCATGGACCATGAGAAATCATGGCGTTCCCAGTTGTATCCAGGTCTCTGAGAACTGGAAAACAGATTGTGTGGTTTTCTTCTTCTGTCTGAAACACAGCTCTCCTAGACTCTGCTCAGTCAAATGTGGTAGGCACAATAGTGGTCCCATAAAGAAACCTGCACCCTAATCCTAGAAAGCCGCGAGTATGCCGCCATAGGTGGGGAAAGGGGATTTGCAGATGGAGCCTTGGGATGCAGAGAGTTCCTGCATACTATGTGAAAGAGGTAGGCATATATATGTCATAATATGTAGGTCATAATATGTGAAAGAGGTAGGCAGAAGAGTCATAGCGATACCCTGTGTCAGATACTCAACTGGTGCTGCCTGCCTGTAATTAGGAGCACTCTCCAAATCAAGGACTCTTCTAGAAGCCCGTAAAAGCCAGAGAATGGATTTTCTCCTTGGGTCCTGTAGGAGAGTGTAGACAACCAGGATTGTGAGATAACCTGATGGTGATGATGATGGTGATGGTGATGATGATGATGGTGATGGTGATGATGATGATGATGCTGTTAGGGTTCTATTGCTGTGCAGAGACACCTTGACCAAGGCAACTCTTATTAAAGAAAGCATTTAATTGGGGCCTTGTTTACAGTTTCAGGACACCATGGTAGGGAGCACGATGATGGAACAATAGCTTGATCTGCTGTCCGAGAGAGGTGGGGGAAGAGGGAGGGAAGGAGGGAGAGGGAGAGGGAGAGGGAGAGGGAGAGAGAGAGAGAGAGGGAGAGGGAGAGGGAGAGGGAGAGGGAGAGGGAGAGAGAGAGAGAGAGAGAGAGAGAGAGAGAGAGAGAGAGAGAGAGACATAGGGAGGAGCTGGGCCCGGCATGAGCTTTTGAAACCTCAAAAATCACTCCCAGTGACACACTTCCTCCAACAAGACCACACCTCCTAACCCTTCTAATTCTCCTGAACAGTTTCATTCCCCATGACTAAGCATTCAAATACATGAGCCTATGGGGGCCACTCTTACTCAAACCACCACAGCATCTTTGCCTCGATTTTATTTGGTTGTTTGTTCCAGCTACAGGAGGAAATTAACACACAATTCATTTGCAAGGTGATTTTAAAATTGAAACAGGATACAGCTTCTTTCCTTTTGTTTCTTTCCTTCCTCTGGCCCCTCCCTCCCTCCCTCCTTCCCTCCCTCCTTCCCTCCCTCCCTTCCTCCCTCCCTCCTTCTCTCCCTCTCTCCCTTCACTTCACTGTTACCATTGCTATCCCTACAAGACTCTCCAGCAAGCAGCTTGTTGGTTCTTAATTCCTGTCCTCAACTCTGAAGTCGTTAAAAAGTGTGCATACCTAATGTGCTAAAAAGATAAACAGTAGGTCAGGCATGGTGGTGCACTCTGGGAATCTCGGATTTAGGGAGATTGAGATGGGGAAATTCCAAGTGTGGAGCCTGTGCAAGCTACACAGCAAAAACCTCTCCCAAAGGCAAATAAACAGACAAAAATGTGTGTCTCAACCCTAATGTCATCGATGCATCTCAGCAAAGGAGACACAGGCTTCCACTGTCCCAGGCACCATCGCAGCCCTTAACCGTTTGGTGGACATTCCTGTTGTTTTGGTATTGGGCTATATTTACAGTTTGTGTAGAAGGTATTTGTTTCTGTATTTATTCATTTACTTATTTAGGGGCTCATAGAGCCCAGGCTGGGCTGGAACTTGTTATGTGTGTAGCCGAAGATGACCTTGCACTTTTGATCGTGCTCCTGACTCACCTCCACAGTCCTGAGATTATGGCTGTGTGGCACCATGCAATGCTAGGGGTCAGAGTTCCCATCACTGCCATAAAGCACCATGATCAAAAGCATCTTGGGGAGGAAAGGATGTATTTCAGGCTTAGAGTTCTATATTGCAGTCTCTCATCAAAAGAAAACAAGGCAGGAACTTAAGTCTTAACATTGAGAGCATGGAGGGTTGCTGCTGGCTTGATCTTCACAGCCTCTTGGGCTTGCTTTCTTAACAGCACCGAGGACGACACTACAGTGAGGAAGGCTCTCCCACATCAATCACCAACCAAGAAAACGCTCTACAGACTTGCCTACAGGCATTCTGATGGAAACATTTTCTCAGCTAAGATTCCTTCTTCCCATGACCGTAGCTTGTGTCAAGGTGACATAAAACTAGCCAGCATACTGGGCAAACAGTCTGCCCATCATACTATATTCCCAGACTTGCATATAGGTTTTTGTGTAGACATTATTTTTTTCTCTTGGTTAAATTGTCGGAAGTGAGATGAATGATAGGGTGTGTTTACACTTTGGAATCTGAACATTTTTTCAAAATGGTCATACCATTTTTCTACCAACAGTTGTAGGGAGTTCAGTTTAAATAGTAGGATAAAAATACCAAAAATAAATAAATAAATAAATAAAATAAAAGTGAGTTCCATTCCACCTCCAAGTCTGTTTGTTGTTATTAGATTTCTAGGATTAGCAGAAACTCTAAAGCATATGTTTTATTCAGCTGGGGGTTAAATTTGACTCAACCATTTACATAGTTCATAAATAAATGAAACAGTTCTTTAGATGACCCCAGATGGCCCAGATTTTCTTATGCTACCTAAGGTGTACTCTGTCTACAACTAACTCAATGACATGAGCAAGTGGGGTATTCCCTTTAAGGGTCCCTGGAGGAGGTGTCGCGTAGCAGGGCGCATCAGAGATACAGGCGGGTCTGAGTCCTCACACTCATGGACGCTAATCTAAGTCACACCATGTCTTGTCTCTTCTCCAGAAAGAAGAGTGGCGCTTTGTCTGTCTAGGGGGATCAGCTTAGTTTGTGGTTTTGAGTTCTGAAGTGGGAGGTATTCTGAGGAGTAATTGGTGATCTGGTAGCAGCTGCTGGATCCTTAGTTCCGTATGTTTCTCTTTTGGGGGTGACTGGCATATTCCTTTCCTTCAAGAAATCTTCCTCCTTGGACTTGACTCTGAAACGCTAAAGTAGATTAAGGGGAAACTTCCCCACATGCATGGGGCTTCTTCACTCTGGAGGAACTGTGCTCCATCCTGACGCTAAGGAAACAAACTAGTATCACCCTTATTTCTAAAAAAAATGCTTTCAATTTCAGGTTGGGGAAATAGTTCAGTTGGCAAAGTGATTGCCCCATAAATGTGGGGATCTGAGTTTAACCCCGGCTGCTTCTTATAAAAAAAATTGTACTCTCAGCACTGGGGGTGGGGGTAGGGGGGACAGGCAGCTCCCTGGAACTCACTGGATAACATCCTAGCCATCTAGACTAGAGAGATATAAAAAGTAAGAATGTTGGATGACATACAGGACTGGCACCTGAGGATGTCCTCAAACACATATGCATACATGAGCATGCACAGCTTCACACATATGTGCACCTGCTTGATGAATTTTCACACACACACACACACACACACACACACACACACACACACACACACAACAAGAGCTACAACAAAATTCCCCAGACCTTCCGATTTTCCCATGAGGGTATGCAAGAGAGATTGAAGGCCAGGATCTGAGCTGGGGTAGGCCTAGTTCTCTGTCTATGGTCTAAGAAGGCCGACGGCTGGCTTTGAATATCAGCCCTAGAGTTCTGTTAAGTTAAATCCACGCCATCTTTCTAACATGGATGTCTTTTTGGAGGGTGCTGAAAGGAGGGAGTTTTTTTTGTTTTGCTGTTATCGGACAAGATGGTGGACAAACATAAACGGCTGAGAACTTGTTATTCGAGTGGCCAGGAAGGAAGGGAGGAAGGGAGGGAGCTCTCCTGTTTTCACAGGTTTCCTGTTCTTTGTTCTCTTCCCCTAGTGTAGACCCATTTTTCACTTTCCCCTATGTTGCTGATGCTGAAGGAAGGAGAGCCATGGAGTGTGGAGTGGAGTAAGAGGGAGATGGTGAAAAGAGACAGGAAACTGGATAGAATCAGGATTTAGGATCTAGAGTGGCAAGGTTCATTGAGGGAGTGTAAGCCACTTCCCTAGGCTCCTTGAAACTGTTAAGGGAAGTTCTGGGTCTCCAGTCACATGCAATCTGGTATAGACTTTACATTTAAATGTTAAGTGAAAGACAGTGAGATTGTGGGTGATTCAGACACAAGAGGAACTGTATCATTAACAGGATTGGGAGGTTCGTAAGTTAAGGAAATCCATGATCCCAGACCTTAAATATCTTCAGATATTTTTCAAAAAAATGAATTCAATTTTAAATTCAACAGTGATCCCAAATATGAGAGCGATTATCCGGAAGTTGGGAGCTGCGTGACTAAGTTTTTTTTTTTTAAATGAATTATTCAGTTCAAACTGATAGTTACAACATAGTTAAAATAAAAAGATGACTGGATGTGACCCAAACATGTCATGTGAAGACACAAAGATTTAAGATCCACAGTAACAACAGCAGAGCAGTTTAGTAGGAACAGAAAGTAGCTTGGTTGTGCAATAGCTAGCTGAGATTGTGGGTAGGTGTGAGAAGAAAATGTCAGGCACAGGGAATGGGGAATATGGATGAAGTGTACCAAGCAGACCCTTGGTGTCCGCACAGCATCTCCACACTCATTACCACCTGTGGGAGGAAGTGGAAAGAGCACTCTACTCTTAGAATGGGGAGAATTAAAAATTGAAATGACTAACTTTCTCAGAGTCAAAACATGTAGGTGGTTGAACTAGCACAAAGATTCTCATTGTCAAGAACCATGTTCTTTTTATTCTACCATGTACTCTGTGGAGGTCAGCCAGCCAGCCCTTCAGCCTCCAAGTCAGTGGTTCTCAACCTCTGGGTTATGACCCCTTTGTGGGGGTTGCACAACCCTTTCTCGGGGGTCACCTAAGACTACTGGACAACAAAAATATTTACATTGTGATTCACAACAGCAACAAAATAATAGTTATGAAGTAGCAATGAAATTAATTTTATGGTTGGGGGTCAACCAAAACATGAGAAACTGTATTAAAGGGTCATAGCACCAGAAAGGTTGAGAACCACTGCCATCAGCCTTGTGTGTCCCAGGCATTTTGCCCTGTGTCAAGTCTCCCAGACAGCTTCCATGGAAGGCTTCTGGGGAGACTTCTGAGATCCTGTAAGTGACACATACGTGGAGGGGATGGAGTCCCTTGAAACTATTCAGCAGTGAGTAGGTTACATCCCTGGATTGTGCGGTTGTATGAACTGTGTTGTCTAAAGTTCCATTGAAAGGGCCCAACCCATCTCTCTCCCTCTCTTTTTTTCTGAGGTGATTACAAAAGTGCTGGCGAATTCTTTCCACCAGTGGTTCCTGCACACTGCACGCACTCATGTTGTGGGACTCTTTTTGTTGTTGTTCAGAATTCACCTTAGGGGTTTTCTCAGAGTCTGCCTTCTTGCTCTATGGTGGTTTTTAGCTTTCTTTTTTCTTTCCAGGCTGGGTGGATGATGCAGTTTCATTTCTAGGTGTTAGGATTCTCTTTCACACTGGCTTGTCATGACCTTAAAGTATTGTAGGTTGCCTGCTTGCTATTTTTTTTCCCAGTCATACCACCAGTAATATAGAGACTTGTTTTAGTAAATGAATTCAGAAGTCCAGCATGAAGGGAGTCTGTCTTATAGTGTGAGCTGTGACATATACAGTCCAGTGTTGTTTTTTTAATTCTCCATGTTGGTAGGTTTGGGGTGTTGAGCTGAAGGCTGGCTATGTTTCTGAATTGACCTTAGGATGCTACACATGGCTTCTATTGTTAAGGGTGGAAAGGTATTTGTTATGATCATAATCGTCTTAATTATAATTGCTGTCATAGCTCTCTCCTGTCAGGTAATTGAGGTCTGATAGTCATTCTTAGCTAAAGCCACCCACAAAAACCACACACAGTGCGTTTTACTCAAAACAGTACTTTAACCACCACTTTGTGATGCAAAATCAGTGGAATTTTGGGTACTTTCTGTAAAATTGAAATCTTTATGGGGGTTTTCCGACATCCCGGTTGATTGTTAACAAGTGATCAGTGAACTAGAGTTAAGTGGATTTGGCTAAACACTTGACTTCTGGGACAGGATGGGACAGCACTGAGTACAGTCATCCGGAGGGAGCTGGCTCTCCTTTTGAAAGATGTGGCTAAGTAAGAGGTGTTGTACAAGATCTCTCGGTGTGGAAGGCAGATGTGTTAGGGGCATACCTGTTGCTTATCTTTGCCACAGGGTTTTCAGTCTTGATACCGTATTCACAGTTAGTGCTTTCTAGCCTGTAGCGTCTCTTATGAAAGAGATTTGAAAAGAAAGATCGGTGGGTAGTATTTGCCATGCACGGATAGGAGTGGGGAGGGGATGACTCCTAAAGTAGGCTAGCCCTGTTCTGGAAGGCGGGCAGCAGCTGACTTGGGAAGAGCTAGCTCTGTCTTGCAGAAGTCAGGAGGTGTGTGTTTATTTTGGACCGAGTGCTCAGGAAGTTGCTCTCCCTGTTGAAGGCCCCAGGGCTCACCTTCTAAGGCTTGGTACTGCTCTGTGGTTTGGTAGACTGAGCATGTTGTCTTTTATGTGAGAGACCCTGTCTCATAACCAATCAACCAACAAACCAAACCCCCAAAGCAAAATCTGATTCGGTACGGTGGCAAACATTTAAGCAAATAAAGCCACAAAGACTTTCTTGTACATGGGCACCGAGCTGTCATATCTAACGCTTAGCCTGGAAACGATGCTTCTTCATGGGGGGTAGGGGGAGGTAATTTTGAAG
Organism: Rattus norvegicus; assembly: GCF_021556685.1. NCBI lineage: Eukaryota > Metazoa > Chordata > Mammalia > Rodentia > Muridae > Rattus > Rattus norvegicus. Next base: position 142,717,309 of record NC_141537.1, on the reverse strand, counting down.
GTGACCTGGATCTCAATCCCTGAAATAGAGGTGCAGAAAAGGTGCCGTGTGGAGGCAGTGGAATCAGGGCCCTCTCAGAGGCCCTGGGAGAGTTACCTGCAGATTCAGTCTTAGCTACACTACACTAGCTTTGGCGTTGACGCCCACATTCCCAGGGTAGGACCTGCTGAGTGTAAGGCGGAGTGACATTCCAGTTTCAATTATTTTCTGCTGAAGCTGGCAAACTGAATGAAGATTTATGACAGGATTCAAATGAGACACGACAAACCTGTAAAAGCTGCCACCTAAACATGTCAATGCCGACGTTTCCAGTGAACTGGATAGGACGTGGAGAGACACAGCATACACTGCCAACCACGCTGTACTGGATAGCTTGAGAGATCAAAGACTAAACCCAGGGCAAAGAGCAGGTCCTTGCTGGCCGCACAGCATTATGGGATTGAGTACAGCCGCCATTTTGGTTTTAGAACAAAAGCACGTGTCTCTCGCAGGCTTTACCTTATGGTGGAAAATTTTAAACTGACTGGAAAATTGATTTAAGTTACCTGATTTATATGGTAAAGTGTCAGTTATGAAACTACCCATTAAGATGGAATTTAATCTTGACCCAGTTCTCTGGGCTGGGTGAGAATTAGTCCTATTAACCAAAGCACAGCAACTAGGCATCAAAAAGAGCCGCCAAAGCCAGCCTTGCTTCAGGAAGGGACGCGTTTTCTATATTTGGGTAGAAGAATGAGCCTAGGACAACACAAACATCATAAAAGGTCTGTGATAGGACCCTGACCATCGGGGGCATGGACCAAAACTAATTTCAATGGTTAGTGACACTTCCTTCCACCTGGGGGATGCCAAGTTAAAGGTCCTCACAGTATACAGCACCCTGGACTTTGTCATGCCAGGTGCCTTTGACAGCCTGGTGCCACCCCAGTCACTGAGGAGAATAAGTTCTGTACTAAGTTCCCTCTGATATCTGTTTTACTGATTTCCCCCTGGAATATAAACGGTTGTTTATTTTCAAAAACCAGGTCAACATTTCATGAATCAATCTGGTAACCAAATCAGTTTTTAAATGTAGTTTAACTCAGTCCCAACGGGGAGAAAAGTCGAACACTGGAATTGCTCTCAAGCCACAAGGAGATGCCAAATGAAAGCCACCAGTCACCGCATAGTATTCTGCGTCATTTATTAAATAATTTCAGGTATGCACTTACAAACTTGACTTGCTTCAGAACTCTGCTTACGGTTCATTTTTTAAACTTTTGTGCAGAGATGGTCTAGTAAAACGAGACCCAGGTACAAAACAAGCAACAGGTAGAAAACACTTCCTGTTATACTTGCACACATCCAGAAAAGAAATCATGTGACAAAGAAATAAAACCCAAACGTGGCTCTCTCAGAACAGCACTGTCAGTGTTGAGCTCTGCACCCTAAGGGGGCAGCTATGCATCCTAAGGGGACAGCTCCTACTTTGCCTTATATGGATGTATATGTGTATATATGCATAATAACTTCTCACCTACTGCATCATGTTGGTTCAGATGAAGAGAATCTAGAAACCATCAGCTAGCTCATTTGACTATAACGTGACATCAAAATTCACCTGGGAGATGACACTGACTGGTCAGCAATATGCTGTTATTCCAAACGTCGTGTAAAAAGTTCCCTTTAAAAAAATTATTTCATCGACTCCTTTCAAGCTAACGTGTGAGCCTCTAACATGGCTCTCTTAAAGAAATACTTTAAATGATTAATTTTGAAGCTTAAAATTACCCTTGAAACTAAAGTTGCTTTGTCTCAAAAATGAATGTTGTTTGAATGGTTCACAGACCTGGAGTTATCACTAGGATACGAGGCACTAATGCCATTAGCAACGAGAAACAGCATCACCATAGGATAATTACAAGGTACAAAATTGCCCAGGGGCCAGAAACTTGCTATTAATATAATTTTGGCAGCAGCATCATCATTTGATATTTAACCATTTATTACATAAGTATTAACAGATCAGCTTCAAAGATGCGCACTCCCTTAAGACACTCAGGAGTTACAGAGTTATGGTGATTGCATAATTTGTATTGCACAGTTTTATAAAAAACATAAATACTGGCTATTCTAGTTTTAAATACAAAATACATGTCATATACTTTTAAATCTATAATCTGGTTCAAGTGCAAATCAGGTACTTTCTGTAGTCCTTCCAAAAAAGGCATTTTTAATATTTTTGGCAGGAGTGACAAGTCACCATGCCAACAGAGCTAATTACAATACGAAAGTCCAAACCTCTGAGAATTGCAATCATATACATACAATACAAAACCGAGTATTTACAAATGTACTAAGCGCACATGTAACCTTAGAGGGCAGATCAGAACCAAGAGCCAGACCCACGCTGACAATAATTTAAAAAGGGTTGAGTACAGTCCCTCCGTCTCATTTGCTTAGGCTGGCTGCTGTGGGTTGACATTCATGTGAGGAGGATGTCCTAGAAGGCCAATTCTTTGTTTCTGCTTCCTTTGTTCTGTCATCTGGAAAGTTAAAAAGTTTCATCATTACACTCAGACACTTCCTGTGCGTCAGGTCACACACTGAACCATAGATTTACCTCTGTGGTTATGGGTTATACTGAAACCCACTTTCTACAAATAGTGTACTGTCACACACACACACACACACACACACACACACACACACACACACACACACAGAGAGAGCTTGAACAAGAGCATCTTCCTCTGCAGATGGGGAATTTTCTGGCCTCATCATGCAGGGTGATATTCAGAAGTACTGCTTGCTACTTGTTTCATAGAGAAACAAAAAACAGATGAAGCACCACTTCTAGATCATTTCCAAAAACCATTTCCAAGTGACGTAGAGACTCATTGGAAAATGGCATTTCACTATGACTATGTTATGTCACATTATCTGGGAAAGCCGTGTTTATAGAATCCCTGGGTCTGAGACTTTGTGTCCACGTTCTTCAAGGGGTCTTGGATTTCCCTGCTCAGTGATTCTTTGAGGTCAGAAAAGAAGTTACCTGGCTGTTCTAGGACAGATGAGGGTCCTCACTCCTGCAAGGTGCAGGGTAACTAAAGGTTATATAAACAGCACCCTGGCCACCACTGGATTTTGGGTCACATCAGGATATAACATTTCTCAGTGTGGGTTTCCCTGAGAAAGTATACTCTCAGCCCAGAGTGAGAGGTTGGCTTTCTTCTGGCTACTGGGTTGAGTTCTCACTTTGGGTCTCTAGCTCTCTCCTGGATGTTTTATAACTCAGTTCTCTGCAGTAGGAGTTTTCTCAGCATTCTCAGGACTGCTTCTGAACCTGAGGTTCATGAGGTAACTAAGATAAGAGACTATATGAACACGTTAGATGAAGTCACGTGTAAATAGCATAAGGTTTAGGATAGAATAGTAAAAAACTAAAGACTTTAAAATCAGACAGTCGATGTTAAATGTGATTTAACTTCCGCCACTTCGTGTATTAGTCCATGACATGATGGTACTTCTGTCTGGAGGGTAGGAAGCTGAGGACGAATGTAAATGAGAATGGATGCAGATGTCTAAGCATAGTGTCACATCCAGGGTTCGCACCTGAACTGTTCGTACCGGTCCATACCTACCATAGCTACTCTAGCCCAAGTTGAAAATGGTTATACTTTGCTTTCTCAAAGCAGAGCACTTCACTGTTTAAACCGAGAGATGCTATTTTTACACTCAAATGGAAATGCTTTCTTTATTTATAATTTAGACAAAAGGATGTACAAAGATTGAACACCTCCACTTGGAAGTTTTAAACGAAGGTTTTTGGAAGGAACTGAATGAACATACTCTAGCCAGCCTCCGATGTTTACACTTACAGGTTCAGCTGAGGAAGGAGATGTTCACAGGGCACATGGAATACACTCATGGTTACGCTAACGTGTCAGTCACATGCTCATCTGAATGGCCGACAGTTCAGATGGAGTAGCTCAGGTAGATTAGATAGGTTGCTCACATCAACTGCTGTCTGGACAGGCAATCTTGTGAGGAATCCATTCATATCTTGATAATCTCAAGTATTTAAACAGGTTTAGAAATCTTGGCATACTAACCCTCAATGAAAGGGTACTTTCCTAAAATGAGGCGCTGCTAGGTCCTTGCAGCTCAAAGCTAGACCGTACAGTCTTCTCTGTGATGCTTTCAGTAACTGCCTGTACCAGAGAAAAACTTTTCTGTACTCGGGCCTCCTCTCTGCTCAGTAAGTCACTTACTTTATCTTTGTCTTAAACTCACAACCTGTAAAGCTTTCTGCCTTTTAGCAAGTGAGTCTTTGGCTTCACTTAGAGCCATCAACGGCTCCCTCCCTCATGGTCCTGGTCTTCCTTTCCATTTGTTTCTTTAAAGCTTGTTGGCAAATCATATCTCTCCCTCAGAAACCAATAAGACCCATAGAGCTGTAGGTTAGTGGTGAATTCTTAATGCCTAATCATGTCAAGTACCCAGTACAGACCTATCTGACTTTGATTGTTTCCATAGAATGATCCGTAAATGGTTCAGCACTATAACCACCCAGCAAAAACATTAAAATATAGACAAGGGGGGACCAGGAACAGAATCTGATCTATCAGGCCTGCTGTGGGGGGCCCTAGGAATATGGACTTCTAATGACTTCCCGGGTGTTAGAGTATTGCTGGCTTGTTTTTGAAGAGCTGGGCATGTACATTTTGTACATGTTTTCATGTATCCCTGTTTCCTTTTTCTTCCATGAAGACAGGTCTTGGAGAAGATTCTCTCCAACTGAGAATACAGTAGCACACTATTTGATTGTGTGATCTGAATCAACCTGGGCCTCTTAGACAGGAGGAAGCCATAGCCCTTCCATTGGAGGAATTGGTTTATCAGAAACAACTACAAGGGAGTTAACAAAAAACAAAAGCCATAAAACAGCTAAGGACTAAATCTGACTTAAGAGGAACCAAGGCCAATGGAATTGGACACTTAGCATTACTTTTGTACTGACCCTGCCTGTCTATCCAGACTTTCCACAATAGACCCTATCTGGCTATCTTACCGAAAGGCACTACTCACTACGTGTTCCCATCACCGTGTCAGGAAATAATCTGTCCTAATCTCGTATAGCATACGCACTAGACATCCAAAGCAAAACTGACTACTGATAAAAGTCCCCGTCAGATTTGTACTTAAGTAACTGAGTCATGTAAAACACCCTTGATGTAGGACAGTCAAAGGTTTTAGAATCTCCACTCAGCTGAAGATGTGCAGTTGATGTAGTGTTGTGCTATACCAATGCAGAAACTGCGCTGAATATCTCTGTGCTGCCTTTTGCCTTCTGTTGATATAGCTATAGATATACATATAAATCAGACAGCAGCAACGTCACTAGAACAAGAGACCCAGCATGGGTGATCATGATATGAGTAAAAGCCAGCACAGGGCGGAGGCTTACCGCTTGTGCACAGATATCTTAGTCTCGCTCAAACAGATCTTAATATTCTCTGAAAAACTTCTGGTTACACATGGAAAACATCCTGGTTACTGAGATTTCAAATAGCCAAGTCTAGTAACCAGAATTCCTTCCTATGGTTCTATAGAGTCAGTCAGACCTAAATGAAGAGCCCCAAATGCTTAGAAGTAAAAACAAAACAGTAACCCAAAAACCACAAAAACAAAACATCTGAATCAAGCCCCAAACATAGCATCTGCTAAATATGAAATAATATTATATTATTAATATTATATATTATATATTATATTAGTGTTGTCAAACCCTTAGAGGTCCCCCCCCCCCAATGTTAAATCCTATGTCACCGACAAACTTTCTAGACTCTGAACCATGCACAAACAACTCTGAGAAGGTCTTGGAGCAATGGCTGCAGTCTTCCCTTAAGCTCACTGTGAGGAACTCATCATTCCCTTTTGTCCACTCCTACAGAAACTGGTTCACACCTCTGTAACACACTGTGCTTAATGGAATGCACCTGACTGCTAAGTCCTGGTGGGGAGACAGCTAGTTCCAGAAAGCAGATGCTAGGCCCTCTTGCCCTCGTGTCCTTGATATCTAGTGCTGTGTGTGAGAAACTCGTGGCTCCAAGTGTTGGTGGAAGGGAGGAGTCAGGTTAACCTGGATGTGCAGCCATTCCTTGAGCGTGCCATGCACTGTCATGCATTTGCTCATGCTGCTTCCTTTCCGGGAAGGCCCCTACTGTAGTTCTCTGCCAGCCCAGAAGCCACCTCCTTGTGTGATTCAGAAGCTACACTTCTTTCTCACTCTAAGCCGCTGTTGGGCCAGCCTTCTTTGTGTTCCATGGGGCTCCATTCACTCCTTCTCTTTCTTTCTTGCTAAACATGGAGTCCTAGAGGGTAGATGTCTTGGCTCTTTCATGAAAAAGGCAACATGCTAATACAACTGAGATGTTCAGCAATTCTTACATTCCTAGCATAACAGGTAAGGGGCGATGTCTTTTAGGAAGCCAGTCACATTTCCAAGAAAATGACCCTTTTGCTTAGTATTTGCCCTTTTGCATTATGTAGGAAACATGCAAAAAAAATGTATGAGGTTCTTACATTAGTCCTCCTCCTTGGAATATGGATGTAAGAGAATCACATTTAGTATTCAGAATCTCTTGGGAGGGGAAACTTGGAGATGAGAAGCATCATTTAGTACTTAGAATAGCAACCTTAAGCAACCGGTCTCGGTGGAATGAATGAACACCTGACACCACTAATCATGTTTTCACTAATACCCTCACAAGGACAGCACCCCTAGTTGGTAGTTTGGGAGAAAAAAAAACACCCAAAGACCTCAAGCACAGCAAGGAGTGAAATCTAAAATCATTCATACTTAAATGACTATTGCTCCATTGCTGGTTTCTGGGTCAGAACATCTACAGAATAGCTAAGGGATGAAGCAAGTTTTTAGATTTCCCAGTGAATGGCCGTCTTTCATGGCTGTAGTAAAAATGTCAGAGTTTCTTGTTCTTGAATCACTTGTGGGGTTTTTAGACCTTAATCCATTTTGCTGCCTTTTGTGGGCAGGAATCCTTGCAATGACCAAAACCAGATCTGTAACATGTCACCATGAGTTCTGATACACAACAGCTTAAAAAGTGTTTAAAATTCTCTTAACACCAAACTTAATAACACGCAGACCTAGTCAAGTCGGTTCGGAGATGTTGCACACAGGTTTGTTAAGACGACTCATTAAGGAAGCAATTTCTACCTCCTTTTGAATGAAACAACCCTTCCCTGCCCCCAAAGCAACAGTGGTTTGTTTTTTTTTCCTCCCTGCATTTCTTAGCATGTTAAGACTTTGGCAATTCAATCCTGGGAAAAGAACTTCAAAATGTGCTATTGCTTTTCCATGTTTCTTTGTAGCCTAGAACACTTTCCAAGAAAAAAAAAAGTTCATTTTCAGAATCCCTCAGAGGCGAGGGCTTTCTGAAGAGTCGTTCCAACTGCCAACCTGAAAACTGAAAAAAGAATATAAGAAGGGCTGGGGATCAAACGGTTGAAACCACCCAGGATCTAAGGTGACTTCATGACTCAGTCTATGGTTGGTCAAGTGTCAGCTCAATCGAAACAGCTCTACCCTGGCCTGAGTTTACAAAAGCTGTTTGCAGCTTTTTTTTTTTTTTTTTTTTGGAGGGGGGTGCATGATAGTGGATGCATCCTCAGTCCCATGAAATAGTAAGGTTCTTCTCCTTGAAAGAGAGAGAGAGAGAGAGAGAGAGAGAGAGAGAGAGAGAGAGAGAGAGAGAGAGACACAGACAGGCAAAAGAAAATTTGTTTATCACAGAGGTCAAACTGAATACCAAACAGAAGAACTCAAACCTACTCAATGCATCAAAGCAGGCTAACACTGAGGGTTGAGCGGGTGGATGAGGGCTTCACTCCCTCCTGCTGTGGTGTACTGTGGGGGATAAGTTACCAGAAAACTAGGGAATTGGTAAGGCCGCCCATGCTTTCCTGAGTATTTCCCTAGACCTGCCATTCCTGCTCTATTTCCTCGGGCCAACTCACACCAAGGTCAAGGTTCACTGGTCTGTGAAGTGGAGCTCCAGGCAGCTTCTGAATCACTGGACGTGAGCCCCCCGGAAGACAGACTCTGCATTGTGTAGACAGGGATTTTCAACAGAACCTGAAGGGAAGGGCTGCCTTGATTTTACCACCACAGAACACTCCAAAACCTAATAGTTTAGTTTCAATATATTTTCAGAAACTCTCGGGTAAACTGGAGACACCCAATTGTTCCTATCAGTAGAGCACACCCCTACGGAGCTAGGGAGGTTGATAATGATGAAGAGTCATGAGGAACTCAGTGAGAGTTAGGGACACTGTAGAGCTAGGAGGCCTGAAGTCGGGCGAACGCTCTGAGAAGTGGTATTGGCGTCACAGGAGCGCCCGTGTTTAAGTGTCTTGGATCAGAGTCCAAGAATGGTTTTTTGTACCTAATTTAAAGCATCTAATTGGACTGAGCCATAGCTATTTCAGACGGGAGGGAAAAGCTTGCTAGACTGTGGAGTTCGCCAGCCTTTCAGGGGCTGGCGGGGGACAGAGGCAGACACAGCCATTGATGTATTCATGAGTCAGCTCGGTCCTGTGAAACCCCGTTAAATGTCTCCCAGCAGGATGGGCAGTTAATAAGCAAAGTCATCGAGCAAGATCTTCATCAGCTTTCTTATTTAGGGTACTGCACATCTCAGGTGGTTGCCAAGCTCTGGGCTGCAGATGGCTCTCATCGATAAGACCTTTTCTCATCTTTTATTATTTGTATCTTAGTGTGTTTGAAAGGAAAGAACTTGAGGCCCAAAATGGTACCTTAGGGCACAGATGAGCCAAATTCAGCTGGGAAAGAAATATAATTGAAAGCAGAATTATTAAAAATGCTCTTTCAACTGTCTCTGAGAAGTGTTTACTGCAAGCCAGCTCCTCTCTAGTTTTGAAGTGCATAAAGGTAATACGTCATCCGTGGGTACACCTTGCTACTTACCTCCAGGGCAGACTGTCCAGTTCCTACTGTTGTGGCTGTGGTCCCATTAAAACGCCTTCAGAACCATATGAAGTTGAGCTGAACCTGTAAGTGTGCGGCTATCCCTGTGAAGCTGCTGCCCATCCCTGGATCAAGTCCTTGACCCAAAGTGGCCCCTATCACTATACAACTGTCTGGCAACTTCTGTGTTCTTAAGGCATCAAAGGTCTGTGGGTGGAGGACAATAAGCTAGGTTTGGTGTCTGTCACCTTTTCCAACTTCCTTCAAGGGGCAGGATGGGGGCTATGTTTCTGAGAGGACTAGAACGACTCCCTAAAACTTGCAGTTTCTCTTAGGGTGCGGAGTTTTAAAATGCTGGTGAACACTTGAGAAGTAACAGGGCTAAGAAACTAAGGCAGTGATACAGCTGTCTCCTGAGAGGCCCTGCCACAGCATGACAAATACAGAGGTGGATGCTTGCAGCCAACCGTTGAACTGAGAATGGTGTCCCCAATGGAGGAGTTAGAGAAAGAACTGAAGGAACTGAAGGGGTTTGCAATCCCATAAGAATAACAATACCAACCAACCAGAGCTCACAGGGATTAAACCACCATCCGAAGAGTGCACATGGACAGACCCATGGCTCTAGCTGCATATGTAGCGGAGGATGGCCTTGTTGAGCACCAATGGGAGGAGAAGGTCTTGGTCCTGCCAAGGCTCAACCCCCCATTGTGGGGGAATGTCAGGATAGAGAACTGGGAAGGGGTGGGTGGATGGGTGGGGCAACATCATCATTGAAGAAGGGGGAGGGAGGATGTGATAGGGGGTTATGGACGGGAAACAGGGAAAGGGGATAACATTTGAAATGTAAATAAAAAGTTTCCAATTAAAAAAAAAAAAAGCTAAGGCAGAACTAAGCACACACTCTCCCATCAGTGAGTCAAGTCCCAAAGGGGACAGCTTTATGCAGTGTGTTGTCTTTCTTGCCCAGCACTTCGCTGAGAAAGTTTACATATTGAGACCACACCCTTAGTAGCACAGAAACAGTGACGTATTCACACTACATAAGGGCAGCCAACACAGTGACTGGGGTGGGGGGTGGTAGTGAGTGTCTTCTGACCCTCAGTCCCCTCTATGGAGGTGAGAAGCTTCATCACTGTAGCATGAACATTGCCTATCTTTCCATCAGAGTAGGGACGGCGTCGACAGTGAGTGTGGGGGTGAGGGGTGTGGCCCTTTACCTGGTCCTTTAGTTCTGACAGCTGGCCAGAAAGATTGGTGACCAGCTTCATGGTGGACTCCAGCTTCTCCTGCAGGTTCCTCAGCTCGTTCTGTTCCCCTTCAGAGTCACTGCTGACCAGGGACATGGCTCTCATCCTGGGGAACCAATCAAGGTTTCTTTCCTAGAAATCACAATGGGAAGCAGAGGGAGTTACTCCTAAAGGTGGGAACGAGAAGAGATATCTTTATGCCATCTTCCCATGGCTGGCATTAGTCTTCCTCATTTGCTCTTCACGTTTTTTTTCCCCCATATGAAACAGGTCTCATTATGTACTACTCACTGGCCCAAAAGTATATAGACCAGACTGGCCTTGAACTCACGGAGGTCTCTGGCCCTGACACAAACATTGAGAGTAGAGGTAGGTGTTCACTACTGTGATTGGCCCACTTAATTATTTTGAGAAAAGGACTCTTATACATGTCAGCTCCCCAACTTGGCTAGACTTGCTGGCCAGCAAACCCCAGGGATCTCCACTCTTCGGGGAGTACAGGTATGGGCCACCTTGTCTGACTTCTTAAGTGGGTGCTGGGGAACCAAACTCAGGTCCTCATGCTTGTGGGGTAAGCACTTTACTGCCTGAGTCATCTCCCTAGCCTAGAGAAGCTGTAACCAATGCCAAGGAACTCTTAATTCCTAGAAGAGGAAACGGCTGTAAAATTGAATGTAAGCACAGAGTTAGGCTTCCATTTAAGCTCCTAACTGAACAGTCAACATTGCCACTTTCACTTGAGTCTTTATTACTATGGCTCTTGTCTTTGCCAGGTTACATACATGACTGACAAGCTTTGTCTCAGATCAGGGCAAAACATGCAGAACAAGCTTTAGTAATGTTCAAGTTATAACTCAGGCACTGAATGCATTCACACTGCTGCATAGCTACACTGGAATATTTTACTTTATCTGAGGTTTTGATCACTGTAGGTACCTCAAACTGTGTTGTATTTAAAAGGAATTACCCAGGGGGCAGGGAACACATTAAGTTCCCAACTGTTCTGACATTTTAAAGGACAGGTTGTGAATTTGCTTGGGCAAAGGGACTGTTAAGGGGACTGAAGATGAGGCATGGGCTCCTCAATCCATTTCCAGTTTGTGAACTTATGGAAGGTACCCCTGTGTTCCTTCCAGACTTCAGTGGGTGACAGATGCTGCCCACTATACAAGGCAGGGCCATTAGGCCACGTGACCCACCCAATTCCATTCTTTTGATGTCTCAGCCTGTACAGTAAATGGTCGTGTGAACAGTCTTTCTCACCTCTGGCTAACAGAGTGGGACTTTTCCTTCTCCCACCTCACTTCCTTCTTCCCATGATGCCTCACTCCTCGACAGCATGCCTCATAGGTTCTGAACAGAGGGGCAGGAATGCACAGAAATCCAGGGGAACTGACTCATTCTGGGCCTAGCCAGTGTCCTCTCACCTGGACCATTTTGATCTTATCAGTACACACTGCACACTTTTCAGAACACCCCTGTAGGCAGGAACAAGGTACTATTGTTGCTTTGATCTACTGTGGGTTCCCAGCCTTTCTCTGGGAGCCAGTCTTTTCTAATATAGACTATTTTTGCTCTGTGAACCCTATAGACTCTGTTATAACTACTGTTGCCTCCTTCAAGGTATCTATATACATTATATAAAAGAAAAGATGCAGCTGTGTGCCAATAAAACATTATTTACAAAGTGCTGGTGGCTCACTAGGTTGGGACTGTGGACTAGTGTTGGCCAATCTCTGTTGTATGTAATAGCAGTGTCAGTGTCTTCAGACTCTAGAGACCCAAGTCTAGATAGGATATATCAGTTAAGACCATTAAACTGTCTTCAGTTAAGGTGATCTTTCGGGAGAAGCCATGCAAGGGCCTGGTAAAAAATAAAGAAGGCAAGCCATGTACTAGCACATCTTTGTGTGTGTGCGTGTGTGCGTGTGTGTGTGTGTGTGTGTGTGTGTGTGTGTGTGTGAGTGGTGGAAGGGGGTTGTGATCTCATGTATTCTGAGCTGGCCTCAAACTCATTGCGTAGCTAAGATAACCTTGAACTCATGATCCTCCTGCCTCTGTCTCTTGACTGTTGGAGTTATAACTATGTACTGCCATGCCAACTTATGTGGTTCTGGGCAAGCATTCTACCAACTGAGCTCTATTCCCAGCTCAAATCACATGGTAAAATGTCAGGGGAGTCCAGGCACTCACTACTCTTTAAAGTGAGGGGCTGGACCCACCTCAGTGGAGTGACTAGATCAAAGCTGATCGTCAGTGTTTACGGGAGGATGGAGGGATCCTTCATGAACTCTACTCACACAAGCTTAAATAGCTAAATATGAGCTGCTTACAGTGTTTCTGTGGAAAGACAAACATGGCGGTGTCTACCCTGCTATACCCCATGATAAACATTCATGCTACTCCACATCCACATTTATTCTAATCAATTTCTCAACAGAGCGACAGGCAAAAGATCAGCCCATAAAACACTCTGATTCAAAGCCACTAGCTAGAGCTCTGAAGAGTTTCTCTACCTGTAATCTGTTACCTACGGGTCAGCTTCAGTGACCTGCTGCTGCTGAACCTCTACACGCCTGTCTCCATCATGTAGACACATAACTCCATGTTCCCACCAAGGAAACATCTCAATTTAAGGGATGAAATGCTGAGGGGGAAATGAACTCTGTATTTTAGAAGACAGAAGCATGTGGCCGCTGGGTAGTGAGTTTTCTCTTGTCAGGGTAAACTAGCTTCTGGAAAGGGGTCAGATGTCGGGGATTGGCTGACAGAGTCGTATACCCAAATCCACGGAGGGATCTCACAGTCCAACTTACCCAATCAAAAGCCTCAGCTATCCAACCTCACTGTATTAAGTTTTGTAGAATTATCCTAGAGGAGAACGAAGACCCCAAATCTTACTGTCATTGTCAAGCTCTGACAGTGGCAAGCTCTGAGAACCCACTATCAGCTGGATGCAGAAGAGGATGCAGATTCCACCAGCACAGATGTGATCAAAGTTCTGACTTGGGTGTAGGAGACAGGACTTAAGTCCATTTTCAAATAAGATCTTAGGAATTAATCTGTATTTGCAAATTGTATATCACTGTGGCTGAGAATACAGGTGGGCCTCTTATCGTTATTTGAGCTCAAGTGTGTGTAAGTAGGAAAGCACTTTAAAAGTGTAACAAAACCAACATAAACTATGGGAAACCTTATTTCACATGTGTGGCACTGAGCATGGTGCAGTGGCCACAAAGATATGGTCGATGCATCTGGGTCCTGGGACCTATTTCAAAGGAGATATGTTTGCCTTGGACACCTGAGTAGGAAGTGGGTCTTCCGTCTACGGCCCAGGTGTAATGGTCACCAGTGTGGCTGGAGATGGAGGTGAGGGTGGACAGGCAAGGTAGCTTAGAGTGTAGCTGTCCAGTGGCCCAGGAAGGGTCTGGGATAGAGAGAGCGAGGAAATGAAGGAAAGAGGAGGGAAGGAGCCGTGAGAGAAGAAAGGCTGGTATGGGGCACGCATAGTGAGTAGCCACAGGCTCATTTGCAATTAACTTATTACTGCTCAGCAAATGGATGCCCCAAGGCCAAGCTGGCAGCAAACTCCTCTAAGGTCAGGCTCTCTAGTGCCCTATCTGCTTAGCAAAGCTTTTACAAAACACAAGATGGATTTCCAAAGAGTCTGTGTCAGTGAAATCTTTAAGACTCCAGGAGACCCTTGTATGGGTGTGCACACAGCTTTGAATCTGGGGAACAGTAATACATGACTGAACAATGACAGAACCATGAGGCTGTGCTATGAATTCCCACCTTCTTCTGCATGCAGCATGTGTGACATCTACCCTCCTCCCAGTTCCAGCAGTGACTGCAGGAAGGTCTTTGAACTCGCGCACAGTTCTTCTGCCTAAGAGTCCTTGACTGAACTTTTACTCTTTCTGTCCCCCCTCCCCCAACTCCCCCTGCTCTATACATGGGACATCTGTGACTCTGGGATATGAAGGCCCTGCTCAAGGAGTCCATAAAGCCATCCACAGAGACAATGTACCTTTAAACCATAGTAAACTGAAAGAGTGCTGTGGAACACTCTCTCAACCTTACGGAGCATCCAGGACAGCAATGAAAGGCCATGTGTTCTAACCCTGTGATAACCCTTCATTCTCTATTTCTTAAGAGATCTTCCATGAAAAGGTAGGGGAAGCGGGTTTTCTGGGTTATGACCCCTTTGCTGTCTCCTTAAATTTGTAATGTGAAACTGGGGTAGGAGGAACCCCACTAAAATCCTAACACGTCGAAGACAACCTTACTGGAATAGAATCCAAGTTCTGTGCTGAAATAACAGATCCTTAAATGTGAGAACCTTGGTATTGCCAGTATTTTAATGAATCACCTGGCTGTTAGGTCAAATCTCCAATTACGAAGTGGTTAAAATTAATTAGCAATTCTAGCCAGACTCTTCTCTCAGTTTCCAGGTGGTTTTTGCATGTGGCTCAATAGGATAAGCTCCTGCTGGGTGAGGTTCCTCATCAAGAGGGTTCCAGTCTATACAGAGACTCAATCTGAGAAGAAAATGCTCAGAATATGCAATAGAGTGAGAATGTGTGTGTGTGTGTGTGTGTGTGTGTGTGTGTGTGTGTGTGTGTGTGTGCGCACGCGCGCGTATATGAGTGAATCCTGGGATTTTTTAATGTCATTACAAACTTGTCATCCACAAGTTCTGTAGCCCATGAAGAGCTCTAGTCACTTGCCCTGAAGTCTACTCAGGATCAAAAGCATGCCCCTGCCTTGGTCGCTCTTGCATTTTTGGGAAAGCCATCCTTGACCAAGACATTCCGTTTCTAAATGAGTTCACACTGTGGGGAATGTGTGTGGTGGTAGTGGGGGGAGGGGGTCACACGGCATCTGCCACTCTGGGTCTGCTCTATCCTTCTTGGTCTTCCTCACTCGGCTTGCTGCTGGCATCTCACATGCCAATGCTATGAGGCACTGTCTGCCCTGGTCCTCCCACAATCCAGTCAGGCACTTCCCATCCTTGCAAATGCTTCCTGTGTCAGAGCACAGAGACTAACTGAAGCCACAGCCGGAAGCAGGCTAACCACAAGTGCTAAAGTTCTGGTTAGTTCTTTTCTAGGTAAAGTTGGAAAAGTCCCTGCAAAGGCAAACACTCAAGTTTTAGACATGGGGGTGGCACTGATCAGCCACTCCCAACACATCCTTGACTGGAAAGAGGGAGTGTGTGTGTGTTTGTGTGTGTGTGTGTGTGTGTATGTATGTGTGTGTGTCCGTGGGGGGGGGGAAAGGGGGGAGTTAGGGGTAGGGTTTGGAGCAGAGCCAGGGAGAGGAAGAGCAGAAACGGGTAAGAGAGGATGGGCTGTGTCAGCACTGCTGAGGCAGGTGCTTTCTCTTCCCAGGTTCACGTGAAGGTGCTGTTCTGAGAAAGACTCCAGAGAATCTATGGCCTCCTCAGAGGGAGCCTGCTCAGGTAGAGAATTCTGTTTACTGCATAAACAAGGGAAGGTTACTTACCAAATCCTTCCTTCCTTCCTTCCTTTCTTCCTTCCTTCCTTCCTTCCCTCCTTTCTTTTCTTTTCTTTTCAGTTTTTCTCCTAGTAATGTATTTATTCCCTTCCTTCTTTTATAGAACGATTAGAACATGAGGACTTGGGGGTGGGGTAAAGGGTAAACATATGGGTCATGGAAGAGAAGACAAGTTCTAGAAATGGAATTCTTAAAAAAAAAAAAAGAAAGAAAGAAAGAAAAGAAAATGGAATTCTTGCTTTGCTCCCAAGTAACCCCTCTGGAAAATGTCTAGATAGCAAGACTGTCTTTTCAACTCAGATGGTAATTGCAACTCTATGTCTCTGGTCACACTAGAAACAGAGGCCAGGAAATAAGCTGGAGTTCAGTCTTCAATCCCTCGGAATGCTTAGAGGAGGAGGGAGACTGAAGGTAATACTTAATTTTGCCAAAGCAGACATGTAGGGTGCCCAGCAGACTGGAATCAATTTCCCCTTTGGTGAGCAAGACTGGGTCATTTACGCTGAAGAAGAAATGAACTGTTCTTTAGAGCATTTGCTTGTTATGCTCTGTGACGTTCTAATTTACACATTAAAACCCCTAGAAAGTATATTCCAACTTGGTAAAGTCAGTGGAGGGGCATATGAGGCCCAGAGGCTTTTAGGGCAGCGAAGCTATTAGGTGTGATTCTGTAGTGACAAACCACACGTTTGTCAGAAAACACTGGATCAAACACCAAGAGCAATCCGACCAACATGGCCTGTGACTTTCACAACAGTGTCACAGTCTCTGTGTCTGCTGCTACTGATCTATCTGTACCTATCTATAGCTATATCCTCAGTAGTCTGTATTGGGTTAACTGGAGAGAAAGAGGAAGGAAGGGAAGAAAGGAAAGGGAGGAGGTGAGAATTGATACATGGGAAGATGCGCTTCCTGCCCCATTTCTCTGTAAACCTAAAATTGCTCAAAAAAAAAAAAAAGTTTAGTAACTGGAATAAAAAAAAGCTCTTCTACCTGGAATTTCATCGCTACCTCAAATAAGCTGCCAATGAGAATCCAGTCAGCCTAAACCACAGAGACGCTGCTTTTTCACGGCTTCTGTACACATCCACCACAGATTTGTGACTGTAGAAAGAGCAAAGGCCTGGATCAAAGCTAGGCAGGGTTGGAGGTGTGACTTTCTCCATCCACACAGGACAGAGTGAGTCAGCTCACTTAGCTCAGGAGGTCCTTTCTCTTTTCTGTTTTCTTTCTTTCTTTTTTTTAAGAGCTCACTAGCCGTTGGCACTTGGTGACAATATGGATCAAGTAGTTGTGAATGTGTCCCCTAAAATGAATGGCATTGTATAAAAGCATTGTAAATCAATAAAATCACCTGCTCACGGTCACATAGCTCACTTAGAGGCAACACTGTAACCTAGATATCAAGACTCCTACCTAAACTGTTTTCTTTCTGTGGGGTAAGGTTTTGGAGACCCCGCTTTCTCTTTGACCAGAAGCTTATCCAAGCTGCTTACAAGCGTGCTCAGAATGACATTACTGCTACAGGCGCATTATATAATCTTCAGCAGGCCTATGATGACCGGTTACCCTTCCTAGACTTAGTTAATCGTTGTTCTTGGATGATAGAGCACAACAAAGACCAGCTCGTGCCAGCATAGAGAGCCGCACCCTTTTCTGATGAAATTCCCCTAGCAGCCAGCTGTAGAATCACCCTTTCAAGTCAGTCTGGGGCCACAGGTGGGGTGTTCCCTGGGCACCCATAGGGAGTGTGAGAAGGCAGAGTTCACCACTGGGAGTGACACGCCTGGCTCCTGGGCACCTGAGGCTGCCACGTTGAGCAAGCCAGAGGTCAGAGAGGAGAAGGAGGTAGGTCAGCGGCCTGTGTTAATAAGAAACAGTCTGGCAAAAGTCGCTCTTTTCCTGAATCCAGCATCCAAGCTGGCTTCTGACCTGCTGCTTAGACGGCTTCTCTTGCAGTTTTCGAAACCAGCTAAGAACTGACCAGAACGTTCCTGTTGGAGACCTTGGCAATTTTCAGTGGTTTACTGATTCTTTTTAGATTCTGTGAGTTTTCAACTTTGACATGGTTGACCGAATTCAGGGTTTTCTTGTTTGTTTTGATGCCTAATTTGATGACTGAATTTCTAAAATCCTTTCCCCCAACCAGGGGAAAGTCCTTCAATTCATTTACCTTTGAACAGCCACAAAAACACATAGCTAGGTATGGTGGCACATGCACTTGGGAGGCAGAGGTAGGAAGATACGGGGAGTTCAAGGCCAGCTAGGGCTCAATAGTGAGACCCTGTCTCAACACATGTAAACTCACATACAAGTACACACACAGCGAAGAGCTGTTTCATGTACCTTGGTGTGTGTTCGGAGCTCTTTCAGCTGGGTTTACGGAACAGGAAGCCCAAGACAAGCTTTGCGCAGGGTCACTGCTTTGCAGATATTCTGAGGGCAGGCTAGGAGCAGGCTACCACTCCTCCTGCCACAGTTCTCCAGCTCTGCCCCTGCTGACCAGAAAGTGGTTTGCAGCGATGGTGCCACCTCTGAAGAACTCGTGCCAGAGCTTGCCTATCAGATGCAGGCTTTCCAGATTCCCCCATCCTCTCCAAATCACCTATCCTAACCTCTAAACACTTGCAAGCCTGAGTCTCCCCTGATACCACTTTGAAAGGTCGTACTCAAGTCCTTTCCCTTCCCCATGTTCCCTGCAGGCATTCACTGTGTAAAGACAGGTCTTAAGTAATTTCTATTGTGTGCATTTGATAAGACAGTCCACTTCACGGTACTTTATAGGTTGAGTTTATTTTTTTACCTCTTTATCAACTTTTAAACTTTTTAAAAAAAATTTTTATGGCTGGTAGCAATATGATACTATTGAGTGGTTATATCAGATAAAGTTGGTATTTAGTACCATCAGGAATGAATGCAGGAGTTAGGGCAAAGGAGTTACAGATGAAGCCTGGAAGGGTGGCGGCCCAGTGGACTGTGTGATAGACAAAAAATGGCAGGGTGGCTCAGTATACATCTTTTTCTTTTAGTGTATTAGGCCTGCCTTGTTGGGTGATGCGTGTGTAAATATTCACTCTAGGGATATAAGCATGTGCTCTCCTAGGTGATGAACACATTTCTCCATGGCTCTATCCAACCTTTGCTGCTACAACCCTGATCCCTGCAGCCTGGAAGACCAGAGTCAGGTGTCTCCACTCCCCATGCTCCCCTTCATCATCTCAGACCCTTTAGGGCAGATGATGGGTCTGCTCCACTTTCTGTCAGAAATGATGTAACGTACGGACAGATTGGGGAAAATCCAGAAGCGTGCACGCAGAGATGCAGGCTGGATGCAGAGTGAGTACTTCCCAACACCAGAAAGGTGTCCATGAAATGCACAGGAAGGAGGGGGCGGCCCCACCCCCTCTACACTAGAGGACAGAACATGTTATGAAGTTAGGTAGGGAAACTTAAGCTCAGCAAGCGCTTTGTGCAGCTGCCACCGACAGGAACCCAAGCTGAAGCACAGCGGGTGGGGTGAGAGCCTGGCTGGCTGGCTGGGAGGTGCATTGAATGGTGCTGACACACAGTTTCCAGCCACTGAGAAGGCAGTGCCAAATCCCTCTCCACTTCTCTTTCACCCTGATATATTCTTGAACTTGGACGTGGTGTCAGCTAACTCCAGGAGGCGTTCTGGGAATTGTATTTAGAGGGCAGCACAGGCTGTCTCCTCGCTTACGGAGGCTGAGGGCTTTTCACCAATGAATATGGCCTCCCAGGTTAGGCACAAAGTTGTTGCTATGGAGATGAGGGTACCGACACATTGATATCGCTGCCCCTGGAATTTATCAAGACACTCCCTTCCTCCTAGCATCCCCCCTCGATTTTCAGAATCAAAGTCCAAACCCCTTTACTGTATGCTTGGGTGGAGCAATGGGATGCCAATGTCACATTTCCAATGCTGGGACAAAGCACAGCTTGTGAAAACTCAGGTAAGACAGGTCAGGGTGGAGCTGGCCGCATGCTCTGCCAGCCTCTGTCCCTCAGTTATGAACCCCACTTGTCAGCCAGCAGGGGCTCCAACATTAAGGGCTCTCATTCTAATTTCCCCACTGAAGTCTCCTGATGGCGGTTGACATTTGATATGCATTTCCTTATGCTGGGCAGCCCTTTCTCCACTGATATCCAGAGCCTTGATTTATCCCGAAGAATCTCCATCCCAGTCCTTGGACTACCTACGCTTGTCAGAAGCACGGTTCCTGCACTGGAGAGCGCCCGTCTGCAGACTCCAGAGCACAGGCACTCCTTCAGGTCAAGCAAAGTGCAAGACTTGGGCCAGTTCTGCTTTAAGACAGAAGGGAGTGACACCCGGGCAGAGGCGGTACTCACTTCCCATTCTGATCTCTTAACCTTGCTAACAGTTGCTTTCTGACTGTTTACTTCCTGTGTCTTCTTATCAACTGCAGACAAACAGGCTGGGGCCAGCTCTCCTCTTGCTTCCCAGCTTCCTCACCGTGGTCCCTCGCAAACCTCTTGTACTGCTTACTTTGTTATCACAATTTATTCACTTGGAACATTTGTTGGACAGACCTTTCCAGGACAAAAAAAAAAAAAAAAAAAAAAAAAAAAAAAAGATTCTCACCTAGCCTCTGATACAAAACTGCTTTAGGCTTTTAAGGAAAGCCTTTTCCAAGAATGCAAAGCTAAGGGCCCCTCCCTTGCTGGGCAGGAGCTCACCTCTATCTGAGAGAGGATTAGCCCAGCAGAGAGCACAGCTGTGAGAAAGAGTCAGCGTGGGGCTTAAGGGATGTCAGAACAGACATTCTTCTGTCTAATTGTCACTTAGTGAAGCTCAGGGTGTGAGTCACCTGGGCGGGGAAGCTGGTCTGCCTGGTGGCTCTGACGGCCCCTTTACTCTCTTGCCCTTAGATTTCTCTCTCTCCCGGATCTGGCCACCAAGGACTATTCTCCGGTGTCTCAAGTGTAAGTGATGGCAGAGGTGTTTATCGTATATTCAGATAAATTCTTTAGCAGCGCTGGGTACTCCCTGCCCCACCTTCTGTCATATTTACACTCTAGCACTTGAGGTGGGCACCTGGGAGCCAAGCTATCCACAGCTTTGAGCATTAAGCTCCACCTAACCACAAAGCTGAGGCCTGCTGACTTATGCATTAGCCGGCCAGCATTACCTAGGAGATCCTCTTTCAGGCTCTCTGCCCTACCCCCATGGGGCCTTTTCTGCCTCGTTTTAAAAGTGATTAATTCCATACACTAGGGAGATGAGGCAGCTGGATGACAAAGGCTGCAGGCTCCCGACCCAGAGGGTTGTGTGCAGGTGCACACACACAGCCCTCCCCCAGCAAGGGTACCTGGATGTGTGGGTCGGGGCAATCTGAGGCTGCACTGTGGCCTGGCAGCTTTGGTCCAGCTGTATGACCCTGCAGAGGCTGCTTTACCCGGCAGAGTTGAACTGTTCACCGTCTGGTGAACTGTTTCCATCCTGCTGGGAATAGGCTGAGCGAGATGCTGCACAGAGAGTGTGTATCTCATACACGGTGACTAATGATAACCCAGGACAGGCAATGGTTATCCAACCATCCCTGCTTTTGCCAGCATACCCCAGGCATTCAGGTCACCTGGGGAAACACATTCTCTGAAGCCACTTCTGGGTCCCAGATGACTACCCTGTTTGGCTTCAGACACTAGGACAAGTGACTGAGGTGCATATTCTACATATCAAAGCAGACCTGGCCTCCAGGTTCTCACAGCATCCCTCAGTCCCTACGTGGCATACCCTGCCTGCAACCCTGAACTTTCTAGCCCAGGGGCTGGGCTGCCCTTCCCCCAGAGGTTCTTTCTATACAATCCAGAGGTTTTGTCTTTTTTCTACCTGTCCCTGTCTCTGTCTCTCTCTGCAGGCACTTTCTCTTTCTCTCCCTTTCCCCAGCCGCCAGACCCCAGCCATTTTCTCTCTTCATGGTGACTTCCCTGGCCTTGGCCCTTGGGGCCAGTGAACTCGCCCGAGAGCAGCTTCCCAACAACCCTGCCTATATAGAATCTAATCCGGTTTGAATTGGCTCATTTCATTGGCAGAGAAATAACCTATCTATCACATGCTACCCTATCACATGTTACGCAGAGGAGAGAGGCACTCAGAATAGCCCAGGTTATTCTATCCAGTCACCTTACTTTCTATGCAGTTCACTCAGAAACACTTCTGGGGGGAAAAAATTAAGATTATGAGATGGAATTTCAGATACATAAGGGAATCTATGTTTAGTTAGGAAAACAAATTAATTCATTTATCATTATCATTATTACTTTTAAAAAGCACTCTTCCTTTTAATGTTTCTTGTGCTTTGAGCAATCAAGAATTCAGGCTTCTCCCCCGAGTACAGCAGAAAAAAGGGCTACTGCGAATCACATGTGTTGTCTCTTAGTTGTAACATTCCCACTTCCACAGTAGTTACATCCTCCTGGGCAGATTAATTCAGAATGGAATCCTATCCAATAGGATCACCTTATCTATAGACAAGCATAAATCCTTAGTCTGGTGGGCACAGAACAAAGTCACTGGTGTAGAAATTATATACAACTGTGGAAATGCATATGGAGATCAAGATTAACAAGACTCCTTAGGCTACCACCATGACTGGAGTTCCTCTGTGAAAAGGCCACCCTATTTATTTATTCATTTATTTATTTTTATCTATGCTGCCAGGGCTGTGCGAGGTCACTGCAGTCACAGCTAGCCTGTGACAAAGGCAACATCCTCTTTATACAGTAAGCTGCACATGTATTATCGGGAGCAGGGAGCAGAAGAAAGCAAGTTTTTCCAGACCTTTGAGTCACAGCACCACTTACTATCAGGGGCTGCAATCAAAGGTCTACTAGTGAACCAAGAGTAACCCCAGAACTCTCTCCATTCTCCAAATTGACAGAAACCCCACTGACACAGGGGAAAGGGGAAGATACTGGGTTTCTTTCCACACAGGATGTTATTAAATTAAGACAGCTTGGTGATGATCAGATGGCAGCCAAGGTACCTCTCACAGGGATGGGACTCCAAGGAAGCTCCGGTTGGCATTTCTTCCGTCACCCTGTGGCCTTCTGTTTACTGGCTGCTGTGCTTAGGCTTGCCCACCAGCTGTTGCCCTCCACACCCTCCTGCCACACTCTGGTCTTATCTGTCTAGCCCCATGGGTGTGTGAGGGAGCATGAACCTGAATTTGCATAGCAGATGGTCAATGGGTCAGCGATGTCCTATGACTTGCTGGGGATTACATGCCTATGAAGTCGCAGAGCTGGCACTCAGACCAGGATCTTCTGTCTCCATACCCAGTCCCTGGTAGGAATGGGCTCTGAAGGGAAGGCACTAACGAAACAAGGAGAGGGATGAGGATGCAGGGCATGTGTTCTTAAGTGAAATTTAACTTGTGGGCAAATGGCTGGGAACTTCTCAATTACAAGATCATTTCCTTCTTTAACCGCCAGGGCTAGTAAGAAATATACAACTGTCCTTGACAGAAGAAACATCTTGTTACCTTGACTGCCGGCCATTTTCTTGACTGAACTAGGAAAGGTGATACAGCTAACTTCCAGAGCCTGTCTCGTAGGCGTTGTTTGTTTTGAGAAATGGTCTTATGTAGCTGAGGCCGGCCTCAAACTCTGGCAATCTTGTCTCTACATCCTGGTGTAACAGGTATGAGCTACCACATAACCTGGCTGTCATGTTTTTATACAGGTTGGCCATTACCAAAAGAGGAAGTATGCCTTTGGGACGTGAATGTAGGCAAAGGAGTTCTGTGTTCAGCCCTTAGGCGACTCCCATCCTCCCCATCCATGTTCACTCATGGCCAGTCAGTTCTCTTCCTAAACCACATTCCATCAGGCAAATGCTAGCTTTGGGAGAAGAGGCCCATGTTCTAGGCCTGCTGCCTCTGTCTGAAAAGGTGCTGTCCTTTCTCAGGACCACATACCCCTAAAGAGCCCTTTCCAAAGATTCCTTCCCACACATGAAGAGTCTAGGAGGGGTGAGTACAGCTGGGCTCTAGCTTCCGTCCCTCATGGCCATCCCCTATCTGTCCTTCACCTGCAGTCTCAGCAGTCTCAAAGGCGTGTCTTGCCACACAATCTGGTGTTCTGTCCAGAATTAGTGAGTAGGAGAGGTTTGGGAGGTCTCTTCCTCATAGTAGAAGCTTCCACATAGCATGAGCTCATGGGGTTACAACACAGGCATGTGACTTACAGCACTGCAGCTGAGGACCTAGGAGCCTGACACCCCTGAGTGGGTCCTGAAGCTGGTCCTGTCCTGCTATGGCTAAGTCTCCATGTTAGGGATTCCTGTGTCACCTAATTGAATCTCCACTAAAAACGACACAGGCAAAAGGCTCTGCCTTTCGGCCGGTGGCTCTAATACTCTTCTGTGCCTCTCTTATTGCACAAAACATCTGGCTCCCCAGCAGCGCTGACATCCAGAGTTAAGAACCCTTTGATGCCCTAGATTTTCATGCTTTCTGACAAGACATCTTATCCAATCAAACATGCTACAGACAGGAAGCAGAATGAATGCCCAGGTCCTCAGAACACTGAATGCAGAAGATGCTGACCAGGCTCTGTGGCAGGCAAGGGGTCACTCTGCTCTTCATCTCGATCAAGTGACTGCTCACAAGACTTTAGTAAGTCTCCGTGACCAAGACAGAAGCTCCAAAGGGCACCAGACTTTTCTATGACTGTAATGTAAGGTAATTAACAGAGCTTCACAATCAGCCCTAGAAAGATTTAAAGATAGGAGACAGCCAGACACTTTAGAGAGGAGAAAAGTCCAGGTCACCACACATGCATGTGGCTAGGTTTGTTGCAGTGTGCAGGCTGATAAAACATGGGCTTATTTGCTAGTGTCGACCAGTGGAGGAATAGAATCAGAGAACTGACGTCTTATTAGAGTGTCATGACCTGGTGGGAGCTGGCTCTGACTCTCTCTGCTCCTTACCTACCCCATACAGAAGTCTGCTTCCATCTAACCAGGTTCTCTCCCATCAAAGAACTACAGAATATGATTTCTGAAACCCTGCCCAACACCTTCTAAAGCTAAGTATGGGCAGGCACTGACCCCCAGCCTTACTTTCATCCGCATCTATCCTGTTACAGTATTTATGAAGCATCACCCAAAGGCTCATATGATAAAGACTTGGACTTCAATTTCAATATCAAATCATTGAGAGGTGACTGTATGATGAGTGTTGCCTTAATCAATGGAATAATCCAAAGATCAGTTAATAATTTTGATGGCATTATTTGAAGGTAGTAGAAACTTCTAGAAGTAGGGAGGGCCTAGTTGGAGGAAGTAGGTCATTGGGAATTTCACTGTATGTTTTGGTCTATCTGTTTCTCTTTTCCATCCTCCCCCCTTCTGTCTCTGTCTCTCTCTGTGTTGCCCCATTTGTACACATGTTGGGCATGTACACATGGAAGCTGAAGGTGGCCACTGGGTGTGGTCAGAGCTCTAACTGTCAACTTTGGCACAGCCTAAGAGTCACCTGAGAAGGAAGTCTCAATTGAGGAACTGCTCAGGTCCAGTTTGCCTATGGGCATGTCTATGAGAAATTTCTTTTTATTGCTAATTTATGTATGAGGTCCTAGCCCACTGTGGGCAGCACCATCCCCTGGGCTGGTAGTCCTGGGCTATAAGACAGCCAGTTAAATATGAACCTGTGAGGAACGCAGCAAGCAGCATTCCTCCATGGTTTCTGTTTCAAGTTCCAGCCCTTAATTTCTCAAGGATGGGCTATGATCTGAAAGCATGAACCAAAGAGCCCTTTCCTCTTGGTCAGAGTTTTATTACAGTAGCAGAAAGGAAATGAGAACAGGTCATCTCCTCCATTGCTTCCCACACTGTTTTCTGAGCCACAGCCTCTCACTGATCCCGCTGCTCATCACTTGTTTAGTCCATCAAGCTAGTCAGCTCCAGGATGTGCCTGTCTGTGTGCCCCCACAGTGAGGATACAGCATGTTCCATCAAGCCTGGCTTTTGATGTGGGTGCTGGGATCTGAACCCATGTCCTTATGCTTGCATAGTAAGCACTCTACTCACTGCCGTCTTCCTGGCCCAGAATCTGCCTTTAAAGGATGCTATCTCTTTCTGGTCTCCAGCCTCCGAGAAGTGAGTGACTGCTCTCTATACCCTTCTCCTATAGTGCTGTGCTTCACCCCAACTCAGACACAAGACAGCCAGCTAACCAGGGACCAAAGCGTCTAAGACTGAGCCAAAATAACCTTTTCCTTCCTCGGTTGTTTGTGTCAGGCAGTTGTTACAGTGACAAAAGGACTACACAACCCTTGCTCTTGATGGTGTGTCCTTTTGCTCACTACTCCTTTCTGGCTCCTTTCCCCTTTCGCTCCCTCCCTCCAGATCCTTTCCAGAAGCATGCTCTGCTATCCTTTTCCCTTATACCAGACCATTCCCCATTGCATGCAAGTAGTTATAGTGACCAAATATAATGCTAGATATGGCAGAGCCTTATATGTGGTGAGAGCTACACACTGAAAGGATTGGCAGTATTTCTCCTCAGCAGTCACATAACCAGTCTTGATGCTACTAGCTAGTCTCTGCACGTGCACGTGCATGTGGGTGACTCACCCATGTGTGCACGTACAGGCCAGAGGTTGACATCAAGAACCTTCTATTGCTCTCCACCCTTTAAAAATGTTTTCTTTTTCTTCCTTCCTATGTGTATGAATGTTTTGCCTGCATGTCTGTGTGAGCACCCAACAGGTGCCCCCAGAGGCCAGAAGTAAACATTAAATCCCCTGGCTCTGTAGTTACAGGTAAGGGTAGCCAGTGTTCTTAAACCCCACATCCTACTTTAAAAAGTTCATTTACTTATTACGTTTACTGATTTTAATTGTTATGTTTATATCGTAAACATAAGCAATAAGTATTATATGTAAATCAGTTATTTACTGATTACATTTATTACTTTATACATATTTGTTATATTGAATTAGTTAGTTATCTTGTGTATGCACATGGCACATGAAACAGTTTTCTTTCCACCATGTTGGTCTAAGGAATTCAATTCACGTCATCAGGCTTGGCAGCATGTAACTTTCCCCACTGAGCCATCTTGCCAGCATTCCACATGGGTTTTTGAGACATAGTCTCTTATTCAATGCAGGCCTCACTTGGTTGCCTAGACTGGCTGGCTAGTAAGCTTCAGGGATCTGCTGTCTAGATTTATAGACTGGTGACACCGGGTTTGGCCTTTTCGTAGGCACTGGGGATCTGAACTCAGGCTCGGGACCTCAGCCCAGCAAGCATTTTGCCCAGTGAGCCTTGTTCACAGCCCTTGGAGGGTAACTGGTTAAGTCAGTGTATTTTGTCTTTTCTGTTAGATTTTTACTATTCAGAGGGTGATTCACAGACTTGAATCGTTGGCACCCCAGGGAAACTGGTGGGAGTGGTTAAATCCTGGAAGCAAGTGCTGAGTCAGAATTACATTTATACCCCAGAAGAGTTCTAAGTGCGTTCAATCTTGGGAAACATGTAACCTGTGCTGCTTGACGGTCACCTCCACAGGATCTGAGATCATTTAGGAGACAGGCCTCTGGGAGGGAGGGCCTAGACTTGGTTAGTTGAGGTGGGAATATCCATCGTAAATGTGGGTGGCACTGTTTCATGGACTGGGGTCCTAGACTGAAGGAAAATGAGACAGCCGGCAGAGAACTAGCATTCATTCGTGGGCAGTGTGATCAGCTGCTTCTTATTCCTGCTTTCGTGCCTCCTTGAAGCTGCTTCTCTTCTAGTACCTAGTCAAAGCCATGAACCGAGGAGCTACTTCAAACCTAAGTATGACAAGATACATATGATAGTTTCCCCTTGAGGAAGCCTTGTAGCTTGTAGGACTTGGGGGTGCAGGAGGTATTACCGCATGACTGTGGCACTGCACGCAGTACAGTTCAAACCCTACCCACTGCTAGCGTGGGTAGCTGCTGATTACCAGGACAGACCTGATATGAACATGTTTACATGCCTGAAAGTCTCTCTCTCACACACAGAAACCACAGCAGAGCTCGGTCAGGGAAACTCATCATCAGGCGGAGCATTCTGGGCCTTGGCATCTGGGAGGAAGGCAACAAATTCTAGAGCCTTTCCAAGAACCAGTGGCCTTCTCCTGAGTGAGCCCAGGTTCATGACAATGGGTCCCCTGCTTTGGCAGTCCATGCCTCCTTGCTTTTCCACACACCCTGTGCGTTCTATCAAATTTGGAAAGCACATGTCATAAAGGACAGCTGGCCGGGGACTCTCATAGCACATGTCTTGTGACTCCTCAAAGTCCTGTGAGAGAAGAGTTATCAAAAACAGAAACAGAACAACAACAACAACAACAAAAATCCTACAGCAGCCTCCTCTCTCCCTTGCTGGGACACAGAAATATACGCTTCAGGAAGATTAATGTGGAGCTTAGACTCCCTCGTGTGATCCCTTCCACACAATCAGCAGAGCACCTCCCAGAAGGCTTATCCCAGATAGACAAGTCATGCCGAAACCTATACACGCTGATCATCAGGTGTGTAAGATACCTCTAAAGGACCAATCCAGAGGGCACTGGAGGATTCAAACAAACAAAACCGACGTGGAATACCAAGGAAAGGCAGACTGAGGCAACTACTCAGCTGGGAGGAGGAGTCTGAGGTAGGTTAAGGCAGTTGTGAGACAGCCCTGAGTCGATTTTCCCCAAGTTTCAGCCTCCGCTCCTTTGGAACAGGCGGGCGGAGGTTGGGTCTGGGTGAACCCCAGGGAACACAGGTGCACAGAGCACCACGGTCTCAGTCACAGGTGCCAGAAACATACTTGGAAGCGAGAAGACAGAGCCGAGGCTGCCCTGCTTCAGGGCACCTCCTCACTCACCCTGATCATCTCTGCCACGTAGCTCTCGGGCCCGGTGTACTCGGTGGAGTCCTTCACTTTCACCAGCACGATGAAGCACAGATAGTGCCACATGTTGTGTTCTTCCTTAATGTGCTCTTCAAAGGTGACGGTCTTATTGTCAAACTTGTCCCTTTCCAAGCCTAAACAAGAGACAGAACACCCCAGATTCCCACTGAGCCATCATGGTACAGCAAAGTCAGCATGGCTTGGCGTCTTGATTTATCTGCAGGCAGAGTTGGTCTTTTGGCCTCAAAACCCACTTTCATCGTGGGAGGAGGACACAGGTAGTGAGTCTGCCTCACCGGGGTTTATTTTATGTTTACGTTTTGTTCTGAAACAGGGTCTCATGTAGCCCAGGCTGGTCTCAAACTATATAGCCAGGGGGGTAACATGGAACCCCTGGTACTTCTGCTTCAAATTCTCAAGTGGTGGACTTACAGATACGCAATACCATGTGCAGATCCTAGATGGGTCTGAAAACCCTACGGCTTCCTACAGAAGGCCAGGTGCTTTGGCTGGCTCGTG
Organism: Rattus norvegicus; assembly: GCF_021556685.1. NCBI lineage: Eukaryota > Metazoa > Chordata > Mammalia > Rodentia > Muridae > Rattus > Rattus norvegicus. Next base: position 142,688,112 of record NC_141537.1, on the reverse strand, counting down.
GGCGCATGGGAAGTCTGCCTTCTAGCTTCCAGGGGGAGAACATGAGGATAGGCTCAGACACTGGAGGAGGTCAGTGAATTTAAGCTCCCTTGTCCCAGGTAAATGCCAAAGGGTAGACATAAGAAAAAGAACTTTAAATCCATTTCAGATGCTGGCTGGTAACTATATTTTGTAGAGGCCTGGGCCAGCCATTATTAAATTAGAGTTGAGTTAAGGTGTATTTCAGGCCATTAGTAGGATTTGGATTCCTCACATTAAGAGAGCACAGATATAGAGTAAGGAAGATGGTAGAGAACTGTAATGCTGAGGCAGAGTTAGAGGTTGCCATCATTTTGTTATCTAAATGAAACTAGAGGAACAGATGTAGGTGTGTGGTCCATTTCCATGTGTTTCTATGCACACACAAAGGCATACACACACATCAGCCCATAGGTCGACAGCTTAAGCCTGGAACGGTGGCCTGGGACTTGCAAAGGCTGCTAGTAGAGTGAAGGGTGAGGTTTTTGTTTTTGTTTTTGTTTTTTCTTTAACTGGATAGACAGCGCTGTCCTTAATTTCCCAGTAACTGCAACCATGTAAGAGAACATTCTTGCCATGAGCAAACACATCCTGAAATGTTGAACGATCAAAAGGGCATCATGTCGGTCAAGGACACAGATGATTCAGAAAACCTGTGTGTGTGAGTGCTCTGTGTATATAAATAAAGGAAAGGAAAGCCAGTATTAAAATTTGGGGACTCTTAGGAGCCGGGAGAAAGTCTTTGTACTAGTTTTATGACTTTTTTTGTGACTAAAATTATAGCAAAATAAAAAGCTTAAAAACTAGGTCTTTAAGAGGCTAAAAATTAAAGAATTTAAATTTTTAAAAGAAAGCACTCCCTTTTTTAGTATATATACCGGGAAGGAATTCATAAATTTAGTAACCATATTCTGAATAATCCTGATATGATTACTCAGCTTACAGATTCCCACATGATTACTTTGCATTTACATATATTTTTCTATAATTACACTTTTAGTGACATTTTTTTTGGTATCCCACAAACCTATCTTTATTTTTATTTTTGAGACAGGGTCTCATACAGCAAAGGCTGGCCTCAAACCCATGATCCTTCTGGCCCAGCTTCCTCCTGAGTGCTGGAACTATAGGTGTGAGCATTTTTTTCCTGCAGCAGGTCCTACCTAGCCTGCAGCATGACAGGGGCGTTGGTGTGTCGGGAGCTTATCCAAGTCCTCCCTCCTAATTCTCACAGTGATGCAGACAAGTGCTCAGGACACCACCCACGTGTCAGGTGGGGAAGATGGCTCGGTGAGTGTAAATGACAATGCAGGTGCCTGGCCAGTCAGAAGCTGGGGCTGATGCACCAAGTTCAAGCCTTTAACTTCCACCTGACTGTAAGAGACCTTTTTCTTCCTTTTAAAAAATAAAATACATTTCTTCCTTCCTTCCTTCCTTCCTTCCTTCCTTCCTTCCTTCCTCTCTCTCTCTCTTCCTCTTCCCCTCTCTCTCTCTCTCTCTCTCTCTCTCTCTCTCTCTCTCTCTCTCTCTCTCTCTCTTGAGATAGGGTCTCACTATATGTATCCTTTGACTGTCCTGGAACTGGCTATGTAGACCAAGTTGCCCTTAAAGTCACAGAGATCTATCTGCCTCTGCCTCCTGAGTGCTAGGATTAAAATACAACTATACCATCTATCTGCCTCCTCAAACTCTTGGTGCATGTATGTGTAAGTGTGTGTGTGTGTGTGTGTGTGTGTGTGTGTGTGTGTGTGTGTGTGTGTGCCTATGAGTTCAGGTGCCTGTGGAGACCAGAGGTGTGAAGTTACACGGTGATGTGAGCCATTGTCTGATGTGGGTGCTAGGAGTTGAATTTGGGTTATGTGTAAGAGCAGTGCATTCACTTAATCTCCGCGCCATCTCTTCAGCCCTCCTCTTTCTCTTCTCTTTGAGCCAGGATATTAGTAGGTAGTCCAGGCCAGGCCGGCCTTGACCTCACCGCAGTCATCCTGCCTCGGCCTCCCCAGTGTTATGATTACATATGGGTGCTGTGATGCCCAGCTCTAATGGTATTTTTCCATTGAAGCCTGATCCTGCCCATAGAGAAGACATTCTCAGGCTGTAGCTGGATGACAGCTCTCTTTCCTGGTCGACTTAGGACTGGATCAGGGGACTCTCAGGATGCCCAGACACAGGAAGGCTAGGGATACGTGTGTCTTGAACGTGTGGCCACACTTCTACTCTCCAGAACTTAATTCTGAAAGGCAAACTAGTGACTGCTGCACGGAGTTTATTGGCTTTCCAGATGCTTCCCAGCAAAAAAAAAAAAAAAAAAAAAAAGAGGTCAAATAGAAGCCTGCTGTTTGCCAAGAGGGGGTAGGGATGGCCCTGAACAAAGTGAATGTCCCAGCCCAGCGTCTTATGTACCCACTCCACTGCCACGTGTCCGTGTGCTCAGCCACGCTGGCCAGTGGCCTGCTTGCCTGAGTGGGACAGACACTCACCACAAATGAAGCACGTGGTTTTTAAGATCTCTTCCTTCTTCTGCTTCTCACTCCTCAGGTCAGCAAAGGTGTCGATGATGACCCCAAAAATGAGGTTCAGGACAATGATGATGACCATGAAGAAGAAGAGGAGGTCATAGATCACCCTTGCAGCAAACAGAGGCTCCTGTGAATGAGAGAGAGTGGACTGATGTCACAGCCCAGCTCCAGCTGGACAGCTGTCCACTTGGGCAGGAGTTACATTGGGCATCAGACTTTAAAACTCCCAACTATACTGTGAATCCTTCAAGTGCTGGGAGAACACAAGCAGGGAGATTCTGTAAGGACATTGGGGTGGGGTGGCCAGACCTAATATTAAAGCAAACCTCTGTTTAGGGAGTTGTTCTGGGGCCTCAACACGTCTTAGTGGGCTCTTGTGGGGACAGGCTCTGACTGGCTTCTGCACAGTGGCTTGTCACGCTGCCAGTGCCCCTTCCTTTCCTTTGGGATCCCTTTACCTCTTTGGATGGCTTCCTGAGCACATCTCCTACTCCGCCCCCACTCCGCAGCCCGTGACTCAGAACGGTGACGATGCACATGAGCAGTGTCTCACACGTGTGCTCCTTATCCTGTTCCGTTTCTTCCACAGGGAGCAGCTCTGTGAGCAGGGTGAGCAATAACACGGTTTAGACGGGAGCGGGGAAAGAGACACTGATTCCACAATGATGCTTCCCAAATGCCATCTCTCCAGCTGGCAGCCCATGAAACAAAACTGAGGAATTGAGAGTCAGATACACGCTGTCAGGAGTGAACGGGGCTGTTCCCACTTCTAAACCCTGCAAACTTCTCAAGCTATGCCAGTACTGTCCTTCCTCTACGGAGCTTCAAATATCCCCTAGCGTCTGACCAACTGTTTACACTACAGTCCTACCTGCAAACAGAATAGTCTTTGGCCTAGGCTGAGAACAAGGCATCTTGCCTCTCAGATGAGCTTTCTGCCAGGTACCCAACTGGGCATGCTCAGAGGACAGAAGCCTGGTTGGATCTTACACAGGTCTTTGGCTTCCCGTTAGAGGCTGTTTACCCCACTTTGCAGCCTATCTTGCTACTTTCTCATTTGGTTGCTAAAACCCAGATCTCACTCTCTCTTCCTTTGGTTTGCATCTATTTACTTTGTACTCCTGGTGGGGACTCAGACAGGCATGGGCAAGTGCTTGCCCACTGAGGTGCTATCCAGCATCATTCCAGTGCTGTAGCTTCCAGGCTCTTTCACCCGCTTAGCCTGACACAGATCCATGGAGACCTGCCCTTTTCCAGAGTCACCTCTTGCCGCTCTCCTTGCACATGACCATTACCTCTCTGAAGGACTTTTGCCACTAAGCCTTTAGAATGCCTTCCTCCCCTCCTTTTCTAAGAGTCCTGTTTTAGTTGTGGCACTTTACCACACTACTTTGCTGGTTGCCTATCTTCAAAATTGTATCCTTACTGAAGCAGCATTTGGTTATGTGATGTGATCTCTTATTTACCTCACCCCACCCACGTCCCATACTGTCTCTCTGTCCACAGTGGGCACTCAAACATTGGCCGCCTCAAGTCAGCAGCATGTTTCATCACACGTGGCTTCCTTTTCTGTTAGAGGTCTTCCCCTAAACTCCATCTAACTTTTCCCTTTCCCTGCTGGCCTCACTCCTAAGCAGTATTTCTGCTTTAATATGCTTCCAACACCACCTGCCTCATGTACACCACTGAAGGTGTCAGATAGTCACCTTGGGCTGGTAGCCATGGGGTCCTACCTTCTTTGGGTGCCGGAGAGGTGCAGTTCTCCCCCGTCTCTACCCGGCACACATCAGAGTACAGGAAATCGTTGGCCAAACTCTCACCAGTTTCTGGGAGAGAGAATGGAGTTTTTTGATGAACAATCTGGCACATATGGTTAAAATGTTTGAAGTCCCTAGTTCACGGCTGATTAAACAACCCTTTACATAAATAACACCCTCCAATACTACATAGAAATTCAAAGCACAGATGCAATTTACACTTTTATTTGGTGAGCTGGATGGGAAAAAAGCCAGAAATGTCAAGTTCTGTAGGCTTACTAACAGTATCACACTTAGGTAGCACTTCTCAGATGTTAAAGACAAACAGCTCAAACTCGCAGAGAAATACTACTGGGTGCACAGATTCCATCAAGATCTGAATCATGTCTGTGCATGAAGCAACTTGGGCATGAGTGGAACCGCAGGCTGGCTCAGTTTGGACCCCAAAGGTGGGTGATACTAAGTGCCACTTGGAGTCAACTGAAGGCTGAATGAAGTTTTATATCAAGGTGCACAATTCGGGGAGAAGGCAGCCAAGCCTGGTGCATCATAGAAGGTCTAGCTTGTCCCCAGCACTCAGGCAGCCTGACTACCTTTGACCAGGTACTTTTCACTAAGTACTGACAGCTATTCTGAGAAAGAATGCTTTGGCATCAACTAATAAGGACCAAAAACAATTGGCCATTGTTTATCATTTGCCAATAGGAAATCACTTCCAGTTTTGTTATAGACAGGAGCCCACTGAAAATTCGCATCTCTTTAAAAAAAATAAAGTTTCAAGGCTAGCCACTGCAAAAAGCGTGTGTGTTTGTCTTTCTACATTAAATATACAGAGAGTCAAGTGTGCTATATGTGTGAATGTGGTCCTAGTACTTGGATGATAGAGGCAGGAGGAAGAGGGGCTCAGTCAGCTATGGCTACGTGGTGAGTTCCAGCCTGAGCTATAAGATGCCCTGTCTCACAAAACTCCAGACACAAAACAAAGTGGTTATGCAAATGTTTTAATTGAAAGTATGATCTCACTATTATTATTCTGTATTTTCTCATGTTATCAGTGTTTGTCCATAAAGGCTTGTATCTGTGTGGGGTACGCCACCCCCTAGATGTGGACTTATATTTGCTCCAACCTCACATTGCAGTGAACATTTCCCTAGACACGTCTGTTCTTACACACACTCAGCAGGTTTTCCCCATAAGTATAAATTACCAGAAGTAGGTTCACTAAGTCAAGGGGAAGCTTTCACTATATACAGTCAAAATGCTTTGTGAAAAAAGCTGTGCTGGTTGAAAATATGGCATTAGTAAGTTAGCCTTTTCTGTGTATTTTTGAAATAAAACCTTGCTACCTGTGGTCTAGGCTGGCCTCTAATTTACACCAATCTCAGCCTCCTGAGAGTTTGGATCAGAGTGTGTGTGAGCGCATGTGGCTTTAATGAATGAATTCAGTGCATGGAGTAGTCACTGGCTCTCAAAACACAGTATTCAGCATTACTCTTTGAATACACCTGTATTCAGATTTCGTATTCTGGTGTTAGAGACATTCCTGCCTGCTAAGGTCATGTATTTACCCTAGTCTGGTTATAATCATGTTAAAAAAGACAAGAGGATCCCAAACCCACCTGGACCAGCTGTCTCATTGGGCAACCTGTCTACTTCCAAGATAAAGTCATCCTTGAAGAACAGGTAGCCCACAATTGAGAACAGGTAAACCAGAATCAGAGCCAGGACCGCTGTCAAGATGATGGACCGTCCATTGCGGGTGACACTTTTAATGACATTAAGCAAAGTCTCCTCTCTGTACACTAAATCAAAAAGCTTCAAGAAAAAAAAAAAAACAAGATGAGAAGAGTTGTTAAGGGCTTAGGTTTATATCAGCATCGTTTATTCTCCTGGAAACTCAGAATCGTTCTATAATTTTAACACATAACATGTTGCCTGTCTTCACAGTGAGAACTAGGATGGTAAAAAGGAGGAAAAATAAACACAGAAGAGGGGGTGGCAATCAGTACCAACTTCAAACCGCACACAAAACAGGTTAGAGTTTCCAGAAATAGAAAGAGGAGTTTCAGAGAGCAAGGGAAAAGAAAGTACTGAGGGCCTTGGAGCCCAGCCACTTAGCATCTAATTTCCGAGCTTCTCCAAAGGCCAGGTACTCAGGTACCTGTGACCTCTGGGAAGGCCAGAATCTAGTGGTGAAGGCAGGTGTGTTTCCAGTTAGTTGTAATGGTTCTCAAAGGGTTCTCATGAACCCTTCGGCAAACTTCTATTTCCATAATATTTACATTATGATTTGTAACATTAGCGGTTATGAAACAGCAAGGAAAATAACTTTATGTCGTCACAACGTGAGAAACTGTACTAAAGGGTGGCAGCATTAGGAAGGTTGAGAACCACTTAGCTAGTGCAAGCTGCAGTATCTCAGGACTGCCGAGGTCCAACGTCTTAGCTCAGTTACTGATAGCCAATGGGATTGTGGGCTTTGTTCTGTCCCTCGCCCCTAGCCTCAGTTTCCACATATGCAGACCCTCAGATGGAGAGTCAATATGAAGAATAACCAAGGATTATATATACAGTGCTTAGCACACAGGCACACTTATATACTGTGCAAGTACATAACTGGTAATCACTGATTTCCTGATGAACAAAGCCACACAGTATGGTTGAAGAATGTCTATAGTGGAGTTATACCAGGGAGTCTTACCTCTTAACCTTCTCCCCTAGTATAGGAATGGTCCCTAGAGGTCACATTGGGTTCATAGGTTGGGCCTAACCCCTAACCAAGGGACATGCTCTCTGCAGCAAGCAGGCTTCATAAGAAAGCAGGATCCTTGAAGGTGGGCATTAGAGGGTGATAGGTAGATAGATTTCCATTAAGTATAGGCAACCGTTTGGCTGGGGAGCAACTAGGGGGAGCTCTGGGTAACTCTTTGACTAGAAACTTTATTTTTTTTAAGATGGAGGTCTTGTGTTGCCCAAACTGGCAGTAAACTTTCAATCCTCCTGCCTCAGCTTTAGCTTCTTAATCATCTAGTATTACAGGCACATGCTGCCAGACCTGGCTCAAGGATAGTTTTGCTGTCGTCGTTGTTTTTAATTAATGTTGCCTCTGTTCCCATGTCTAGGCAGCTCTGAAAGGCTTGGTCTTCACTGTGGCTTTGGCTAACTGTGCACAGTGAAGCTGGTCATGGGGAAAGCAGCTGGGCTCTCCACTCCACATTGATTTACAGCAATGCTGACGGAGCCTCTGTGGACCTCCATCTCCTCATCTGTAAAATGAGTGGACTGAGCTGGTCTCTCAATGTCTTTCAGCTTAGAATTTTATATCTGAGGCCATTTTCTGGCCAATTAGTTTTTCTCCCTGCCTAACTCCAATCTGTGTCCTGAAACTAGATTCCTAGAGGGTACTGGGCAAAGTAGGATCCTTACAGGAAGCAAGGATGTAGCATTCAATCCACAAAAGAGAGTAAAAGGCTGTGTTGCTTTAACGTTGGTTAAATATTTTCTAGCAACTCAATGTGAAGTACTAAGAGAGTCAGACAGAGAACAAAGGGTACTTGTCTTCTGTGGGCAGGAGGCACAGAATCAAAAGATCAAACCAGAAAAAACTATATTATGGTTTTAAAAAAAACTTTCAAAATTTAAACAATAAAATACATTTTTCACACATATATATGTATATTCTGAGTAAACATGACTTGGAAAACACAGAATACAAAGGGAAAAAAACTAATAATTCCATTTCTTCATCTATAGACATCCACATGTTATTCCTTTTAAAAATGGAATGTATAGATATTATTAATAAATACTGTAAGACTGACTTACAGCCACTCCCAGACAAATTCAGGAACATTTCATGTCAAAATGATTTCCTAGTGTTGTATAGAAACACATACACTTAACATAGCCAGTATTATGCTTGTGAATAGTCAGGATGTTTTCAATTGTCTTATCACAACTGCTTCTGTGATGAATACCTCTGGATATGCTTGTCTACACATCTGCCTACTTACGACTTTCTGACTAATTTCCAGAAACAGAAATCGGGGAATCCTGTTATAATAGAAAAGTACTGCCTATAGCCACTCAAGCATGCTGTGTCAATTTGTATTTGCTACACTGTGTCCCCATGGCCACCAGACCAGGAGTGACTGTGCTTTTTAACCTATTCTCAGGTGACAGGTTAAACTCAGAAAGCGTGGGCGTTTTAATGCGCTCGCTTGCCTTGGCTTGGCACTTAGGGATGAGCCTGTCTCCGCGTTCAGTGACCATCTGGAGCTCTCCTTCCGTCAGCTGCTCTTTAGGAACTTTGTACGTTTTCATCTCTTGTGTTAATATTTTCTTAAGAATACAAGTGGAATGCAGGCTTGAGGCCAGGCCCAGATACTTCCTAGGGGCCACGGCGCCTTAGGCCAAGGGACTACTCTCCCTTCCTCCTAGATTGCTAGAGCCAAGAGACCTCTGATCACCCAGGCGACTCTAGATTTCTCCATAGGAAGTCTGTCTCTCTCTGTCTCTTTCTGAGAACTCGGGTTTGTTTTGAACATGGGAGGCTTTCTTTCTTTGTGGCATTACTGTTTTTTTGCATTCTCGTCAGACACATTGAGTATTTCTTTGGAAAAGAAGAGGGTTCCACAGGCAAGCTGAGGCTCGGAAAACCCCTGGATACACACAGGAGCGGCCTTAACCGTGATCTAGATGACGGCACGGTGCTTTCATGACAGATGAGGGTTCTGAAAGCACAGGTGTGAACTGCAACATGGGATGCTGGTCTCACAGAGGCACAGGCCTGCCCATGATTTGGAGGAATGACATTTGGGTTTGGAAGATCAAGTGACTGTGTGATTCAGGGCACAAGTTATTTAACTGCACCATGCCTCACAGCCCTGAGCTGCGAAGTGAAGATAGCATCTCCCTCAAAAGGAGGGCGAGAGTGCGGGAGAAGCATGTGCTTGCAAAGGGTTAGCTACTACTGTTTTGTCTCTGTCTTGATGGTGAGGCTGCGAGGTAAGGAATGCGTGTCTCATCTCACTCTGTCCCTTGCACTTAGGAAGGGTCCTGGCTGGCCCCAAAAATGACTCAAAAAACAAAAAAAAAACAAAGAAACGAATGAAAATGAAGAGGGAAGGAAACAGGATCAGCAGGAGGGAGACCAGCAAGGAAAGCCACACAGCAGCAGAGGGAGAGGGCGCAGGTCAAAGGGCACAAAGGACATGTTTCTACCTCTTGGGAGAGACCCCCTGCCCCCAAAGCAGTGACAAAAGACAATCCTTCACCTCTGCCACTCTCCCCAGGGAGGACTTGAGTGTGCTGGACCAAAACAGTCCTCATAATGGCACTCACATCCTGTCACCCCTTTGCCTGAAACCTCAAAGTACAGCCAGACAGATTCTGAAACTAGAGAAAACAATCCATTCTGTTTAGCCTGCCAACATCTACCACTCATGGAATGAGCTAATGTTGGTGAATTCTTTATGGTTTCCTTGTATGGCAGCATACATTATCCCTGCGAGGAAAACATATTCTTAACTTGTAAGTAAGGAAACTGAGGCAGAGACAAAAGCAAACAGCTTAGAAACCACAGGTAGTCTTTCCTTAAAGGACTTCCCACGATCCCCCTCTTCTGAATCCCTTCCATTCCTTTCCCTTCCATGCTTTTCCTCCCCTTTCCCTACCCCCCTCTCATTCTTATTTTGAGGCCTTGGGTATTTTTGATTTTCATATTTTTATGTTTCTTGTGTCTTCAGGATAAAAGTTTATGCTTCTTGCCATGTTATATAGGCGCACTGAAATTTCTTATCCCCAACTTTATAGATCTAGGCTTCTTCTGACTTTAGCACAGAAAAATCATTATTTGGTTTGGAACTTAATCTGCTCCCCAGAAAGGGACAGAACCAATTCACCAACTGTCCAGGCCTTGACAACTTGGCTCTGTAGGAACAAAATCACTTTTACCTAGCAAGCTCATTGTCCTGGGTCTTGAGGCTTTGAAGGTTGCTCCTACTTTGGTCCCTACATGTTTGCATTGAGAAACAGATCCCAGAGGACCATAGGTGATAGTGTCAAACACATCCCTCTTGGCAAGTGCTTCCCGTGTGAGAGAAACGGACACATACATAGGAAACATCTGAACTGCAAAGACACCTCTTCCATGAGTGTAAACTACAGATGTGCCACACACGGGACACAATGGGATCACACACTGCCAGGTTCCCAGGAGCTGCCCTGTTTCCTATGTCATTTTCCCTCTCAGACCCTCAGACCAGATGCAATTGGAACAGTAGCTGCCATTAGAAGGTGGGGTCTGTGATAAGAGATGGCACACACAGTTCTCCACACGTGGAACGTGTGAACCCCTGGTACTCACCAGCAAACTATAGAAAAACTCATGTACGAAGAGGCCCATGGCACAGATCAGTAGATACAGCAAATGATAGAGGAACTCAACGTCCAGAACCATGGCTCGGTAGCCTCTGGTGAAGGTCCCACAGTTGCCCACAAAGCTCATCAGGAAGATGATTTTATTGCAGACCTGAGAACAGACGGTGGCGGGAAGAGTCAGATGGTGGAGACCATGCTCAACTGTGCATGAGAACCTGAGGGGAGCCTTAGCACTGAGTGCCCACCGAGCTCTCTTAGAACTGTCCTGGGACTCCGAGTCATTCCATGACTTTGCTTTTCAGGCATAATACAAATTACACGGTAGTCAAGTAATTTCATGTGCACCAGCAATCAAGCAGCACTTGTGTACGGCGAAAACAAAATTAACACACACCGAGACGAGGGTTTTCATAGTGAAACATTTCTGACATTCTTGTATGAGTCAGTGAAAGACAGAAGTCACCTCTCTCTGTGAACTCTGTGATCAGCATGGCTAAAGCTTGTTCTCTAAGCTGGCTCCTCCCTAGACACTACAGAGGCACATCATAATGAGAAGTGGGCTCCTCTCAACTTTCCTCAATCCTGTCTTCACAAGTAAGACGAACATTTTCTTAAGAAACCAAGACAGGGTTGTCCAGGATGAGCTCTTTGCTCTGTACTTCTTTCTGGGAATGATTTCTGACCTTCCCATGGGGATCCACCCCTTTTCAAGAACCAGTTTCTGAGGTCTGGAAGCAGCTTCATCTGCCCAATCACAATACTGTATTCTTCTGGATATAATCATTGTTCAAGGATTGCCATGTGACCAAATGAGCCAGTAAAACCTGGGAGGCATTTTCCTGGGATTATAGAAAAAGACAATTTTGTTTTTTCTACTTACCTTGAACCTGAAGGAATATGAGTTTAGGGTTACTGCCTTCTCCTTTTTTATTTTTTGTTTTTTTTTTCCAGATTGTTCACTTCTTATATTTCTCTGCTCTATTTATTCTTTTTTATTTTATTCATTTATTTTTTTATTTTATTAACTTGAGTATTTCTTATATACATTTCGAGTGTTATTCCCTTTCCCTGTTTCCGGGCAAACATCCCCCTCCCCCTCCCCTTCCTTATGGGTGTTCCCCTCCCAACCCTCCCCCCATTGCCGCCCTCCCCCCAACAGTCTAGTTCACTGGGGGTTCAGTCTTAGCAGGACCCAGGGCTTCCCCTTCCACTGGTGCTCTTACTAGGATATTCATTGCTACCTATGAGGTCAGAGTCCAGGGTCAGTCCATGTATAGTCTTTAGGTAGTGGCTTAGTCCCTGGAAGCTCTGGTTGCTTGGCATTGTTGTACATATGGGGTCTCGAGCCCCTTCAAGCTCTTCCAGTTCCTTCTCTGATTCCTTCAACGGGGGACCTATTCTCAGTTCAGTGGTTTGCTGCTGGCATTCGCCTCTGTATTTGCTGTATTCTGGCTGTGTCTCTCAGGAGCGATCTACATCCGGCTCCTGTCGGTCTGCACTTCTTTGCTTCATCCATCATGTCTAATTGGGTGGCTGTATATGTATGGGCCACATGTGGGTACTGCCTTCTTCTTACCACACCATGTGTCAAAAACAAAACAAAACAAAACAAAACAAAAAAAACAAAACCCACAAAAGTTCAGTGGACACAGAGCCAAACAAGGGACATAAGAACTGGGCCCTGATGCCACGGCCTAAGCCTCCATATTCAGCTATATCTGAAACTAGGCTCTTGTTGTCTATGACAAAATGAACCAATGCATTTCCACTCTGCTTCAGCTAACATGGGTTTCCTGACACCTACTATTGAAGGGGCCCTGACTTGAATGTTGGATAATATACTTGTATGTGAACAGATACCCCATGCCTGGAAATCCTCTTCTATTAACAGAGTGACAGAAAAGCCAGAGAGAAGACTCTTCGACTGCACTTGGGAAAACCATCTTCTCTACTCTAGTTCCCTTGGCATCAGGCACACAGACATCCTGCCAGCTAATCTGTAGGCCAGTGTAAGCGAACTCCTTGACAATCAGATAAGGGAGGATGCCGGCCCAGACAGAACCTCCAGCTTTCTCAAGCACACTCAACACATGGTAGGCCAGGTTTCCCCTGAGTTCTGACCCTGTGGGTAAGAGTTGCTCGCAGGGCAGCGAAGCATGGCTGACTGGGTGGAGTTTTAGAGAGGGGTTTGGAGAAACAAGAGATGCTTGTAGGTCAGTTGACACCACAGAACTTCCTACACAGCCAAGTTTTAAAAGCCTGAGCCAGCCAAGAGTCCACACTTCAGCCCACTCACCCTTCTCTTTAACATTCCCTGCTTCTCCAGCGAGTGTTTCCTGTTCATGGACTCAGTCTATTGCTGCTACTCCACACTCACTGTGCTCGACCAGCTTTTGATCTAGCCTCCTGCTCTATCTCTAAGGGAATCTGTCAGCTCCGAGCACATCATCCAGCTTCCCCTAGCTTGTCCTAACCATAACCCCAGTTCACCATCCTTTTGATAACACCCTAGCCTCTTCCCCCAGCCTTCTCCTGTTTGTTCAGCTACTCTTCCTTATCCCATACCCACCAAGTGGTGTCCCATGCTAAAACAAAACAGAACAAAACTCTAAGTGGTTATTTATGATAGCTGTTCTGACCTCCACAGCTAGTGTATTGTAGATGATAACTATTTAACTTGAGTCTTCCTTCAAAATGGTCTTTGTTAAAGATGTGTTGTCTGTGGAATGATCAAAGAACAGAACAAAAGAAATGGACAGTCATACTCTCTGGGTACTAATATCTTTTCTTTCCATCCATCTGTCCTGCCCGTCATCTGATCATCCTGCGTCCCCTCTGAAACAACTTCTCACAGCGTGCGACACTTATTCAAAACCTCTCTTTCTCTTCACCATGGTGCCCATGGTTTTAGAATGTCAGAGCTAACAGTGATGGCACGTCTTGTCGCCTCAAGCATAAGTGAACACTGCAAATGCATGGTTGCATCATTTTGTTTTAGATGGTGATCAGAGCCTTGCTCCAGTTACCCACGGTTGGAAACTTAAAAGTTAAATTTGTATTTTTTATACTAGGGAGATGGCTCAGTTGCTAAAGTGCTTCCTGTGCAAGCTTGAGTCTGATCCCCAGAACCCATGTAAAAATAAAATCCTTGTGTGGTGGTGTGTGCTTGCTATCTTAGTACTGGGGAGACAGCGACAGGGACGTCCTTGGTGCTTGCTGGCTGGCCAGCTAGTCTAGCTAAATCAGCAAGCCTTAAGCCAGTGAAAGACGCGTCTCAAATAAGAAGGTGGATGGCTCCTGAGGAATGGCACTAAAGTTGACATTTGGCCTCCATATACACTGGCACAAATACATGTACACACATGGACCCCACATCCCCAGACCCAGGTAGTTTGAATGAAAATAGCCCCCACAGGTTGGTGTGTTTCAGGATTTGAACCTCAGTTGGTAGGCTACATGGGAAAGAGTAGGAATTGTGACCTTGTTGGAAGAAGTGTGTCACATGGCAGTGGGCTGTGGGTGGGGAAAAGATCTGATGTTTCACAAGACCAGAGCCCATTCACAGTTTGCCCTCTGCCTCCTGCTTGGGGATCAAGATGTGAGCTCTCAGCTGTTCTACTACCATGACTTTGCTCCCCCGTTTATTGACTCTAGCCCTCTGAAACCATAAGCCCAATTAAATGCTTTATAAATTGCCTTGGTTATGGCATTTTGGCACAGCAACAGAAAAGCAACTAGTACACAAAATAAATCTATCCCTTTTCTCGCCCATCCTATTAAGATAATAATACATCTTTGCTTGAAGAAAAAGGTGTCACCATGGTTTGTCAAGGATATGGTTCTCCCTTTTTGCCTACCCCATGGTGTTTTCCTTCACCACCGAGACACCTGCACATGGTTTCTTTTGTCTACACTATGATTCAGCCTTACCACACCTGATCAAAAGCATTGGCAGAGCCCCTAAGGCCTCCCTGCCTACAGTACCTCACACCTCAGTCGATATAACACGGATCAATGAATTTTCTAAAATGCCTTTGTAAAAACTATCTTGGCTCAAAACACTGCAAGCATTTCCTACCAAGGTGAACAGAATCTCCCAGCATTATTCCCATTGATGCATCTGCAAAACTACAGGCTAAAGCATTTGGGAAACACAGCTAGGTAGGTTCCCTTTTTCAGAGATTCATAATTATTCTTTGGGTCTTTGAAGAGTATTGCAGTTACAACACTTTTAATTTGTTGAACCCTGAACTTCCCGTATGTATTCTGTCATTGATCTTCTATTTCAACTCCCCATCTAACATTTACCACCATGGAATGATGGTTTGGAAATACACGTGAACCTGGAAGAAGACATTCAGTGAATTTATTCCAGAGTTTCAGTGTTCCAGGATTAGTCCCCACCCTAAACACAGCTTTCTGGCCTATTGCTCCGCTTAGGCCTATTGTAGCCTAAAACAAGCAAAATGCTTTCCTGAGTGTGGCACTTCCTGGCCCCACCTTTTCTATTCTTTCATGTACAGTTTCATAAGGTGTGGTGGCAGACACTTGTAATCTTATCACTCTGGAAGGCTGAGGCAGGAAGAACATGAATTTGAGGGCAGCATGGGCTACATAGTCATCTTAAGATCAGCGTGGGACACAGAGCTCAAAGCTAAGCTGGGCTCTATAGCAAGAATATTTTGAAACCAAAAGCAAACCAAAACCAAATCAACAAAGCACAATTTTAAAGCTGCTGCCTTTCTCTGAGCTTACCCTGCCAGACTCCTTGATGCTTTTGCCATCGGAATACCTAGACACAATTATGTGTTACCCATATTTTTCTATCACACTTCCAATTTTGTACAGCCACCTCAGCTTTCTTACATGCTTAGACTAGAAACCAAAGCCAAAGGAAGATACTATGAGATTCCCAAGATGCAGGAGTCCTATGCCACCCACAGGCTTCCATCAGCCAGCAGTGCTTCCTAAGGACTCTCGATATCCCTTCAACTATAATGACAGTACGCCCATGAGCTCCAGTGACATCGAAATAGCCATTCCTTATTCCCTTCTTCCCTCAACACTTGCTCTGTTTATGAAGTCCCTCTAACCTCTCTCCTCTTTTCTCTGTGAGCCCTTTGACAACCGAGTGCTACGGTAATATTTGATCATTTGATTTGCTGGCTAAAAACCTATGGTCCAAACAAACTTTGGTCAGGCCAAACTAACTTAAACTTCCTCTGCTGCTACTGTTCCTGTCTAGCTCTTGAGAGGGAAACTCCTCAGGCTGTGTTGAAGCCCAAAGGATGCCCTGGGAGACTCAATTTATACTGAAGAGGTCAAGGAAGATATCAGGCTAACAGCACTTTTTTTCCCCTAGATTGAAAACACAGGTCGAGATGCTAGGGACCAAATGAAAAGCATTCCTATTTACTCATATGTAGGAATTGTACAATAAAGCGATTCATACTTACATTGAAAGCTCCCAGCAGAAACAGTGTGGGCTGTAATCCAACTGAAAATATCAGTCGTAGGATTGTAGAAGCAATTAAGGCCCGGATGCCATGGGGCTTGGGCAGCGCAATGACAATTGCCAGAGAGATGAGCATGGCTGTCCACAGGAGGCCGGACCAGTGCGGCTCTAGTGTTCCTGGAAAGACAGCATAGACTTCTTTGGAATTTGTGTTTCCATGGCATCTAGGTGACAGAGTAAGATAGGTCTGACGACAATTTCTTCAGTCACTTCTCTAAATGACGTTCTGATTTTTTTTTTAAACCTCAAAATCTCAGTTTTATGGTTTTTGGATTCCCAAGCATTCATTCATGTTTCTTATGCATGACTGCCCCTCCCCCAATTCTCTGGTCTTCCTGTGTATTTTGGGTTAAGCTGAGACATTGCTATTTTTGGTAAGTCATTCCTACTCACAAAGAACTTGCAAAGTGTTTCCTCCTACACTATGTCACCATACTTCCTGATTATTCCTATAGGGTCTGGTATGCTAGGAAAGTTCTTTACCCACAGAACTACATTCCTGGCTCAAATGCTGCTATTTTCTTTCTTCTTTCTTTCTGTAAGGTTTATTTATGTCCACTTGTGTTTTGCCTACATGTATGTCTGTGTGAGGGAGCCAGATCCCCTGGGACTGGAATTACAAATGTTGTGAGCTGCCATGTAGGTGCTGGGAATTGAATCCCAGTCCTCTGGAAGAGCAGCCAGTGCTCTTAACCATCTGAGATATCTCCCCAGCCTCAAATGCTGCTATTTGATAACCATCATTTTACTTGTCTGTCTTCTGTCTAGACTCTTGAGAAAAGTACCTGGCCCAGAGGAGACACCGGATTCGTATTCAATAAATAAAACCCATTCACAGGTCGTAATTCACTTCTGGGGAAGGAGGAACCAGAAGTCTGAGCTTACTCATATTCAAAACATGGGAAGCAAAACTGCGGGTTCCATGGATCAATTTGATTTCCTCAAGGGAAGGGGGAAGGCAACTTCCGGCTCTTGAGCATCATCTACAGTTAGATTAACCCAGAAGATAACGAGCTTCTACCAGTTTTTGTCATCTCTTGCTATTTCAGGTTCTATTTAGAGTGTCCCACGAGATGTCTTGGTTACATAACATGAGCCAACGTGGCTAAAAATACAGTTCTGTAAAACACTCATTAAAAAAAATAAAACACCCCTATTGCAAATGCTGTCACATTTTGAGTCTCCCTCGGATGTAAACAAGCAGTGCTACATGATTCAGGACACTTATATAAAGGAGTTTTTCTTCTTTAGAATAGCCAGGAGTATAGCACAGCTCAGAAGGAGGTACTGATGCAGGTGGCTGCTCTTTCTCCAGTTAAGTCCAGCCACCCAAGGCATTTTCTCTTCAACTGTCCCCCTAGAATCAGCCACTTGTTTTTTTTTTTCTCCTACTTTCAACATCCAAGCTGGTTAAAATGGGCACAAAGGGGCAGTTCAGGTTTCCAGGATCTGTGTTAATGCTGGGTGGGTGTGGTGGCTCTCCTGTAATGTTACTGGGTGGGAAGTGGAGACAGGTCATCTCCTGAGCAGGCTAGCTAGGTAGACTAGCCTGGGCTCCAGTGAGAGACCCTGCCTCTATGGATAAAGTGGAGAATGATCATGCAACACATGCAATGTTTATATTGAACCTCAACACACGCATAAACACATGTGCTCAACACATGTGACCATGTACACCTCATACACAGAAAATGAAAGGGCCCAAAGGCATGTAAGGTTTATAGAAGCTAAAAAAAATGTGGATTCTGGGGGCATACGTACCATTTTGTGCATATTTAACAACTGTCATATATCATGCTGTCTCTCCTGTTCTCATTAATTATCATTTTTTTCAGCCCACTCTATCCTCCTATGAAGTTGGTGTAATATCTCTGCTTTAAAGGCAACCCAGTCTTTATGTATTTTATCCAAAGTGACCTAGGAAATGGCTAGAAGTACATGCCTCTAATGTTAATAGTCTTCATTTATGGTTTAAAAAAAGTGTTAATTCACTGTGCACACAGAACAAGAATTTTGACAGTTTGTTGTTACATGATGACCACAGGATGTTGTTGCCACAATCAAGACACAGAATGTGTTCACCCTGACAAACATGAGCACTCTGACAGACTGCTGGAGGTCTTTGCAGTTTATGTGTTGCTCCACCCCCACTCCCAGATACCATGAGTGTGTGCTTCCTGTTACTATAATCTTGCAGTTCTCATGAAAATGGAGAAATAACTGTATTAGTAGGTAGTCTTTTGTGTGATTGAGAAGTGTTTAAGAATCATGGTAGCCACTCCTACTTCATTGTTTTTACTGCTGAGTAATAGTCCATACTATGGAAGTATCCCAATTTATAATTTATTTATTCACTCAATAAATGAATAGATGTTTGTGGTCATCCCAATGTAGAGATACTGGGAATGTTGCTACTAGAACGTTCAAGTGCAAATCTTGGAGTGGAACTGATATTATCTTTTCTTTTGCACAAACATAGAGAAGTAGACTGCTAGTTCTTACACATAATGTGCCAAACTGCTTTCTTTCCAAAACAATCACAATTTTTTTCTTTTTGTTAGGCCTTGATATTAACAGTCTTGTGACTCAGCCATGTTAGAAGGCCTATAGAAATATATCACTGTTCTAACTTGTATTTTACTGAAAACTCTAGGCATATCTTCTCATGTACCTACTGGTCATCCTTAGATCTTCTTTTATTAATTATTTGAGCAAATACTTTGCCCATCCCTTTAATGTAGTAGTCTTTCTATTATTCTGTTTTATGTGTTCATTTTCTGCATTTATGGCCTGATATAGTGAGATATTCTTTGGAAATGTTTTCTCCCATTCTCTGGCTTACCTTTCATTTCATAAATGTTTAAACATTTTGAACATATTTCTTTTCTGGCTACACTATGTAGCCACACTACAGGGCCACACTATATAGCTCTGGCTATCTTAGAATTCTTTGGGATTGAACTCACAGAGATCTGCCTGACTTTGTCTTCTAAGTGCTGGGATAAAAAACAAACAAACAAACAACAACAAAACCCGAAAAACAACCCATTCCACAAAGCCTGGCTTTTAAAAGATTCCCCTTGTTTTAACCATAAATGTGGCAGGTACAACACTTGCACCCAAGTTCTGAAGAGGTCAAGGTAAGAACCTGCTCTTTCCCCTGCTATTAACACAGTACTGAAAACTAGTGCTAGACTCCAAGAGACTGGTTCTAGAAAGAAATTTTGGAGACAGCTGGAGAAATGTGAATTTGGACTATTACAAGATTTAGTGTTAGTTTTGTTACATATGATAATGGCCTGGTGGTTATATATATTTTAAAATATGCTTATAAGTTAGAGGCACACTGAAATATTTATGGTCAAAACAACAAAATGTCTAAACTTCTGTAAAATGTTTCAAAAATACAGTAGGGGGCTAGAGGAAACAAGTTTAGCAAAATGTTAATTGTTCAAGCTGGGCTGATGTACATGGCAGTTTGTCATGCTGTTCCTTCTGCTCATGGGTAAGTTAAAATATTTCAATAATAAGAAAGTTTAAGGAGTCATGCTGTCTTTACTTGAGCCATTGTGATATGCTCGAAGATTGAGCAGTATCTGACTGTGCACCAGTGCTGTGCTTCTGACAGGTGGCTCAGTGGGCTGGAACGATGCTTTTGAAAAGGAGCTTTTAAGGCCACTGCTGCTCTTGGCTGCAAAGGTCATGTAAGTCATAGAACCACAGCACTGTACAAAGTTAGGTTGTTATGTACATCTAAGAGGTACATTTTAGCAATCCTGTTTTTATCAAGAAACTGTGATGTAAACATACATAGAAAAGTTTATTTCGGAAGTGCTGGAGCTCAAATCCTGGTCTTGGTCATGCTTGGCAAGCATCCTACTACTGAGCTACACCTACAGAGTCTAACGCATACTGATTTCACATTGGCATTTTCAGGCCAATTAACCAGATATATTTTCTGAGCAGTATGAAAACAACCATTTTTCCCGAAAACAGTTGATGCTGAGCACAGAAAATTTCCAGAGCACATGTTACAAATGTAAGCATTCACTCTAATGTGAATTGTTGCTTCCAAAGTAACTTTAGTGTCCATATCATGAAAGGGGATTCATTTGTGAGATCAGCCTCTTTTCATTCCCAGGAGCTCTGACACTGCTTTCCAGTAAATCCATTGGTATGAAGTTCTAAAGCCCATGACCCACAGTTGGACAAGGAAATCTTGTGACCTTCAGGCTAATGAAGGTGGGGAAGGAGTGGCTATTCAAATGGTACCTTCAATGTAAGTTAAGTCCAAATGGAAAAGGTAAGTGCTTGAAAAGGTATGTAGTATTATACAATGTTATCACTTTAAAGTTGGTCTTTCAGTATACTTTTATTATACATGTGCTGCTCAGATCTATGACTGTATTATTAAGTTCAAATATTCTCAGTGTTTTTCTGGGTCTGATTTGGGGGCTTATTTATCCTATTAAGTTTCATACAGGAGGCAGGTTGTTATAGCTAAAAGTGAATTGGTGGGCCAAAAAGCTCTGAAGAAAGACAGCTAAAAAGCAACCTTTTTGGAGACTGGGGTGCATGGGACTGAGAACATGGTTCCATGCTAAAGCACTTCTCAAGCATGCATGAGGGCTTTGACCGAAACCCTAACATGGTGAGGAGAGAGAAAGGGCATGAATATCTAACGGAAGAGGAGCCTTTCCTATCTCTCACCAGAGCCCCACAATGTCAATGGCTCTCAAATACCAGTTTCCAAGTTGAGGGTCCCCAATAGAGAAGTACTGTCCTAAACTTTGCCTTTTCTCATCAAAATGTGTTGAAGGCTCATGTGGGTGTCTGGAAACAGATGGTGGGTGGGGGAAATCCATTAATGGTGGCAGGCAGCTCTCCATAGACTAAACACTCAAAGAGTACTGGCTACAGTGTCAAGACTCGCCTTACCTCTGACCTGCAAAGGGGAAAAACATTCCAGAGGTTTTAGTCTTTAGTTGAAAATTGCTCCAGAAGCATGGTACAGGAAAACACACAGTGAACCGACTGTTTATGTCTATGCTATAAGATCAGCTATGCACCTAACTAGCTTGGTGTGCTGTCTCTTTCAACTTCTTGGATGCATGCTTTCCCTGAATGTAAGACATGGGGCTTAAGACAATTTCTGACAGGCTCAACAGTTCCTCCTCCTCCTTCTATTTTAAGTTTAATTTAAAACTAGATCTTGGGTAAAACTAGTATTTCATCTTATCTGAAAATGGATAACTGGGATCCTAAATGGCACCAATGGTTTCAGTGACAGGATTTAAGACCGAAGTCACAGCCTTCCTATGTCATCAAGTGTTTCTTTGAAATTAAAGGTATTGAACCAGCTATGGTAGAATACCTCTGTGTGCGGGCTAGTTTTAGGTCAATATGACACAAGCTAGAATCACTTGGGAAGAGGGTACATTAATTAACAAAATGTCCCCATCTAATTGGCTTGTAGGCAAACCCGAGTTGCATTTTCTTGTTTGGTGATTGAGGTGGGAGGGCCCAGGTCCCTGTGGGTGATTTGACTCCTTGGTATTCAAAATGAAGAGTCTCGAGCTTCAGATTATTTTTTTCCTTTTTAAAGATAAGATTTTAATAACATTTTATTTTAGACCCGGATGCCAATGGGATTACTTAGTATTTGTTTAAGAAAAAAATATCTCAAAATAAAGTGTAAGTCTGTGGTTTTGTGCAATGTTCTGTTAGCAAAATCAAAAAGTAGGCTGAGAGTGCCATGAGGAACAAGCCAGTAAGCAGTACCCTTTCATGGCTTCTGTGTCATTTGGTTCTCGCCTCCAGATTTCTGCCCGTATTTCCTTTTTTTTTTTTTTTTTTTTTTCGGAGCTGGGGACCGAACCCAGGGCCTTGCGCTTCCTAGGTAAGCGCTCTACCACTGAGCTAAATCCCCAGCCCCTTAATGGTTCGTGCTTTTTTTTTTTTTTTTTGGTTCTTTTTTTTTTTTTCGGAGCTGGGGACCGAACCCAGGGCCTTGCGCTTCCTAGGCAAGCGCTTTACCACTGAGCTAAATCCCCAACCCCCCGTATTTCCTTTAATGATAGACTGTGATGTAGAATTCCTATTCTTCCACAAATTGCTTTTGGTAATGGTGTTTTATGACAGCAACAGGAACCATAGAAAAATCGAAAAATCAGTAAGATGGCCTATCACCAGAAGGCCAAAGCAGGAGAGGAGGATCCTCGGTTCCAGGCCAGCTTATAATAGCAGGACAGTGTCTCAAAAAGGTAAGGCAGAATACTAAAAGAAAGAAAGGTATGGTTACCTCCTCTCACTCCTTTAAATGGGTAGAAAAACGCCACCAGCAGGTTCATCAGGACGGCCAGGTTGAAGGAGATGCTGCTCCAGAAAGACATGTTTCGGGCGCACCAGTACAAGACAGGCTGGGCTGTGGGAACAGAAGAAGCCTGTGAGGTTGTTGACTACTGCACATCGGAGTGCTAGAGTGTGGCATGGGCCTTCCTTCTGCTAGATCCCCACAAGTCTACTTTTGTTCCCAGTTTTGATCACAACAATAAGAACGATAATTTGTTTCAGAGCTGGCACACAGCGACATGACATCAGGTTACTGGAGAACTCACAAACAGAAGCTTCATTGGGGCACAAGGGAGAAGAGAAGGGCAAAGACTGGGCAATCTCAAAGTCCTTCGTGCCCTGTTAACTCCACCAGTTATGGAATCTGAGGGTTATCCGGAGTTCACACACTAAGATTCTGGTTCTCCCCAAGACCTACAGTACCAGATGAGATGCCCAGAAAGACCCAAGAATTCAATTAGCCTTTTAGAAATGTCAGGGAAGACAGAACACTCAGAGTTGGAGTAGCTAAAGTTCTGACTGGGCCTGGGACCATTTTCTTCACTTAAACACTCTATTAATTCCCCTGTGCGAGACAGTTACCCCCTTTTCACCATCAACTCACTTGCCGTTTGATCTCAAAACTAAGGAACTGGGGAAACCAGATGGGGCTGACCATGGCCGGCAGTGGAGTTTACATCTAGAGGCTCCAAGAGAGAAAAAGATGACGCAAAGTTCTAAGTTTTTACTGACATGGCGGTGCAGGGGACAGCTTCCGTAAGACAGTCTCAGTGGAGAACATTTCCCCATCTCCAGAGCATAGCACAGGATATGTGAGACAGGATGTCTATTGTGTCCTACCTCCCAACCAGTAAAATCCTCTTAACAAAACTTTAGGACAACAGCCAGTGACAAAACCAAAGACCCTATAATGAGGCCTACAACAGCAGCCAAGCCTTGGGAAACATCCATCCAAAGAAAGTTATGGCACAATTAAAGAGGTGGCTGGTAATTTAGTAACTGTTGATAATCATGTTAGAACTTGGTCCTGGGCAATGTTTCAAAACTGTTGTTACAGAGCTGTGAGCAATCATCTAGTTTGAAATTCTTCATCTTCAAAAATAAGAGAAACCAAATGCCCAGAAATGGGAGGAAGTATTTGTGATCTCATTTTCCCAATTAGTGATCATCTGGAGTCAGTAAAAGAAATCAAGACAGATAGCCAATGTCGCCATTCAATAGAGGAGCTGACTGAATCCAGTCAACTTCCAGGTATCAATTTAGTATTTTGTAAAATAGTTGTGAAGCAAAAATGAAATCCTTTTTGAGTCAGGGTTCCATGTAATGTTGGCTGGACTCAAGCCAACCATGCAGGTTAAGATGTCCTCAAATTTCTTATTCTCTATCTCTTCTTCACTGAGTACAGGGATGGTAGCTGCATGCCACTGTGCCTACTTTTATATGGTGCTAAGGATCGAACCCAGGGTTTCATGCACGCTAGGCAAGCACTGTATAACTGAGCCACGTCCCAAGCCTGCTGAAGCAATGTGGAAATGAAACAAACAGCCACTGGCACTTCTGAGGGGACCGAAGTAGACGCTTCTGTTATATGTGACAAAAACACCTGAGAAGAACAGGAGAGATGAATGGCAGAACGCTGGTGACTGGCGAGGCTGAGGGACAGCTTCAGGAAGACTGACAGCACCTCTCCATACTCATGCATGCATCAAGAGCTTGTAAGAAGTCCAGGGAAAATGCAAGAAGCTAGCAGAAATCTGTGACTGTCCTTGGAAGTCAGAATTCCTTGCATGGGATACGTCCCCTTCAGTACAGCTGCGATAAATGGCCTTTAACTAGGATATACAGTTCACAAATAAATCTAATTTTCCAAAGCTAATCTTCATTATACTCTCATTTTTTAATCTGAACAAATAATCAGTTCTCTAGCTCAAATTGTTATTAACCCAGGTGCGAGGTGATAGTTAAAGAGCCACAGTATCTTTACACTTCCTGTGGCACACAGAGCTATGTCCCATCCATCTCCAAACCTTCTCCCTTCCCCACAGAAGCTGCTCCTACATCCTAACCTAATGGTAGTTCCCACAAACACACTGTGCTCCTCTTCAACTCCCATGAACTCCCTCTGCTGTGAGCTAGCACATGCCCCCGTCTTTGATGTGACTCTGTCTTTGATGGAATACCTTTAAGAGAGGCAGCTAATCATGTTGTCTTGAGTATGGCTGTACTGTGCTATGCTTCTAATAGGAAGAGGATATTTCACATGCAGGCATGAGGTTTCCACGAGCAGGTCTTAAAAGCACTGTGGCTTTCTTCTCATGCTTGCTCCTCAATCATTTACTCTAAAGAAAGCAACTGTTGTGTCACAAGGATACCGAGACTCACTGGAAGGCCTATGTGCAGAAGAAAGGAATGCCCTGATTCCAGAGCCGTTAGAGAGCATTAAGAAGTGGAGTCATCAGGGCCAGGCAAGTGCTTAGATGACAACAGCACTGGACTCTGGATGGTATCTCAGTGGCTACCTAATGAAAGACCCTGAGCTGTAACTATCCAGTTAAGTCATTCCTGACCACAGGACACTGTAAGGGAATGAGAAGTTGTTTTAGGCCATTGTGTCTTGTGAAGGATTAAAGCAATTAACATCCCTTCTAAGATAAGCAAAATAATGCATACTTAAATGTCTCAAACCTCAGTCTTCAGCGTGAGTGTGCTACGTTACATGACAAGAGGGACTGACAAAGTCTTTTTAACGAAAGGAGGAGGCACAAGACTCACTCTACCCACAGACTCCTGACGTCCAGAACGGTAAGATAGTACATTCATGTTCTTATAAGCATCAGAGTTTGAAATCACAGCAGTAGGCAACAGAACATACCTCCCCATCCCTTAATCTTCTAGGTTGTGTCCATCCAAATTCTCCTAGATGTTACCACCATTCATCCTCTTCCTTCAAGTCTTTCCCCATATCTCTGTAACCTGTTATTGCTTGATTATAACCCTGGTCATAATCAGCTTCATACTGTAGCAATTTAAAACTCTGCTTGTGCTGCCTGTCTCCTTACAGAGCGTTAGTTCCCACAGGAAGAAATAGGCGCATTACCAAATCCCCCACCATACCTTGCAGCGGGTTTTCTTTTCCTAAGGACTGTAATTTAGTTGGACTGATATACTTGCCACAAACCAGCAGAATGGCAGAGTGCTGGCACCCAAGACAGGCAAAGCTATTTAAATAACTCCATGTCTCAGTCACACTGGTTCCTAGTTTTAAAGAAACTGGGCTTTGCTGGAGGACGTCGGACTCCACTCAAGCCAATGCTACCTCTAATGTAATAAGCACGAAGGAAAACTTCCAAGCAAGAAATGGTCGGCCTAAGCAATTCTACCTGTGCCTTCCTCTTGCTCTGTCATCTAGGTTCCACGGCCTAGAGAGTCTTCTCTTCACTAGACATATGATTTTCAGGTGTCAGAAAGGGATGGCCCGAGCAAGCATGTGTACGCATAGAAGGGGGTGTGCATGTGTTTCAAGAAGAAAACAGGAACGGGTTTCCGAGGAGCAAATCAAATTGGCTGTTTGTTTTAGAACTAAAACATTTGCAGAAGATAAAACCAATTTCTTCTAAAAAGCAAATTTCTTGATCTTTATTTTACATGCATGGACGTGTAGCTTGCATGTATGTATGTGTACCACATGATGCTTGGGACTCACAGAGGCCAAGAGAGTGTGTCAGATCCCTGGGAACTGGAGTTACAGATGCTTATGGGTGGCCAGGCAGGTGCCAGGAAGTGAACTCAGCTACCCTGAAAGAGTAGCCCGGGCTCTGAACTGCTGACCCATCATCTTTCCAGCCCCATACTGATTTCTTAACACTAGAAAACACTCACAGCAGTAGACAGACACTGAAGGAGAAGTGGCTACTGACTTCCCATCACACCCATCACAACCTTTATGACTTCAGCCAAAGGTAAGCCAGCTTTGCCAACGTGACAGAAAATCTCTGCTCGCTGGGTAGAAGTAAGCTGCTTAGGGGAAGCAGTGAGTCTATTTTAATTCTGCTTCTGATGAGTACATCTCTCCCCTTCCTAAGTACTTAGGATGCTTAATTCACTTATTATTTTCCCATTTTTCTCTTAGTACATGGCTTTGGAGGCAATTAAAAATTTTCAGATGACAAGTATTGTTGTCTTTAAACTTCCCTACAACGAACACACGATTTTTTTTTTTTAAAAACTGGCAAGACTGAAATCAGAGAAGGCATTAGCTGTACTTGACTAAAAATCTTGGAATGACGAGGTGGCCTTTCTGGAGAAAATGGATCTTTACCGCCTACCTGCTCCAGAGGGTCCGGGACCAGATAAGCTGCCTGCCTGTGTCCACAGATACAGGGGATGGTGGAGGGGGAAGAGATTGTACCTCCTCCTCCTTGGTCCTGAGGACCTGTTACCACTCTGATTGCATAACTCTTTGCTGTGTGTGAACCCAGTAGAGCAAGGGAAGCCAGGAGGAAGGCAGACAAGGGAAGCCTGGTGAGGAAGGCAGGCCTAGCTCTGCTCAGGTTGACAAGGACCAGAGATAGCACCAGAGGTCCTGCAAACTGCTCTCTCTTACGCTGGCTGCACCCTGCAAAAAGCCAGAAAGATCTCAACTAGAGCCTAGTTTTGGAGTTTTGGATTAAAAAAAAAAAAATGTTGGCTCCCAACTCACACACAAATAAAGCAGGATCCTTTAAAGTTGGTCACAAGAGCTGCTGCCAAGCACACTGCTGGTGCTGAAGGATCACATTAAAAACGCTAATGAAAACTGGGAGCCCAGAAGCCGTCTGGGGGAAGCGCTATAAATGTGCCTTGGACAAGTAATCTTCATTTGACTTGGCTGGGCTTTGTCATGGGACCTGCTGGTGAGCCATGCTGTATCTTCTATGGCAAACAACTGGACTGCCTATAAAATGACTGGGAG
Organism: Rattus norvegicus; assembly: GCF_021556685.1. Lineage (NCBI taxonomy): Eukaryota > Metazoa > Chordata > Mammalia > Rodentia > Muridae > Rattus > Rattus norvegicus. Next base: position 142,660,620 of record NC_141537.1, on the reverse strand, counting down.
TTCTGACCCTGAGCTACTTCATCAGAGGGAAAGCAGAGAGTCTCAGGAACAGGTGTGCCAGTCTGCACTCTCAGCCTGAGGGAACCATCCAGTGCAGGAAAAGGCCTGGCCTTTTCTGTGTCTAATTACTTTCCACAGGGAAACACCCAAACAGGCATCCACGAAGCCATCCACGAAGCCCCTAGGCCAATCGAATCAAATGCTTCACTAATGTAGCCCGCTTAGGGCCCTTAGATTGGGCAGGGATATTGAGATAGCAAAGTTCTGTTTTCAGCTGGGGGGACACCATTCCTGACTTGCTCCTTCTTGGAGGGACACACACACTCCCTGGGCCAGGTGTGAAACCTCAGAGATGTGCATTCCCAGAGTGTGTCCAGGCACTGTGACTCACCTCGAAGTTTCTTCTGCCAGTTCATCTCATTAAAGAGGTCCTCGGAGCGCAGGAAGAAGTCATTGATCTTGCTGCCTTGCTCATCCCTCTCTGTGGTGTAATATATTCGAAGTTTCGATTCCTTAGTCAGAAATTCACAGATGCTGGGCACAGGGAAGACAATCTGTTCCATAGTTCGGTCCAGTCTGACAATCTAGGGTTAAAACGGAGGGTAAGCAATTATTCTCAAAGCCTTTTATGCAGACTCTTTTGCTTTGCTATTGGCGGTGAACTCGGGTTTCAAGACTCAGGATAATGTGAATCTGTCTGATTTGAGAGCCCTCCGCTGTGTGCACGTATGTGTTTGTGCATGTGCACTCCAAACATAAAAGTTTTGTTAAGTCTGTAAGAATTTGTCTAACCTCCTGCTCCACTCATTTAAATATGATCAGCCCCTTCCCCTTAATATCTTAATGCTTCTTCACTTTTAAATACTGGTTTTAATTTTGTGATTGTAGCATGGAATATTCCTCATTTTAAAAAACAAGTCACTAGAATCATAAAAGTATTATAGTTATACTCTATATACTCCTAAGGTATTTTAAAATGATTCTGTTTTGAGACTGTAGATAAACAATGTACAACCGTGACTAGATATTGCTGAAGTGTTTGTCTGGACAAACAACTGATAAGCGTAAAGCCAACCAGCTCAGTTTCACAAGCTGACAAGCTCGGCCTGACTGAAACTCCCGGCAGCAATAGATATCTACCTACAGAGTGTAAAAATTACTTGATGAAAACGAACAGATGGGAAGCCCATTTCTCGTTTTCTTTTAGATATGATCGACTTTCATCTGGAACAATTTATACTGTGTTCAGCTGAGGCCGTAATATAGAGTAGAACTTTCTTTATCAATGGGGCCATTCCTTGTGTGTCCAAGAGGACAGCCATTAGTCACAGAGGCCATCAAGCACTAGGCACATGCAGTTATTGCAAATGAGCAACAGAATAATTACTTGCATCTAATTTTGATTTCACAGGCATGGCTTGATGGCCATCATACTAGATAGGGCAATGTTGGGTCATAGTATAAGCCTCACCCATTATTCTTCCTCAGATAGCAAAACTGGGTTAACTCTGAATAAGAACTTTTAGAACAGACCTTTGCTTTCTACCACAGTTGCAATGACTTCCTACATCTTGTCATAATGTCCAGAATGCATGACATATGAACCAATATGCCCACTGCCTCTGGGAGGGCATCAGTGTTCCTTAAACTGGCTTTGTGGTGCTGCAGGGGTAGATGGCTGCACGCTACCTCCACTTCCTCCTCAGATGGGCTCCACCTTCAGAGAAGTGTGTTTCCAATTTTAGAAAACTGCACTAAGTCACAGATTCAGAGACAGAGAGTTCTAAAAGGCCAGAGGCTGCAGTACACCGGAGACATGGCCTCTTGGCCTTTCTGCATTCTTCCCCAGAAGCTGAGGAGGTCGGGTGAAGCTCAGGGCTGACGCCCTTGACAGGAAGAGCTTGCTCCCTCTTTCAATACTTTTGTTCCCTTATGGAGCAAGAGAGATGACTCAGGCCCAGTTGTAGTGGGAAACTCTTATGGAGGTCAGACAGGTTCTCACAGCTCTATACTCCATTAAGTACAGAGAAAAATGGTCTTTATACCAGGGCCTCCTGAGTCTAGCTAGACCTCAGGTTTTGGGGGGAGGGGGCTCAGAATCACTGTGCTGTCAGAATGGTTTTGGTTCAAAGCCAACCTGGTTTAACCAGAAGCGTGGTTAATACCTAGAGCCTGCCTGGGACACAGGCTCAAAGGCCTGTTCCAATATTTGTTATGAAGTGGCCACCTGCTTTACACAGACTAGTATTAGGACCATTCCTTGTTTCCCCCAAGCACAAGAGAGATGTGCAGCTGGCTTCAGGAGGAAAAGGGAGGGGAGAGGAAGACCTCTGACAAGAATTTCGTTCTATGGATGAAGGATTTAGAGTCCAGAGTCTACTAGCAAAGCCCCAAGCAGCTATGACACAGTACATAGCCCTCAGGGGAATCAAAGGGAGGGTCCTGGCCAGTTAAGGGCCTGATTCTGAGGTTAGCAAGTTTTTAAAATTTCCTTGTTTGGGCAGATTTAGCAGTGGGTGGGAATCAGGAGGACAGAATAGTATTTCTTCTCTATCCCTGGTAGTAAGAGGTTTTCTTCATGCCTTTTATCTTGATCAGGCTTCAGGCTCCTCCCAACTGGGCCACAGTGTTGGACACTACCTCCTGATTCTACTCATCTTTAATGTACTGCACTGCCAAGCCTGTCTCCTAAAGGATGCGGAAGACATCCTTTTGGCTAAGCTTCTGACCAGGATCAATAAATCTAGACTATGTGCTCGCATACATTTGGCTGATTTAGTTGGTCAAATGAAGCATTCCATCAGGATGGCCTGGAGAGCTGAGACAGCAGGTAAGAAGAGACTCCCAAGAGCCTCTGTCCTGAATGTGTCATTCTGTCCAGTGAGTCTCTTAGGTCTACAAATCCTTCTTCAGACATTATAATAAATTCCTCAGCAGAACAGGGTACAATCTCCTGACTATCTAGACTCTAGAGCCAGACATGTTTCCTTTCAGATACTAAGAGACAATGCAGGTGATATAAAGAATCAGGGGTTGGACCTCCTGGGATTCACACTCCAGGTGGGAGCCTGAGAGTGAGAGAAGCTAGCATCCTCACTGAGCATTATTGAAGAGTCCCTCCATTTTCCAGGTAGAGATGATGTCCATGGGTCAAGAGGTTAGTGAGGATTTTGTCCTGTTAAAATGCATAGAGGATGGTGGGGTTCCCGTGGGGGAAATGCTAGCAGTTCCACTCCTCTGAGGATAAGGTGCAGACTTCTTCCCAGGACAGTGTATAAGCTTTGACTGCTCTGTGTTATTTCCTCTCCTTAACATGCACATTTTCACCTTGACTCACTCCAGTCCAGCCGTCATGCCTTCTCCAGCACACACCCCTTACCTGGTCTTCCTTGTAGAGGTCAGGAAAGCTTCTCCATCTGGGAACTGCTTGTTTCAGTCCTGTGTTCTTTCATTCTGTATTTGGATTCCATTTCTTGAGAACAGACCTCCTATAATCTACAGGTCCTCTGCTAGACTTCATGTGTACATATGTTCATATGTGTGTGCGGGTACTTGTGTACATACTATAGAGAGAGGCCAGAGTCAACATTGGTGTCAATCATCAGGCACTTTCTCCTCCCTTTCTGAAGGCAGGGTCTCTCACTGACCAAATCGTCCCTAACTTGGCCAAGCAAACCCAGCCACCTGCCTACTTCTGCCTTCTCAGCACTGAGACCATAGTGCTTGATAATACACCTGGATATTTTATGTGGATTCTGGGCATTGAATTGGGTCTTTGTGGTTGTATGGCAAATGTTTTATAAACTGAGCTGCCTCATCAGTCCTACCTACTTGCTTTAGGAGCCAGTCAGAAGTTGTAATCAAATCTATATGGATCTGATCTCCCCTCTGCACATTAAGCAGTAACCATGATAGTTTTGATCACCACTGGAAATCTAGGAAACCTAATGGGAGAAGCTAGTAAACAGGAAGCACTTCAACATTTTTATTGCTCAGAGCAGAGAGAACATGCCAACCCTGGGACAGGGTACCATCTACTGCAGGTCCAGGCCTTGCTGCCTGAGTATTCCGTTTATAGCTTGACTGGTTTATACCTCAATTTGTGCTGTGTGCTTCGCATAGAACTCCAGAGCTTCATCGCCATCCACCTGGCCTCCAGGTTTCAGCATGGTTTGAAGTTCTTTGTTATGCCGAGCCAACTAGAACACAAGCAAAGAGAAACTGGGAGCCGAGGATCATAAGAGCTAGTTTTAAACTCTAGGTTTCTTTCTTTCCTTGAGACAGGGTCTCATGCATCTCAGGCTGGCCTTGAATGTGATGTATCTGAGGATGACCTTAACCTTTTGATTCTCCTGTTTTTCCCTCCAGAATTCTGGTTTTACGGATGCACACTACGGCAACCAGGGCTTTTTGCATGCTAGGTCACCACTGTATTGACTGAGCTACACCCTGCTTTTCTGAGTATAAAAAAAAAATCTGCAAAATGACCAGCAGTAAGTCAAAGGCCAAGTACGAAAGAGAGGTTTGCTCCCTTCTGCAAAGCTCTGCTTTGCACAGAGGCTATTTTGGGAGTCTGGCATAAAAGAGTGGACAGTTCATGCCCATGCAGGATACCCCTTTTCTCTGATTATTTTAGGCTAGGCAGGAGGGACATGAAGTTTTCTGAGCACCCCCATTAAGCCTCTATTCTGGGGCTACTCAGAAACCCTTTTGGAGCAAGTATGGATGTGACGTGGGACAGGGGAAGGGGCCGAGTAACTCCAGGCCACTTGCCTTCATTGTGTCACACCCAGGTCTTGTACCCAAGTTTAAAGGAGGTGAAGGAAAGGACATGTCAATCTCCAGCTGGGCTACGGTTTTCCCATCCCCACCCAAAACCTGAAGACACTCAGTATACTCAAAGAAGCAACTTTAAAAACCCAGACACTTGGGAAGAGATTATGAAATATGGCATTTTGGTATCAGGGAAGGAAAGTATCACCCAGAAAGGCAAACAAAAGGAAATTGTAAGGACAAGTTCCCACAGATCCCCAAATGTGATAATCAAGTTTATTTCTTTAAGATTGTTAAGGGAGACTTATTAGTATTTATAAAATGCCCAAGACTCCTTTTTAGCAGCTCCAGACAAAGCATCCAGTGTGACTGCTCAAGGGTAGATGTATGTACAAAGCATGGGGATTTCCAAGTTCCCAACCCACCATACTGGGAAAATGGCAGCATCCTGGAATTCAGCCCCTTAAGGCGGGTGACCTAACACACCTGCAAGCTCTGTTCACATGGGCACAGCCAGTGCTAGGAGAAAGCTTTCCAGGAAGAGTGAGTCTCAGGGCACCTCCAGCTTACTACACTGGTGACGTGTAGAAGGCAAGAGAGAGAGGGGGCCCTACCTGGTGAGCGAGGATGTAGATGTTATGGCCCACGTTCCTGGGGGAGGCTGCTCCATCCTCACCGTTCTCCCCATCCTCAAACTCCACTTCGCCTTGCATGTAGGCCTTCTTGATCACTTCCACCTTTGGGTGGGGACAAGAGAATACATGTCCTGACTCAGGGCTGGCCCTGCAGGACTGGCGTCTATAGCTTAGACAGCAGTCTACTCCTGCAGCGGACACTGCTCACCAAGGACGATAGTCCATCCCATCAGATACAGCTCAGACTCCTTAGTTCTAATGATGCCAGGAGCAAGCACCACATTCACTGGCAAGAGAAGTTCGTTCACTCTACTTAGATCAACGCATTCAATGGCTGGCTTACATCCTTCTGTCCTAGAAGTTGATGGTGAAAAAACCCTAACAGGGGAAAAAAGGTTGTTGAAATGGTGGATGGTTCATTGGCTAAAAGGGCTTTACCAGACCTGAGTTTGAATCCTGGAACCCACAGTGGAAATAGAGGGCCTGTTTTTGATTTTTGCATGTACACCACCACCACCATGAACACACACAGAGACACACACTACCACCACCAGTATTACCCAAACCCTTTAAGATGGCAAAAAGTGACACACACACACACACACACACACACACACACACACACACACTTTTCCTTATCCCAACCACTGATCCCTTAGGAGGTTGATGAGGGGGTAGTGCAAACTAGACTATGAAATCCGCTAGCTTCTGGGAAAGTAGTGCAATTATTTTCTGTTAAAATGTAATGCTAACAAACACTTCGTGAGCTCTCAGAAATTTCTATTCCTTTATAGATGTGGAAATGAAGACATAAAAGAACATTGCTGAGGTCATGGTTAATGAACTAGGATCTGAACTTAGCCACAGCTGCCAGCCTGACTCTGGGAGTCCTCAAAGCCTGGTAGCACACTTCTTAGAGCACTGTACCATCTGCCCACTCTTCACACTCACTTTGGTTCCCAGGGGAAGAAGCTGGGGCCGCTCACATCTAAATCCATTTCCTGGCACTTGGACAATGCCTGGCCAAACTTTCCTATATAAACATGCCATTCAGAATTTAATAACTCAAACACCAAAAGTAAATATGTTCAGTTATACCAAGAATCAATCATTTCCTTGGATGATTCAGAAGGTCCTTTAGCCTGGGGCACCTTCTTCATTGCCACTAGCTGTTATCTGGGACCTTCTCATTATCCAAGAGGAATCATGTGGAAAGCCACATACGCTGCATTGACAGTGGGTCAGCTGCTGGTGTAACTTCAGGCCTGAGACCCTCACTGTCTAAGCTTGTTTGCCAAGCAGTTCTAAAACCAAACCCAGCACTGTTACACATGCAGACACAAGTGCATGCATGCATACATGTGCATACTTGGATGTGTTCTGGATATTCAAGCTTCCGTCCTGCTTTTCTTCTTAGAGCCCTGGTTGCTAAAGGCTAAGAAGACTTGATCCTTTCTATGATCCAGAATGATGTTCTCTAACCAAAGGGAGAACCCAGGAGTTGGTGTCGCCATAGCAAGGGGTCATGGCACTTGTTCTACCCACGACAGTCTTGAAGAGACAGAGCATATTCTTTTTCTTTTTTTTTTTTTCCAGAGCTGGGGACCGAACCCAGGGCCTTGCGCTTGCTAGGCAAGCACTCTACCACTGAGCTAAATCCCCAACACCGACAGAGCATATTCTTGATTCACAGGATCTGAAATGGGCTCTAGGCAAGGGCCATTCTGACCCTACTCAACAATGATCCTTGGCTGCCCAGTTACCCCCAGTTACATAAGCTGTTATGTAAACTCCCAGAGAATCCTTTCTCTGCTGAGAACTCACTCCCTGACCTCGGGGATCAAAGAACTAGGCTGCTGTGAACTTTTATTCAAAGGATACATAAAGGGACTTTGCTCTGGCCTCTAGTGCACATCCAGGTCACCAGGAGGCAGAAATGCTTTAATGCCCTCATTTAAGTCTATCGGTCACAGTTTATTTGCATGGGGCAAAGTCCAAATAGACTCGACTCCTATCACCCATCCTTGAACGTTGCTCCTTTCACAGCTCAACTCCCAACATGGGGAGTCACAGTCTATCATAAATGTCACTCTTTGAAAATAAACCAGGTCATGTTTCAAGGAAACAAACAGCAAAAACCAACATTCAAAATAGACTCCCCTGTTGTTCAGATGACTGCACCGAGAACAGACACCAACTTGTAAGTCCTTAAAAGATATGGCAGTGGGTTATGTATGTGTGGTGACACACACCAGTCATCCCAGTGAGTGAAGTAAAGGGATCATAAGCTGGGGTACAGCAAAGTCATCATTTCAAATAATCAATGCTGTCAGGGAATGGTGGTGCACACCCATAACCCCGATTCTTGGAGGTGGAGGTAAAGAATCCAGAGTTCAAGGATAGCCTAAGTTACAAAGTGAGTTTGAGGTTAGCCTGAACTACACAGGACCATGTGTCAATCTTCTATTCCTACCCCTGCTCTCTTGCAAAAACAAAACAAAACAAAACAAAACAAAACAAAACAAAACAAAACAAAACTGCCCCAAATCAAGAGCTGGGATGAGGCTCAGTGGAGAATGCTTGCCTATTAATGAATACAGAGAAGAAAATGGACCTCAATTCACATGGGGCTGTATTGCCAAGCACCATGCTAAGTCTGATATGACTCTTATGTTTAAGACTTTAAAATAACCCTTCAATGTATATAATATTACTTTCTCTTTTAAAGAGCTGGAGAGTACAGCTTAGAAAGCTCCAAGAGCGGCCTCAGGTGACATAGTCAAAGAAATGAGCTACGGACCTGAATTCAGACTCACTTACTGCACACTGGTCTCCATGAGCGAGCAAAGGGGAGGGAAGCTTTCATATGTGGTCTGTGCCAATAGGTCAATGTGGAACAATCCATGTCCATTGCCATACTTCTCTATGCAGTCATGGGGCAAGATTAAATCATCCTTGCTGCTTCTGTTTTGAGGAATGTTTTTGGAAGCTCAGAGAAGCAGGTCCATTATTCTGTTGCAGATTTCACTCTGAGTTCCTTGGTGCTACTGTCAAGGGGTGAGTGACAACTCACCAGCTCCTTGGGCCTCATGTTGTACAGGATCCTCTCTGCATTTTCACTATCGTGTCTGCTTTCCATGATGGCCAGGAGTAGCTTTGAAGCATTGTTCTAAATGGAGAGAACCAAGGGAAGAAATATGGAGGAGCAGCCTGGGCAGCTGTCTGGACAGACGAGTGCCCAGACGAACGAGTATGCATCCCAGCTAGACAGACAGGTTCATCCTATGACCAAGCCCACTGCAGAGTACCTTCACCAGTCAGAGGGTATGCTCCTGGGAACCTTAGAAGCATATGGACGAAGTCTGAGTTGAGCCTAAGAGGCCTATATTTGTTAAGACATGCATTATAATTTTTAGAATCTCTGACAACCCCTGGAACCCCAGAATAGGGTGAGAGAGTGTTCAGGAGCACACTTAAGAGACTGCCTTCAAGAATGGTCTGTTAACTAGTAAATCCCATAGCAGCTCTAGCAGAAATAGATTTACGCAAGGGTGCTGGTGGGTGTGGTCTTCTCACTGTTTACATGGAATGACATTTGCATATTACTTATGTATCTTCTTTGTCTACTGCAACTCTATATTATTTGTAAGACCTGGTATGGCATAAATGGTGTGTCAACACTCAGACTCTACTCTTTGGGGAATAAGATAAAGTAAAAGGTATATACATTTTCAGTATAGATGCAATCTTTTTTTTCCCTAAATATTTTGTTCCCTAAATATTCAATATTGTTGGACAGAGATGACAGGCAACAAATGTAATTTCTCCCTGTCCTAAAATCCATTAACTTTCCTGCCTCCTAATATCATGAGTACAGATGCTATTAGTTAACAAAAGTGGTCCAAAGGAACACTTCACATCCAATGAGGCATAACTTCCCATTATGTTAACAATGCCCATGCACCTACACCCAGCGTTTCATGGATCAATATCATTTGAGGCCCCAGGTCTGCAATTTATATACTTCTTTGTATATAGGCCTCAAAAGTTTGCGTTTTGTTTCTAGGGGCTGGAAATTGAGACCAGTTTTCCTCCCCAGCTTTGGTCAGAGAAGTTCAGTCCATTTACTGTGCTCTCTGTCTTTCTAGCATAATCCTCAGATGGCTAAATTTGTTTGAGAAGGCACTGAAATGCCAACCAGGAACACATGCACATCTCAGTCTATTTCAGATACTCATCATGTACTTTCTGATAAATGGTAGCCATACGAGAGCTTGAATGATATTCAAGTCAAGTATAAAGTATTTATCAGAAGGAAAAAAAGAAGTGTTAAAAGATTCCACTTAAACCATATGTTCAAATCAACTGAGTTTGGACCCTCAGTTCTAAATACTAAAGGCAAAATAAAATTAACCGTGCAGTTCCTGGAGAAATCTGTGTTAACATTTTCCCGAGGCCTTGAATTCTCCTGTCGCCTTTCATACAATAAATACGGATGAGCTTTTCAGCTGACCTTAGTAATTCAAGGCTATTTCACAGTCATGATAGAGTCCTTACTGCTGCCTCTGGGTATAAGAGAGAACACAAATCTCAACATGCCCTACCTAACGTGGGAACGGCAGAAGAGGAAATGAGCTCAGAGGTGCTAGCACGTTTCCAAACAGCATCCTACACCAGGGTGGGTTGCAAGGTCAATTCTTGAATTGGAGGTGTTTTTTTTTTTTTTTTGAATCCTTAACAATTTCTGGAACATTCCCCACCCCCACCACACACATGCCCCCTAGAACAAGAGATTGCAAGAGACTGGGGCAACAGCACACAGACTGTCAGCTAGTAAACCCCACAGAGTAAGCACCTTAAAGGCATCATTTAACTCCATAAAGCTGTTTCCACGGGGCATTAAAATGCTAGGGTTGCTCCAGGGTTGGCAGCTATAGTCTCCCACTTGTGACAATTTAAAGAACTCATCAGACGACTGGAGACACATTCTTATTTTAAGTCAACATTTTCAGCCACCCTTCTGTACAGTCAATGACAGAATGGAAAAAGGTGTCCCTTAACTAAGTAAAAAAATTATTTATTTATTTATTTTTAAGACACTGGAAGGGCTCAGGAGTACTGTTCTTCTGCTGGCCCCCTTCCCCAAAGGCAGGAAGATCAGAGACCATGGAGAAATGGCCTTTCTCTTCTCCTTCCAAACCCCAGTGGATTTCAGAATTGAGGCTTTTTATTGTTTCTGAATTCATTGCTCAGTTTTGGTGGCACCTCTTCACTCTAGGTGGCTTGAAAAGCTGGCACTCCCAAGGACCTTCTTTGAAGAGAGTGAAGTTCTGCATTTCAGGTCAGAATGTACAATGTGGGTCATTTGATCAGTTAAACAGAATGTCTTTGGTATTTAGTTTCACAATACCAACTGCTTCACATGGCAAAGCCTCAATTGACTTTTCCCAAAGGCTGCCACCTCTAGCCCTCAGTTTCTACTTGCCTTCAGTTCTAACACCAGGTCCATCCGTTTCTTCCCCAGAGGGTTGATATCGTTAAGGATGAGGGCTGTGATGATATCGATGCCATTGGACTCGTGGGTGGCGATGCAGTTCTGTGAAAACAGGCGCACACGCATGGGCATTTACACAAATGCTGGCCATAAATCAGACGTCAAAGGCTAACAGGCTAAACTGCTATTTCAACACAATGCTTACCACTCCCAGTAACGTCGTTTGGGGAGAGTGCAATTTTCCGTGAGAAAGTGGTAAAAATAAAAGACAGATGAAGATCTCTAGTTTCAGAATTAACAGTAAACAGTAGGAAAGTCCCCATGCACCCTAACTGATAAATTGGCTGAGTCTAATCCAAATAGTGCCGTGCAGTCGGCTTTGTTCTTATAGGAAAATATGGTGTGTGACTGATACCAGGATCTGAGCCCCCTCTCCCCTTTAAAATTGTGTTCCATTCTCTCTACGCCACTCATCTTGTGAATTGGGTGCTTCTGCTTAAGGCTTAAGCTTGGAGAGCAAGCTTTTGGCTCAGTCTGTGTGGTATCAAAATGGAAAAGCTTCCTCCAATTAGGATCCTTGACGGCAGAACAAGCTACCCTAATCTGTTCCTTTGGCCTTGGTGTAACATGAAAATAAACTTGATGCAGTAAGGAAATTCACGTTCATATTTCTAGAACCCGTGTATTTCTTTGCTTTCTCATTACTAGACCTATACCATCTCCTTCCAGGAGAAGGAAGTAGATCTACCAAAATGTCCTCACGGTAAGACTACAGTTTTCACAGATGGTAAATTGTCTACTTGAAACTGCTTTCCTTGGGGTAAAGGGCCTGCCTCCTCTAACTAACTCAGCACCTCATACTTTCCCGGCCCACGGAGTATAGAACCAACCATTTTAAGCCTTTACCGAGCTCTCCAGCCAGGAAGGAACTACCATCTGGAGCTAAAAATCAGTCATTCTAGCATTGAAGTGTAAACTCATAGAATCTTCCAGATCCTTAAGCAAGGATTCTGCTTAAACAACAACAACAAAAAAGATATTGGGCTCTACTCCACAATAACACTTCTTGTGAGGTCAGACAAAGCTAGTTGGTCTTTCCTTTCCCAGAAGACCAAGACGTTAAATCTCAACTACAAATGTTCTCTTCTTGCTTCCACGCCCTTTCACAGGAAGCAGGTGTTTTCTACTTAGCTGAGTTTTGAGGAGTTTCAAGGAATCACTTCTTGACCTTTTCTAGTATTTAGAATAGGTCACTATTCTCATGTGCTACTTTCATCCCAACTTCTTATTTACCCCTAAAAGTCAGTTATAATTGGACATTTAAACCAGATCAAACTAGACTGAGCCAAGAAGACATGGTCAATCTCATGTATTCACTGGGACAAGGTCAGGTTCTGGATTAGGAAGAAAGCAGGCTAGAGAGTTAGTTCTCCACCGCTGGAGAAGGAGCCCCTGTCTTAGGAGCTCCGTAAGATGGACAGGCAGGTGCTTCCTGTCCTCAGGTTGTCCTCTGTTAACCTTTGCAAATAATAAATATATCCCAGAGGACAAATGGAATTACCTGGTTTTCATGGCAAGGCCCTTGACAGTACTCAGTCAGACTCTCCAGGGTTTGGTTGATAAGAGCTACATTCTTTTCATTTATGTACAGTCCGAGAAGACCAAGGCCTCCAGTTGTGCTCCCACAGATACAGTCCAGAAACTGCAGTGTCTCACACACCAAGTTGTAGTTGGTCTTATTATTTTGGCAACGAAGGAAATTCTGCAATGGGGAACACAAGAACAAAGGCAAAATTAAGAGAGAGAGAAAAAAAGTCATCTATTCTGCTACTTTGATTGTCTCTAACAGGCTGGTGTCCTGGTATCGGGACTATCCCATCTGCTATAAAGACAGGTACTAGAAGACATGGGCTAGAAGAGTCTTCATGGCCCAGGGATGGTTAAGCAGTGGACTTGCTCTATGGCTATAACACTGGTTATTACTCCAATATGTCTATAAGAGATTCAGGGGAGGAACAATTCTCTTGAAAATCCATTTCAGGTTCTTTTGGTATGAATTCACATTTTCCTGCTTACTCCTTTAACAAAATTAACCTATATGTTGTGGGTGTGTTTATGTGTGTGTGCATGTATGTTAGCGGGTGTACATGAACGAACATGGATACATATCTGCATGGAGGCCAGTAGTGAACGTTAGGTATCTCCCTTAACTGCTCTCCACTTTATTGAGCAGAGTCTTTCATTGAACCTGAAGCTCATCAACTTAGCCAGGCTGGCTGCACAGTGAACACCAGGGATCCTTGTGTGCTGGCTTTACTGGCATGTACTGCTATGCCTAGCTTTGTACATGAATGCTAGAGATCTGAACTCTGGTCTTCAGTTGCATAACAAGCACTTTCCCAACAGATTCCTCTCCCCAACCCCTCTGCTTACTTCTTCCTTTACCCTTGCTTATTGGGTGGTGAGAGGGCTGTGTGTGCTGAACATAAGGTTAGTACTAAGTACAGACACCACAAAGTGATGGTAGAGGCTGGCTTAAGGGCTGGGAAGTTAGCTCAGAAGTAGAGAGCTTGCCTGGCCCTCATGAGGTCCTTGGTTCCATAACTGAAAAAAAAACTGCTTTACTTTCTACACACACACACACACACACACACACACACACACACACACACACACACTCCTTACTTTAGTAGGGGAAATGGTCATGAGCTACAGCTAAATTGTGCCTGTGTGTGTACGTGTGTGTGTGTGTGTGTGTGTGTGTGTGTGTGTGTGTGTGTGTGTGTGCCTTTGTGCCTGACTGTATTCGTCAAGAGAAACAAATTGAAATCCTTCCTCAACAAGATAAAGAAGCTACATCTAGGTAATCTTGCAAAGCTGGGTATTCTGATATAGAGCGCTTGTCTGAGAGCCCTGTAATAAGACACTCATCAACTACAGCATTATTTATCTCCGAGTTAGAAAGTGGTAATGTTTACTGTAGTAACTGGGAAGTAAAAAAGACAGCATCCACAGGAAGGCACAGTGGACATGAGCTTTGATGCGATTCCACTTCTGTTTACAAAGCGTGTATGGACACTCACCATAGCACTGTCTACAGCAGTGGAGAAATGGAAACAACCTAAAAGCCCGCCAACTGGGGAACAGCTAAAAAATGCAATACACCCATAATGTTTCACACTGTCAACTGCAAGCATTGAGCAGGTGCTGGCATGGCATCGTGGAAAGGTCTCTAAGTTATACTGTAGGTTACTAAAAGTAGATTTATAAATCATACAGATCACTGCAGAATATAAGTGTGTACCAAATGTTTCTAAACAGAATAAGGAGGGGAACAGCTCTCTGTGGACTGAAGGAGATACAACTTTTTTATTTAAATACTTCCTGACGTTAGAAAAGTTAGGAAGAGAATTTATTCATGCTTTGCCATGAGCAGTAGAAGCACCGTGAAAGAACGGGTTAAAAGCTTTAGGCAGAGTGCTAACTCATCAGGACACACACCTACCTCGCCGGTTTCTTTTTCTTTCTTTTTTTTTTTTTTTTGGTTCTTTTTTTTCGGAGCTGGGGACCGAACCCAGGGCCTTCCGCTTCCTAGGCAAGCGCTCTACCACTGAGCTAAATCCCCAACCCCTTCTACCTCGCCGGTTTAACTCAGTTGTCTTCACTCAACGATAAGGGTCCGGGTTCTGGTAGGGTATAGAGGAAGCACAGACTCCTCAGGAGTCCTAAGGTAAGTGAGTATTTTTTCAGGGTTACAGGAGAGAGGGGTCTCATCCAGTTTCTCCCTTGTTGTGACAACCAAAGGAAGGTGCTACCTGTCTAAAGGCCTGGTAGGGCCCCTAACACGCACGGTTATAGGGTCCCCAGCCCAGGTGATTAAGAGGCAAGTTCACAGCATCCCTCCCAGGCTCACTACAGTGACGTCACTGTTCCTATTATGTCCCTCTCTGCCGCATGAAGTCACTGCTCCCAACCAGAGTTCTCTGGCAGCAGCAATCAACCTCGTATTCTCTAAGCACTCTTTACTTTCTTGCCTCTGGGGCTCCACAGAGCATTTCCTCTGTCTGACACACTCTCCTGGCCACTCCGCGCTGACTGCGATGTAGTATAAAGTCATTTTGTCCAGGAAATCCTGTCTGCCTCTTAAGCACCCCCACGTATGAGACAGGAGCCTTATAGGATGCCTTTCTGGTCTCAAGTAGGGTAGGATGCGTGGGCTCCACACTGGCGGTCCCGCGGCACCACTGAGAACATGTCCCCAGATCAGTGTTGCAGGCGGCATACACACCAACTAGATGCTTTATCAAAACTGACTGCATAACCTGAATTCAACTGAACAAACGGAGAAAAGAAGACAAAGAAGGCCGTCAGTTTACGTGGTCCCCAGGGAAGGCCATCTCTCACGGTTTTTGTGTTGCCTAGCTGGAACCTCCCCTGTTCTGAACTCAGCTCTATTTCCTCCTATCTTTTACACAGACAGACACATACTTCTCACTGAGGGGCCCAGGGAAGCTTTGTCAATCCACCTTTAGCACACAGCACATTGCCTCGTCAGCATGAAGAAACTCTGGTCTTTTCGGGAGGGTGAAGTGGGGGATGGAGATGGGTGAGGAAGGGAAGGGTTTCAGGCCTGTGTTCATGTAGCCTTGGGCCTTTAACCTGGGGATGGGGAAGCTTAGGCTCCGCAAACTCTCAAACCACACACTCTGGTGAAAGGGCAGTCCTTCATCAGGTTTCTGACTAAGCAGGACTTGCTTAAGGCAGCGATGGCCCACTTGGCAAGGCCAATTTCAGTGGCTGTCTCTGCACTGTACATCTACCAACAGAAAGTCAAGGTTATAAATGTGACAAGAAACTGGCACAAGGCCAGAGACCGCTGCCTCAGAAGTCTGGGGCTTCCTCTGTCTGAGAAGATCTGTGTTTCCTTGCACCCAGGAGCCAACCAGTCCTGCCTGGCAGCCATAAGAAAAACTGAGGGTCATTCCTGGGAACTTTGAGTGTCTGTAAGAGCCTGTGATGTTCCTGAGTCCAGGGGTGGAGGAGGTGGGTGAGAAGCATCATTTAAAAACTCATCTGATAGGTACAAAAGCACCCTTACTATCTGCCAAAGGGTAGCATTCTGAGTAGGTATGCCCTACTTACTGTCATTTTCAGAACTAGTATCTCTCAAATACAATGCCAGTGGAGCAGGTTACCCCCTGATTTGTGGGGAACCATGCCTCTTCCTTAAAACTGATTTTTAAAATGACCACACTGAGAGATGAGTTTCATTACTGCACTCTTATACATATTTTGAGAGTTTTTAAAAGGTGCTCCTAATCTACCCCACTCCCACTGAGTGGATCCAGGAACATTGCAGGGGCCGTGAAGACACCCGAGGT
Source organism: Rattus norvegicus (assembly GCF_021556685.1). Lineage (NCBI taxonomy): Eukaryota > Metazoa > Chordata > Mammalia > Rodentia > Muridae > Rattus > Rattus norvegicus. The sequence continues at coordinate 142,644,337 of NC_141537.1, read as the reverse complement.
TCCCAGGACTGACCCCTATGTTCTCTAGAGCTCCTACATATGAGGGCTGGGGGAAAAGGATGCTGGGACACTTTAGTTTCCACTCTCAACAGGGTAGTTTTGCTCTGTTCTACTCAATTTGAGTCCATTCTACACAAGATGTTTTCAAACAAAGGATTCTATGGCTAAGAAAAAAGTTGCTTAGAACCACCTAATTGATAAATCTTTACATACCTTCAAATGCTATGTTGCTAGGTCTTTTTAAAATACATGAGTGTGAGTATATCCTGCATGAGCACATACACACAGACACTCACATACATGTGTGCTGCTCACCCCACCCCAATTTTCTCTAGAGCAGTATAAAGACCTCACTAAAAGCTGCTCTCTCCAGGGATCCCGAGGGAGTAAGGTGGAAGGAGAATTACATAAAAGATAAAGTCTAAGACTGTAATTCTGAAGACTTCCAGCGAAATATCGTGAACTTGTACAATCGAGGCCCAGCTCCATTTTCCAACTCTAGGAACAAGGGCATGGAGGAAGAGGAGAGAGAGAGAGAGAAAAGGCAGGTCCACGAAACTGGAAGGCAGCTCAGAACTCATCTATCAGCACTGTCCCTGGGAACATGCACAGAGGGTTCTACTCAAGGCATCCTCGGTTGTTTAGCTGGGAACTCCACAGATATTAGCTGTGGGGACCTTTACAGCACTCAGCATTTTGTCTTGCAAAATCTGATTGGTCCCAGTCCTCCTATTCTACACCCTCAGGTCTGAGCAATGAGTGAGGTCTGGTCACCACTAGTGCTAGGTCCTCAGTATGTGTTCTCTAGTATACAGGGCAAGCATAGAAACTGCTGCCACCTATTTCCTTTAGGGAGCCTAAAGTTGGTGGTCGTCAGTGACACCACATAGAAGAACAGTACAGCACAGTGGGATCCCCAGTCACAAAGATTCCACAAATGAGCTGCTTGGGCCAAGATTCATACCGATCACTCACTCTTCTATTAGTCAATCTACCTCCTGCCCAATGATGGTGTTATAAGGTAGAGGGACAAATGACATCATCATCATGAGACACAGGAATACCAGCCAATGAGACAATACCCAGGCCCTGGAGCTTTGGGAGAAGGAATGCTCTCTGTTCTACTTGAATGGAGTCTCATCCAGTGGATCTGGGCCTAAGGTGTCTAAGCCTGAAGCACTAAACTTGAGCAGTGGACAACCAAAGGGACAGCCAGGATCCCATATTCAGATGGTGACAAGGTAAAGCTGAGAACATCAACACCCGAAGTGGAACACTGACTGTCAATCACGCCTTGACACATGATGGGTCAGCATGGTCAATGGTGGGTCTTATGGGGGAATTTCTTCATTTTAAGGTCTGGCTCCATTTAGCTAGTTGAAGGCCCTAGAACCTAGATGGTTTTCAAAGTTCAGGGTCTTTGGAACAATTAGATAAAATAAAAACAATCAGATGGATTAATGTTAAAGATGTTTCTTAGTTCCATTTCATTGTTCTGCATTCTTCTTCAAGCGTCTCTTCTTTATGATGGAGGTTGACTAGGCAACACTAAATGATCCAGCCACAGTCACTTGGCAGAGACAGTCAGCAATATAAACATTAAAGGCAGTACCTTCCTCTTGCTAGATTTGGCCTGTATCGGTTCCTCTCACATGGTCACCGTTTCAGCTCGTAGAACTACCAATGCTGAATTAGCTAAGGAAGAGATACTCCACCGAAGAGCCTTGCAGATGTACTTTTCCTCTCCATCCTAACACCACCCAAGCAAAGAGGGGTGGGCACCTAAGGTTCAAGAATTGACAGGAAAGCCAGGCAGTACACCAAGGACCACATGCTCCAGCATGTTTCTCCAGGGCAGGGATTTGGAACAAAGGGTTAGCTCTCTGGAGGACACCCTCTGCCCTTTCTAAACAGTCTTTGTTACAAGGAAACTGCAGGCGAGATAACACCTTGTCCCTGTCTTATAGTCTGGTTAATATCACAAGTTCTAGTTCTAGACTATCTAGGTTCGAGTCCAACTTACTAAAGTTCTAGAACACGCACTGCTGTAGATATGATTTGCCAAGCACTACAATGTCTTTATGTACTACACAGCTATACTCAGATTTATGTATCTGATTTTGTAAATCTCATGTACTTAATATATTTAATAGTCTATTCATTTGTTCAATTATTACCTGAACATCTATTGTTATTGGTGGTGAAGAGTAGCAGGCTATAAGACATATGCACATAGGTACCTATGCACACTAACTACATATAGATCCATGTCCCTAATGAATGAGGCTGTCTTTGTCTGACCTTGTGCAGACTCTGATGAAGACATGAAAGGACAGATTACCTATCTATATTTTCCTTATTAGTCACCAAGAAAGTCTGTGATGTTGGATCCTCAATTCAGGCAAGCTGGCCTAAATGACAGGAGCTGAACCACAAGTAGAAGCAGAACACCATGGCCCAACTTACCCCACACTCCTACCTGTAGGTGTTGAGCTCTCCAGGCACCGCACCTACAAATGCTGGGGCTTCCTATGCTACTGTCAATTGCTTATAGATCTTAGGGTCCTCTAATCGTGAGCTCTCAGCTTCTGGTGTCAGGTTCCCCAACTCAGAACCCTGTCCTGTAGATCTCAGGATCCCTACAGTCTGGCTTCCCACCTGTGGATATTTAGGTCCCCTACATAGGACCCTCTTGCAGGTCTCAGGGACCCCACAGCCCAGTCTCTCACCTGCAGATCGCGGTTGTGGTTTTCACACAGGAGCTGCAGGAAGCGCAGGATAGGCTGCATGATGGTGATGACTGCACTCATCTCTAGGTCATCCTTGGCTTTGTCCGTTGTAGCCTGGGTGCCCTCCCCAGATTGGTAATGGTCATCAGGGTCGGCCTCCCTCCGGAAGGTGGTAAAGGCTTTTCTGGTGGCAGCAGATGCTTCCAAGAGCTGATCCCGGACCTCTTCTGTTATCTGTGTTGTGGGCTCTTTGGCTAAAAGGCAAACCCGTGACAGTCAATACTGCTACATCCTCAGAAGTTCCATTTACTAAATTCTATATACCAGGCAGAAGCGCAGGTTCCTGCATTTGTGAGGGATCTGTACACTTGGCAAAAACGATCCAGGAAACGACCATCTCCTCTCAGTCTCTAGATAGGTGGAATGTGGAGCTTAGCCTTGCTAACTCCATAGTGCTTTCAACACGTCATTGGGCTTGTGCTATGCTATGGAGTGGAAAACCTTAGGACGGGCTCTGCTGACCCCATAACCTGTGGCTCTGAGCCTCAGCTTCTTCCTCCATAAAATGTGAACACATCAGTGACTTCTAGAGGGCTCCTGAGAGGCTTGATGTAATGCTAATGACAACAACAATTACTGTTACAGGAAGGACAACAATTGACCCCTTGCCAAGTGCCATGGTACCATCCGTAAGCACTCTGTGTTATCTTATCTTTTCTGAAGAATAATCCTATGGGCTCTGATGCTGGCTGAGTGGCGTACTACTATATCAGTGCCTCAGTTTCCTTATCTGTAAAATGGAGATAGCCATTTTAATGGCTATCTCTGTTTTATATAAATCTCTATTTTAGATAAATCTAAGAACAGGATCAACTTGAGGTTTACATGAATTGACACAGATAGGTAAAGAACTTTGAACAATACCTGCTTACAATTCAGATCTAGGAACATCTTTAGTGGTATGGGAATGGATACAATCTTTAAGAGGTGGGGCTTGGTGGGAGGTCATAGGTTAGTAGGAGGGGTGTGTCCCTGAAAGGGATTGTGGGACTTTGTTCTGGTTTCTTCTGATTCTCTGCCATGAGGTGAACAGTTTTACCCTCTGCTATCTGCTCTACTAGGTATGGGCTGCTCCAACACAGGTCCCATAGCAACCGGACTGAAACCTCAATCACTCTGAGCTCAGATAGAAATTCTATGGTCCTGGGCTTACACACCTCAGGTACTTGTTAGAGCAACGGAAAGATAGCTAGCATACACCGGCTCATATTCAGAACTCAGCAGGACTTGGTAGGGTTTTTTCCCCTCCTTCTTCTCTTTATACCCCCATGTATACTGGTGGTTCTCAAACAGTGGTGAAAGTGGTGATTTCTTTTTCTTTTGTCCCTAACTTTCTCCGGCAGCTAAGTGGAAATTCCTGGAGACATTTTTGGTTAGGCCCATGGGTGTGTGAATGGTATCTAACAAGCTAAAGGTCACAAGTATTGCTCAACATCCTATAGCCTCTGCAAAAAACATTCTCCAAATGTCAACAGTTACTTGATTGACAAATCCAGTACTACCTTGGGAAGTTGAGGTCAGAGTGGTTAATTAATTTGCTCAGGGCTGTCTGACTCCTAAACTTACCCATTCACCCCTGGCACTTTTCTTTCTGTTTTGATGGAAACTAAAGTCACCTGACACAGGAAGAGAAGATTTCTAAAAGTATGTATTTTCTCAATGTTCCTAACAATAATCAGAAAAACACAGTTAAAACAAAACAAAACAAAACACTCATGGATCTTAATTGTGATTCGCAACTCGATGAGATTTCGTGTTGCCATGGAAACACACCTTTGAGCTTGCCTGTGAGGGAGTTTCTTGATGAGGTTAACTGATGTACGAACTATCCTAGATGAGAGTGGTACCACTTCCTTGGCTGGGGCTGAGAACTGAATGAGAAGGAGCTGAGCACCCACTCATCATGCTCTGTGGATGCGATGTGACCGGCTGCTTCACCCCTGCCGCCAGGCCTTCCCTCCGTGATGGACTAGAACCTGCACCAAACCTGGTCTGTCTTAGGTTGTTTGTGTCAGGTCCTTTGCTACAGAAATAACAAAGTAGCAGTGCAGCCCATACTAACTAGAGCTGTGCATAAATAAGAATAATCATGACCTTATTAAGCAGCAACACTTTCCCAGGTCTTGGCCACCTGGAAGGAGTCCATGATAGCCAGAGTGTTCAGAAACTAACACTAAAAGCCCTGTTCAGTGTTAGTGTTAGAAGGCATGTTGGAACCAGGAAGTCATGAGAAGCATGCAGCACAGCACCAGGCTTCTCTGCAAGCTTCAGTCCAGTGGACCAAAGCTTATTACCTTTCTTCCGGGATGGGGCATCCCGGTCCACTTCATCATCTTTCTTTTTGTTTCCCAAATCGCTGGTGTTCACGGTCACTGTCGCCTTGATTTCCTGCTGGGCCACCTTCATTCGATCGTAAAAGACCTTGAAGAACTTCTCTGATTTCTTATCTTCCGTCAGCCGGCAGAAAAATGAGTGCTGTCATGGAGAGGAACAGATTCTCAACACCAAGGTGGGCCCATGAGATGGATGCAAATAAGATGCTCACATTAAGTGGAGGTCCTGGCTTTGTAAACGATCGACCGTTCCGCATACTCCTTCCTGGGAGTTTAAGGCCTGAGCTTTTCAACATGGAGACCTTCAAAGAAGCAGCTGAGCTTGGAGCAGCACCGCACTCCGCCCTCACTGCGGTTCAGAGGAAGAACATCTCCTCTTATGTCAAAGGACCATGCACACGATAACTCCACAAACGCCCAACATGGAAAATGGTTGGTGATTATTGCAGAGAGGTCGTTTGTCTTCTCCATGCTCCTGTGCGCATCCCTACAAACAGTGAATGGAAATATGCTATCTGCTCCACAGGGCCTGTTAGGTAAAGGTGACCTGTCCACAAGCCAGGCTGAGGTTCAAGAGCCAAAAATGCTCAGAAAGGTGGGGGATCATATGACAGGAGCTTAGATGAGGGTGACAGTGGGCAGGAGCAATCTCAAATTCTTCAAATAAGGCCTTGCACCCCAGGAAGGAGTGGTTAGATGATGTTTGGATTACCAGGTAGCTTGCCTCCTGGATGTGCATTTGTTTTTGGCCCCATTGCAAGCAATAGTGTACATTGTTGATGGGAAAACACAATATGGTGTCTCTACTTCATTTACGAGTGTTCGCTTTCACCCCCTTGCAAGAACCACACTGTTGTGAGTTATTTACATAAAAATACAATACGGCCATTTCTTAAGGAATGAGACAAAGCTCCAGACAATATATTTCCTTCTCTCAGGAGACTTTTCTGTCAGTTTCATACCTGATTCTGGTAAGTTCCTACAGGGACGCCCTAGGCTTCCAATGCTGGGATGAACTATGACCTTCCTTCCAGGCTGCAATGCCCCCTTAGTTCCTCTAGCTCTTATATGTGTGTCTCTCAACTTAGTAACCCACCCCACAGAGCTACTGAGTCTCCATCTGTGAACAGGCGGTTGCCGTTACCCTGGCTTTTCTGGCCACTGACCATCCCCAGTGACCAGCATCTGTCCAACAGCTGCTCATGTTATACTTTCTCCCTCAGGTCCCTTCTTCTTGCCCATGGATCTCGATTTCTGGTCCTGACAACACAGCATCGGCCACTCCTTTGCATACACTCTGATTCTGACCTTTCTCTTGTAATCATTCCTGAGTGTCTGGGCCCATCTCTATCTTCTGACTATGGTCACTGAGTCTCTAAGACCATGACCTTACATCTAGAATGCCCACCACTGCCCTTTACTGCCTTTTAGGTCCTTTTCCCTTTCTTCCTATCTCGTCCACTCACCCACCTGCTACTGTGCACCCATCACGAGCTGGGCACTGTGTCAAGTACATGAGAAACAGGAAAGAGCACAGGGGGCCTGAATCCCCACTCACCATGAAACTGACAGCATGATGAGGAAAAGACAGTGACTCACACTCACCCTAACCATCACTTACGGACTCCTCCTTTTATCCCTACGAAAAAGGACCCAAGTCTTCTGGCATACAGCTCTGTGGCAGCCACCCAGTGCCACCACTTGGATCTTTCCACAGCTAGGCCTTCCTCATTTTTTTGTCTCCCCACTCAGGTTACTTCTTGCCTTAATGAAGGCATCCCGAAACAAAGCCCAGGTCAACTGCTTCCAGTCAAATGCCCAGTTCTCTTCTCACGATAGCACGCTGCTATGAAATCTCACTGTCTTGTGCAGAAGTGTAACTCTATGAAGGCAAGTGTCTCAACCCTGTGACCGACAACCACCTCCATAGCACCTTGGTCAGGCTCAGCATAGAGCAGGCACTCCACAGTCATTTGACAGTAGATTGATAAGAACCTAATGTTTCACATCCTCTTTTGACTAGTTCCCCTCAATGAGATCCTTCTTACGTTCAGCAAACTTGACAAAAATAAATGGCCATCAAATAAATAATTCTGGAAAAGCTGCTTAAATATCAGAAACTAACTTCTAAGGTTCCCCTCAGAGGCAATGCACCCACAAATAAAATGAGTCATGGGAAGATGAGGAATCAAACCACAGCTCCATAATCCCCAGTCACGGAACAGCTTCTCCCACACAGGGTCACAGGAGGGGCTACTTGCTCAAGGGACACTGCTGGGGGTCACTTGAAGGCAGACCCTCAGGATAACCCATGCAGCTGCCATCCCAGCATAGAGCAATTTTAAAAGTATCTGGGGGGAGAGCGCAATCTGGTCTTTTGACAAAACAAAGTACCTCACTTAAGAAAATATGTAAGTAAAAGAACACATAAGGCAAATGGCCCTGAAGGAAACCCCCTGGTGCATTGTTTACTTTGAATAAAAATAACAAAGCCCTTAAAAAAAAAAAGAAAAAAAGAAAATATGTAAGTAAATGGAGCCTGTCATCTGTCTCCCCCAACAGGAAAGGTGGCACACAGCTAGCTAGCCTGCTGCAAGCCACAGGGCTCGCCCAGCATTGGGGGTGGGGTGGGGTTGGGGGTGGGGGGAGCCCAGCCTGTCAGCTGACACCTTCAGGGTAAGGGAAGCTCTCCTGAAATGAGAGAAGGGCAGGGACTTCTGTCTATGTGCCTGTAACTGGCCACTCTGTTTATTTTGCATTATTTATACCAATCCTTGGTCAGCTCCTCTCGAGGACCTGGGGCAGAAGGTCAGCTAGGAAAAGAACACAAGAAGAAGGTAGTGACTGTAGAAGATGAGAGAGATGCACCTCCCCCACTAGCACCCCTCACTGTTTCAGCTATGCATTTTCTTACCAAAAGGAGAATGTGTCTCCAGGGAAGCTCTTCATAGAGAAGGCAATGCAAGGCACGGGGCCTCAATCCCACCTCTCTATACCCAAGTGGAAGGGCTGCCACTGCACATGGAGCACACAGCCCATTCCCACTGTCAGGCTTTAGCTCTGCCATCGAGGGTCACCATAGAAAACAAGTCTCTGGTGCCTTACTCTCATCTGCAAAATGAGTATAGTAGTAGGACTTCCTGGTGACTCGAAGGCCCACAGAGATGACCAGGGCCACCCTCACAGTAGTCGGTGAAGGAAAATCCTTTGTGCAGCATCTTAACCAGGTACCTGCTGTTAATTCTCAGGACCCTAAAAGGCATTACATGTTAAATACTTAGCATACCTCAGACACTGCAACTAATTAGGAAGAAGGTCACCTGGGGGCAGGGGCACACAGTCAGGTGCAGTGATTTAGGATATAATGGAGCACAGCCTCAGGTTCTCAGAAAGACCACCTTACGTGAAGACAGCTGGAGGAAGTTGGAAGAAGCCATCCAGTCTCTTGAAGGAGGCCATGATATCTTCTGTGAGGACAGAAGTGAGTATCAATGGCGGAGCGAATGAAGAGGCATTCTACAACAAGTGAGGTGTGCCAAGTGGAGAAGACAGAAGTGGAGCCACACAGGGCTCCAGGACAACCTGGTAGAGTCTGCTAGAGCAACTGACTAGTCTCCTCCATGGTGAGATCGAGACATTAAGAGACTGGGCCTTTTCCCTCCTCACAGGCCTATTCATCTTCATCAAACTTCTTTCTGAGGTAACCTGTCCATGGTACTAAGAAGGGAGAGGCAGTATGGCTTGTCACACCATGTGGGACTGAAGACCAGAGCAAACAGTACACAGCCCCCATAGCCTCAGCCCTACCTGGTCCCACGTTCACTTTCTTCACTGAACCTATTGCAATGAATTGCCCCCACTCCCCAGGGCCAAGAATTGTCAAAGGGAGATTTTTACTTCTTTTTGAATCTTTCTTTCCATACCATCTGTTGGCTTGTGAGTGAGCCCTTCAATTCAAAGCTAGGCCAAGGCAAGAAACACTAGATGGCAATAGAAATGAAAATGGCAGTTGTCTCTGTGGGTAGTGATGGGAAGTATTATTAAAGGGGGGGGGTAAGATAATGTTCTGGAGTGAAGGATCATCTTGATGAGAGCTGCAGTTGCACAGATGCCAGAAACAACGGGCTTCTCAAAGACATCCACATGCTCATCCCCGTGTCCTGACAACGTGCACTGCACCCTACACCAGAAATGAATGTGGCAGATGGAGTGATTGCTAGTTATCCAACCTTCAACAGTGAGACAAACCTTGGCTCACCACAGGGGCCACTGATAACCCAAGGTCCCTCTGACATGGAGGAAGGTGGCTAGGAGGAAGGTGGGAGCCCAGGTGAGAAGCATAATTGCCTTGTAGAAGCTGCAAACAGGCAGTAAGTGGATACCCTGCAGCCTGTAGCTGGGAACACAGCCTTGCTGGCACCTGGATTTTAATCTAGAAGGATTCATATTAACTTGTTAAATAGATGTCAGTTGGTAACCCAAAGTCTCTAGGTTTGTGGTCATCTGTTATTGTAGCCATACAATAGGTGTAAAAACATTTAAAAAAAACTAATCAAGTTTCACTCTTCAAATCTGCACATATTACAGAAGAGACAAGCCTGTTTTGGTTCTAGAATGCTAAGGAACTTTAGTAACATACATACAGGGCCGCTTCCAGAACATCCCTGGTCTCCCGAGAGAACGCCCCTCACTGACCTGTCCTCACCCTTCTGTTATCTCCAAATCATACTGGATGCCAAAAACCCTTTTCATACATGCTGTCTCATCAGCATCTGAAGAGATCGCCAAGATAGATACCATCGTTCATAAACCCAGCACATTGCACACAAGCGTGCTAGGGTCAGGGAAGGTCAGAGGCTTGTGGCAGAGCCACAGAAAACTCTTGCCCAACAGGAAGACAGCGTTGGTGGGCAGACATGAACAGAGGCTGGAAAAGCAGAGGAAACTGGGTTTGTTCGGGGCAGACGTTCATCACCAAGCTGAGACAGGAGGTATGGCAGGTTTGCACGTGACAAGCTTGAGGGAAGGAAGTGGGGTCAGGGGTAGGGTGAGGAAGTGGCTGTCAGTCTCAGCCATCTTCAGGCAGTGGTGGAGGGTATGGGGTAGGGGGTGGGGTAAGGGTAGCCATTATAAGCTAAGGTTCAAAAACAAAACAAAGAGGAGAAGCCAGAACATAGGCTACTGTAACTGGAGCTAGGAGAAACCAGCGGGGCCCAGTGTCTTGTCCAGCATAATAACCCCGCTTCACTCCTCCCCAAATACTATTCGATGCATAGACACCTCATGTAAGGGAGGAATCCCTTTGAGATGGATTAGAACAATACAAACTCTTGGAACTAATTCACAGATTTACAAAATACCCATCTAGCTACCCATTTCATGTTTTACAAATAAGGAAGGTGAAGTTCACACAGGGAAAGGATTTTGCGAAGGGCACAAGATGACCCCTGCCTAACTGCCTGTGTTGGTTAGGTTCTTGTCCACTTGACCCAAGCTAGAGACACCTAAGAGGGAACCTCAGATGGGGTTCTCTAAGGGGAGTCATTTTCTTGATTGATGATGGATGTGGGAGGGTCTAGTCCACGGTGGGTAGTGGCATCCTGGGACGTTGGTACTGGGGTGTATAAAAAAGCAAACAGATCAAGCCAATAAGGAACATTCTGTCATGGCTTCTACCTCAGCTTCTGCCGCCAGGTTCCTGCCCGATTTCCCCTCAGTGATAGATTGTGACATGGAAGATAAGGTGGAATAAATCCTCTCCTTCCTGATGGCCCTGGCCTGACATTCATCTCGGCAACAGAGACAGAACTATGACATTGCTCAGTCCAGCTCTCCAGGACCACAGCAGCCTGTGGGTAATTGAAACAGGAGTCCTAGGTGATGACCCTATTCTATAGGCCTTGTTTTGTGGGCAATTTTCCCATAGTGGGCTGAGTGTCATAGGTGCTGACGAACCTGTGTGATTGGTCTCAAATCAGAATAATACAATTACCTGCTATCCCGTCTTGGAAATAAGCGGTTGCTTAATTAGTCTGTTGGCTACTTGCTACCTCTATCTGAGACCTTGCAAAGAAATGCAGTCTGTCTTATGCTATGACAAGAGGTGCCCTGAGGTTAGGGTCCAACAGAGAGTAGAAGCACCCTGTAGAAAGCGGGAAGATATCTGTAATGTGCAGGCCACTTTTTAAAAGTTTAAGTGTAAGAGGCAACACCATGGGCCTGAAGTGTTGAACAAGACCGTCACAGGGGATAGAGGCCTTTTCTGTAACCTGTATCCACAGCCAGGACAGTAAGTGAATGGCAGACAGACATCTTCCTCATCTGAAAGGAGGATCTGGAGCTTGGCAAGCAAAGGACAGGCAGGCTCTTGGACTCCGCTATCATGTTGCTCCTTGGAAAGTGAGCTGCCTGTTTGGACCTGCCCACGCACTGGGCCTCTCAGCTTAAGGAGCCCATTTGTGGATATCTCAGCTACAGGATAGGGTGATGGCCACAGTGACGATGCCTGTAACCCAGACTGTCTCCTCACCGGGGCAGCCTAGGGCCAGGGTGGTGGTGGGACTTTGAGCCTTCTCCAAAGAAAGGCATTTATATGCTGTGGCTGTACACTTACTCTGAACCCTGAGAGAACCCAGAAAGTGAGGGGTTTTTTTTCCCCATTCGACTGCATCACAAGACGTGACCCTGACTGATACAGCTATGACATTGTTCAGTTGGCATTGCTCACTTATCTACTGCAAAATGAATTAAGTCCTTGGGTTAAGTCCGAGAATTTGAAAAATGTATTTAAGTAGTGAGCCGACAATAGTGTTTCCAAGCACTGGTGAAGAGTCTAGCTTTACTCTTTGCTTTACTCTTTTGAACACTAGCTCTGGGACTTGAGGGGCATCGTGATTCAAACATCTGTCTGTCCTCCCCGGTGAAGCAAAGTAAAGGCAATGGTGACACGCTCGGCCTTTCTCCATGACCTGTGATTGACTGAGAATTTACCACTTCTTAGGGACCCTTTCTGAAAACTACATGGCAGTCAACAGCCAAAGTGCCAATTTGCCAGGCATCACCTAAGTATGTGATACACATTATCTCTATCAATCCTCAGCCACCCCATAGGTAGGTGCCATTACTGTCTCTACTAATAAAGAAGCAGAGTTTTCAAGAAGTTATGTAAATTGCCAAGTCATCCAAGTGCTTGTTGGCTACCCCCACACATAGCCTGGCATGCTTCTGACACTCTAGCCTTTAACCCCTGCTTTGTTAAACTTATCTCTGTTGAACAAGAGTCTCTCAGAGTCTGGATACCTTACAGACTTTTATTAGCCACCTCATGCTTATACTCCAACTCTCAGAGGCACAAACACAGACTACTGTCACGGTAAAAAGAATCACTGTGAGAGATAGCTAGAATCACACCTCCATAGGAAACAAGGACACTTAATACATGTGTTAGCTCTGGCTTATCCCTTCATGGTATTGGAGGGTTTGCCAGAGCCAGGGCTTGGAAGCCTCAACAAAGCCACCGTCACACAGTAACTACTGTAGGACTTGAGTCTTTTTTCTTAGGCACCAAGTGTAATGATCACAGGTCAAAGATCAGAAACCACAAGGCAGTGAAATACACTTGGCACAATCAGACACACCAGCTCTCGAGAAGTAGAACTCAGAAATGAACATTTTGGCCTTGGCTCTTCACTGGCCAATCCTGAGGTCTTAGGTAGCTCATCCTCCTTTGTGTCTTGGGGATTGCTTATCTGAGAAAATGAGGTTGTACAACCTGCCTGGTCTACATCACACGGAAGAGGCTACGGCTCCATCAGGGTAGCAGTTATGAAACAGTGTTGAGAATGACCTGACTCCTACTGAGCCTGATGTAAATGCATGATGACATTATTATCTAGTAGTAATGCCTGTGTCAAAGGGAAGGCACTTGGATATAGGATAGGTGGGTCTGTGGGTGGTATGTGATGATCAAAATCTCCAACTCACATAACATCCAGCGGCAATTCCATATGGTATTGGTAGCCCAAGATAGCTTCCAAACTGACAGCAAAAGCATATTAAATGGTAATCCCTTGTGGTTGTCACAATGTAAGAAATAATAGTAAAACCAGTCTAGACTATTACTAGCTATATATGCTGTTCTGCTTTCTGTAGACATAAAGCTAAGTCCTTTAGCTTCCAATTCATAAAGTGAAATATCTTCAAAGCTAGAATACAGGCCTGATATCAGGCCTGCCTTCCTAGACAGACCTCAGTGTCTGTCTGTCTCTCTCTTTTAAAAAAGATTTGTTTAGCATTGTGTGTTTCTGTGTGCAGGTATCTGTACATGAGTGGCTTCGGAGGCCAGAAGAGAGTGTTGGACCCTTGAGAGCTGGAGTTACAGGTGGTTGGGAGATAACATGGGTGCTGGGAACTGACCTTGGGTCCTCTGCAAGAACAGTTTGCTCTCTTAACCACTCTAGCCATCTGACCACCCTTAAGTGACCACACTCTCTACCCACTAAGTGGCTTTTTTGTTTTGTTTTGTTTTTTTACATGAACCCTTTTTCCTGTATTTCCAACTTTTGACTTTGGGACAAGGTGGACATATAAGAAAAGGGAACATTTCCCTTTGCAAAAGTTACTAAAACTCAACATAAAAAGTCAAGTTTTAAGCTGACTGTGATGGCACAAGCCCTTAATGCCAGCACTTGAGGTAAATAGGCATTTACCTATTGGTTCTAGGATAGCTTCGTCTACATAGAGAACTCCATAATAGCCAACACTGTCTGGAAGAAAAAAACAAAACAAAAACATAATAAAAAACCCCAAAAAGGTAAAGGGTTTTTTGTTTGTTTTGTTTTGATTTTTACAAGGTTTGATGGAGCTCTTTCAGGCTTTAATGAGTTCAGAAATAAATTGCCATGTGGGAAGGGAGGAGCCAATAAGAAGGCATCCAGAAAATCATCAATATCTCAACATCATTTTTCAGAAACGAGGTTCTGCCTCATTTGAACTGTGGAGCCTCCTCTGATGGCTTACAAATGTACACCCGGGGTCGGGGATTTAGCTCAGTGGTAGAGCGCTTGCCTAGGAAGCGCAAGGCCCTGGGTTCGATCCCCAGCTCCGAAAAAAAGAACCGGGAAAAAAAATGTACACCCATTTTCAATTACTCCGCCAACCAAAAATGGACAGAGGGCATGTTCGGGCCCATCACTGATTCCTGGTACCAGAGAGAAGGGGCAGTGACAAGGATACCCTTACTTGTATTCACTAGATTCCTGGACTTCAGGGTCAAGAACAAAGCAGACCTTCAAAGATGCTTTTCAAAGTAAAAGAGTTCCTCTTTTAACAAGCAGCCAAGTCCACTCTGTTCTGAGATGCATGCTTTCTCTGAGGCAGGAAGCTCAACTGCGCTCTCCTTCATCTGTCTTTCAATGCCCACAGGAGCTGGCACTTGCTGGGAAATTCTGCCCCATCTATATAGCATAGCATGCAGATCACCATGCAGATCAGAATAGGAATAGTTTCATACATATTCATCAACGACATCTCAGCCAACAAAATATACTTTAAAAAAAAAATTAGGCCGGGCAGGCATGGTAGCACATACTGTAATCTCAGTAGACTGAGGCAGGAACCCGCACCCCCACCCACCACCACCACATACACACAAAATTAGAGGTTACATAGTGAGAACTTGTCTATAAATAAATAATGAGGTGTCTTCCAAAGTACCTAACCATACAAGTATACCAGTAGCAATCACTCTCCACTAAGACTTAAGACTCACTCAAAAGGAGTTTAGAGATGGAAGCCCTGTGCCTCTGACCTAATTTTTCTCCAGATTTAACTGCTGAACTGTCATGTAGTCTAAAGGTCAGAATCCTTTGTGTGAACATATTAATGTGATTTCTGGACAAAGACATAAAGAGAAAAACTAAATCTTCCAGAAAAAAACCAATGGTGACCAACGGATTGAAAAATAGGCACACTCTAATAAAGACAATGTAATCAATGTGGGTCAAGAACTACATGATAACGTAGGAGCCTCGCTGCTAACTTCCCACCTAAGTATTGTGGTTGTCTTTGAATGACTATGGGCCTTGTTTAAAGTCAGTATTAGTGCCTTTTATTAATTACTGTAAGTCTCAGATCCAGGGAAGACTTCTGTGCAAAGGATTTAAGGCCTCACGGTCTCAGCCCATGGCTATCTTCTCAAACAGAGAAGAAGACAATGACCAACAATCCGGATATAGCCTCGGGGCTGCCGGAGGTAAGTGTCAGCCAGCCCAGAAGCACCTTCTGGGGTCATGATGCAATGAGTCTCTTTTGGCAGTTTGTGTGAAACTCTCAAGACCTGTCCTGGCTTGCCCACAGATTTGTGGGATCTGCAGTGCTGAGTGCATGGAGGTCTTGTCCTCAGACCTCCAACCTGCACTGTGACACTGCAAAAGAAATACGTTAAGAAGTGCTTGGGAGAAAAAATAGCAAAGTGTTCTCAACTGAGTGTGGTACAAGAGACCTGCAATCCTATCACTTAAGAGATGAAGGCGTGAACTACAAAGTGGGACCTTATCAAGAAAGATAGGAGAAAGGCGGAAAAAGACAAGGCACATGTTAGGACATGAATGGTGTTACCTAAACAAATGCCTCCCTACCTCTCATCTCTCAACTCCTCACACCCATTTGGCCATGAGCTTCTTCATCAGGTATCATCCTGAGGCCACAAAAGTATCTCCCAGTGAAACAGTAGATGGCCAAATGGAGCACAGGGCCAAAGGTGGGCAGGATGACGTGACGTAGCCCTCATTCATGCACATGCATCTCAACAGGAAACTATGCAGTCTACATCAGTTCCAGAGGTCTGGGTAAGGAGTCTTTACCCTAGAAATAGGAAGGCCACGGCTGAGGCCCTGACCCTGGCTAGCTATTCTTTCCTACATGGATGGCTGTGATGCTCTGAGATATTACAAAAGAGGCCTAAAGAAGAAGTCAGTCTTTAGAACAGACCCTGGAGGTCTTGCATCTGTTCTCTGTACCTGAGGGGACCATTCATTCACCTAGACCATTTCCTGACTCAGAGCTCCAAGCTTCTCAGGGACCTTGCCTTGAAATTTATAGCAGGGCCAAGAATAATCCTTTGTTCACACATTTTTCTGTGTCTGTGTGGAGCCCTGGGGCTGAGAAGGAGCTTTCTAACCCATATCCTTAGGGAGGCAGAGCTGTGTGTGTGTGTGGGGATGGATCTGGGAACTGATGCCTCGGGCAGGTCCCTTGCTATAAACTTCGGCTGTAGTTTCCTCATCTTCAGGAGGAAAGAGGAAGATTAAGAACTATCTGAGAGGTTTATTGAGAGGAGTAAATAGGAAATACATGTGACAACCCCTGCAGCACAAGGCACCCGGCATGATTCAATGCTAACCCCTTCCCACTCTTCCGTGCCCTCAATACACTTGACTGAGACAAGTCCACTAGACCATAAAACCCAAAGAAACATAAATACGCTCCCATGCCAAAGACAAAAACAATGTCTAGCTGATGAGAAACCTGCTGTCCCTTGTGGTCATCCCTGGACCACCTGTCCAACTCATCTCACCCTCAGACACACTCCTGTGAGACCATTACATCTCCCAACCCAGCTGGCACATTCACTATGTTGGCCTTTCAGGCGATGTCCCTATAGCCAGAAAAGCATCTGACAGTGTCAGGTACAGATAGCCAAATTGACAGAGGTGGTCAGGTTGAAATTACACGGTACTCATCTTGGTTAGTTCAATATATTCCAGCCCTGGCAGCAGTAGTATGCATCCAAGCAGGTCACTGACCTGAGCCAACTTGGTGCCCTTTAGAAGTACTGAGTAGGGGCTGGCAGAGAGCGTGGAGATCACCTAATCCAGCCTCCTACCTGATGACAGGCGTATTACCAAAGCTGAGCAGTCACCTCATGCTACTGCCTGCCCTGCGTGGTGTTCCTGCTGTACTGGCCGCCCTAGCAATGCCAACACACCCAGCCCGGGGGCCAGAGTACCCTTGCTCTTAACCCTGTCCCATCTGGAAGATCTCAGCATCAATGTCTCCTCCGCGAGTGTCCTCCCCTTGGGGAACAATCTCCCAGTCTTGCTATACACTAGATGTTTGCTGGTTCCCTCGCTGTCTCGCCCACTGAATGGCACACTATTAAAGTCAAGACCGACGCCGTCCCTGCTTCAACCCGCACAAGCATTTTGTCCAGCACTCAATATTTATTGTCTTAATGAATGGATAACAACCGTAAGGGAGGCACAATTCCAGAAACCTTAAGCTGAGGTTTAATTCTGGGCATGTGAGAGCTCAAAGTCCTGCTAAATGGGGAAGTATCACACTTGAGGGGGGCAGGCTGAAGGACAGCGTGGAGCTGGCACTTAGCAGGCTTTTGCTTCTAACTGCGGGACAGGTTCAGCCAGGCTGGGGATCTTTAATCCGCCCAGTTAACTGTTAACCAATAGGGCCTCAGATACACAGCTGTCTGCATGTTAACTTACTTGGGAGCAGGAAGGGCAATTCTTTGTGGGCTTCCGCCTCAGAAGCTGGCTCCCTCCCCAGGCTTGACAGCTACAAACTCTGAACAGCCTGAACAGGGGTGAATAGTCTGTGGGGTCACGTTGCAAGAACATTAATAAAGCCACATTTCTCAGACACTGGCTGCTGAGGTTGACTCCAACACCCTCCCTCAATTATAGTGCCCTCCCCATCCCCACCCCCTTTAAAGTCTTGAATTTTTGGAACAGTGGTGAAGAATTCATATGGTTTACAGAACCACAGCCTCGAGTGTCTGAGCCACACTGATGAAGTAAGCTCGAAACCCAAACTGGTAAAACACAGAGAGCCACTTTCAGAGGGGATCTTAGTGGCCCCTGGGAAATAGAAGTGTGGTAGGTTCCGAGGAGACAGTCAGGGCTAAGACGCAGAACTGCAGTCAGCTGTGACCATCAAGAAGGTTCTCAGGACTGAGGGCTCCGGGTTTGTGTCTGAGGTGACTGAAGGGCCTCACATCCAGCACACAGTAGGGCTGTCCCTGCACAAACTCAGTGACAGGGCACTTGCCTAGTGTGCTCAAGGTCCTGGGTTCTATACTCAGCACCAGGGAGAAAGAGAAAAATGTCTCAACCAAGAAGTTAACTCTGTTGGAAGGTTTCCAAAGGGAAAGTCCCTCAAGTTACTCAGAGGGGGAAAAAAATTACCTACTCAGTCTGGAATCTAGGATGTTTTATGCAGATGTCTGCAGCTCCAGTTAATGAAGGGAAGTCAGCCGGCCTTTGATTATTCAAACAGGCTACCTCTATTAAGGATTGCACAATGAAGCAACGAAGGGGTGGGTTTGATTTTTTTTTTTTTTTTAATTTTCTACTTTAAAAATCTTAAGCCTGTTTTGCTGGAACTATTTTCCCCTATGGAATTTTCTTTCATCCCAATTTATTCTTTTGTACTTGTTAAAAGCTTCTGCTCTGGTGAGAGCGGAGGGGTCAACAAAAAGTCATCATAGAAACCTGGGTGGCTTCCCTCAGAAGCCAAGGTGCAGGGAGCAGGGAACCAGCCACAGGATTCTCAGCCATAAACCTTCCTTGCTATATATTGGAGCCTGTGTGTGTGTGTGTGTGTGTGTGTGTGTGTGTGTGTGTGTGTGTGTGTGTGTGTGTGTATACGCACATATGCGCTTGTGCTTGAGACAGACGGAGGATCAAACCCAGAGTGTCACCCTTGCCAAGTACACACTGTCCCACTTAGCTAACTCCCTAGCACATGACTTTCTTTCTTTTTTTAATGTGGGTTAATTTGACCTGTAACTTTCAGGTAACAGGGAATCACCCACATAGTCTAAGAACTATCACTGTGGGACAAACTTCTCTTGTTTTCCTATCGATCTCTTTTATAAAGTGTGATTCTGTTTCCTAATAAATGGCGAGAGGGGACAGATGTCATTCAGCTCAGGGCAAGAGCAGAGACCAGGATGTAGGGAAACACAAACAACTTCTCTCTCCTCCCCGGGCAAACTGCTGTGCTAGGGGCGACGGAATCCACCTGGTTCCGGAGCAATCTAGCAGGAGACAGAGAGCTTCTAACAACCCAACCAGGAGGATAAGCCCCAGCAATGGAGGGAGTGGCTATGAAAATCTCGGGGAAATAAGACAGGGGAGGGTGGGAAAGGAGCACCTTAGGAAAAACTCTTCTAAGGCCCTGGGGCTACACAATGGGGGTGTTTGTGGAAGGGAGGGAGAATAGTCCTGTTTCCTGAGGCAGCTCCAAGAAATCACGAGTGGGCGTGAGAAACAAGGAAGCTCATGGATTAAAAAGAAAGAAAAGAAAAGGAGGGGGTGGGGAGCCAGGGAAGGGGAGAGCAGGATCCTTGAGAGACAGGGGAATTAAAAAACACCATGGCAACAATGCGGTCCACCTACTACCCCTGGCCGCCCACCCACAGCCTGATTCTTTACTGACGCATTTTGAGAACAAACTGGTTCCTACCAGCTCAGGAAGGTGAGCAAACCCAGAGTGCTCGTTAAATCCCAGCTCTGCGACTCTTGCCTGCCTGCAGATAGAGAGCAAGGAGGACATAAATAGAAGTTATGTAACGTCTCTTTGTTGATTCCTGTGCTCACCAAAAACAGGCGGCATGACCTGGTTTTTCTTTAAAGTTCGCCTCGGCCTGCTGGTTGACGACTCTCAAGCAGTCAGGAACCATCTTAAAGTTTAAACAGCAGGATGGAGACTTCCGGGTTCAAAGGAACTCAGGCCCAAGTTAGGAGTCCTTGGGGCAAGTTATCTTTGGATATTAAAAAAGAAAGAGAGAAAAACCACCACCACCACCACCACCACCACCACTACCACCACCACCACCACCACCACCTCCACTACCACCACCACCATCACCACCAACAACAAAAAAACAGCAACAAAAACAGGTGAAAAATCTTGGGATTTCCTCTTAGGCCTTTCCTGATGAAAACTGAGAAATTGAGGGTAAACGCCCACCTCAGAGCCTCAGGAGACTGGCTGGGGTGGGGGTGGGGGTGGGGGTTTACAGGGAGATGAGTGAATGAACAAAGAGATAGAAAGGAAAAGAAAGCAAGCTTCAGTGCCCCTAGGTATAGTGGAGGAGCTGGTTTACTATAGATAAAAAGGAGGGGGAGCATATAGAATTCACAGGTACATCTGGGAGAGTCTAGAGTAGATGTGACAAGACTGCGGGATATTGTTTGAGGAAAGGGGGAAAGGGAAGAGAGGGGAACTATGAACATCATCTACGAGGCCCAAACATAACAACAAGAGCAGGCAACCAAAAAGGTTGGGTTATATAGGGAAGAGCGGCTGAGCCCCTGGACTGGAGAAATTACCAGTAACAGGTTAGGATTGAGGGTCACAGGGAGAACCTCCAGGCCAGGCCTGCTTTGACATGCTATATAGCCACCTTAACCATTTGTCCCAGATTTGAAACCTAACATCTGTAGGGAGCCGTATTGGATTTGGGCAGTATTAGAGATCAAGATTTCAAGCTAAGTGCTGGGTTCTAACTACCTTCCAGACACAGGTGGCTGTCTTTCTTTCTTTTCCTTAACAGGCAAGACAGTAAGAATCCGGTAGTCTACAAGGCCTCCCCACAAACAAGATGACACAACACAAGCACTGTAAAACCAACAGGCCCTCAAGCCTGGCCCGTTTTGTCCAGGTCCTCCAGTAGCTGAGTCTGGGCTCAGTCATAGACTCTCCTAGGCTTCCTTCTAAGGAGCTGTGCTTACAGGATGTGCCCCTGAACCAGAAGACTTCTTGCTTAACCTGTTGATGGTGTCAGACTGTTTCAAACACTGTTACCATGGGAACTTCCCTAGTGATCATTCTTCAAGACAGCATTACAGGTGCTGGGCCCAGAAAGCTTTTCCTGAATCTTTGAATGTACGCATAGACTTGGGAGACTTTTAAACCCATAACCCAAGGGTTTCAACTCAAATGTTTTCAAAGGTTGGACAGGTAGGCATTAGTCAAATGAGGGGTAGGCTGTGATGATCCTAGAGCACAAAGATGGCCCACTTTAGTGCTTCAAGTATATTTACGTAAGTTCAGGGCTCTGGGCAAGTAAAATCACTCCGGTGAGCTATAAATCAGCCCAGTGGCTGACCTTCGGTAAGGGATGCTGTGGCTCTCATTGTGCTGTGGAATTGACTTCCTCAACAGAGGTCTGAGGTAGTCAAAACCAGAGCACTTAGATCAAGCGAGAGGCTGGGGATCAAATGAAAGCAATTAAGGATAACTTCGTCACAATATTAAAAGGTCCAGATGACTCACATTAACGACTAGGACATGAGGTGGTGGTTGTTTGTTTTTAGTTTAAAAAGATCAAAGATCAGCAACAGGGATTCATGGTGATTAAGCGCAAACCCCTCACCTAACCCGGAAGGAGAGAAGTACAAGCTTCAAAGCAGTTGTTGAAAAAGCGGGGCAACCTCTGGTTTGGCTGTGTCACTGAGCTGAACCAGGAGTCTTTGTATGAGGCCATTAGCTCTGTGCCTTCTCCTGTTCTCCATCCCTGCAGAGAAGCAGCTATTCCCCCTTCCACAGCACAGAGAGTGAGGAACTGGCAGGAACCGACACATCTTCATGTGCCGACGCGGCAACGTTGCCAGGTAACAAATGTAGAAATGTACTCAGAAAACTGTATGTGACAATATGCACCCTCCGCTCTGCAGCTGATAACCCAGAGAGTGCTAAAACACTATGTTCTCTTAACACTTCGGTTTTAGTGTGAAAATAAAATTAAACGGGATACTTCCTCTTGTAAATACAAGGCGGGCGTACCTCTCACACATGCATGCCAAACTGGGAAGAGTAGAAGGGGGTTTGCAACACCCATCACAGGTCTATCCCAGCAATCTCGCTCCCTCCGTAAGAAGTCCAGAAAGCACCAAGCAATGCGGTGACGGAACAAGAGCCTTTTATATTCCCCTCCGGCCAGACAAAGCAATGCATGATGACAATGCAAACTGAGAAGGGTTTATACGGCATCATGAGACTGAACACGCTTCCCTGTATGGGCTCATGAGCCGACCTTTAGAACTGATTGGATATGCCAAAGCAGCAAAGGCTTTCTACTCACATCAGTCAAGAACTATGGCCTTCTCGCACCTCCAAAGATAAAGCAGACAACTGCTATCTAACAAGGCCACGGTCAGAGTGAACAGTGTACTGACGAACTTCCTGCCTGTGTGTCATATGGAATGTAGGTGAGAGAGTGGTGACGGAGAAAGACTTGTATTCAGACGTTGGTTCTGACAGTTGGGGACTGTGAGTAATGCTGGATTCGTTGAGCCTCAGTTTCCTCATCTGTAACTGGGGCCTTCTCATATAACTCAGCATTGTTAGGGATACTCGATGAAGGTATCCCTGACTTTTCATTCCCTTTTTCATTTCCTCAATAAAAGAATAGTCTTCAACCAGCAAAGGTCTGGTAGGCAGAAACGAGGTCCACTTTACCTACTTCACAAATGGGTACAAGGTGAACTCTAGTGAGTCTCGCATATGCCAGTGAGCATGTGCTCTTTAGATGCAAATAAAAAAGAATCACTGATAATAGAATCGAACTCTTCTTAAGACTTTTGATTAAATGTGCTGCTTTCCATGTCACAGAGTTTCACAGGAGAGTCTTCTTGTCACTAATTTTCATGGACCGGGGAACCTGAAACTTGAAGGACGTGAAACTTGTAATGTGTACAAGTTTATTTGGCAAGCAATGCCCAGGCTGAAGGGAAGAGCCTTTCATGGTTTCTTCTTCTGTCATTTACGGCCAAGTTTACTGACAAAACAAATCAAAACCAACCACACAAGCCATCTTCTGAGGCACTAGACCGACAGAGCATCCTCCAAAGAGAAGGCTCGGATGACATTTGTCTTACGAAAAGGTGCAAGGTCCCCAAAGGGGGCATGGACCCATGTCAATGTTAGGGAAGTTGGTGGAAGCTTCTCTGCACCCTGAGAAACCAAAACTAAGATGTGAGAGGAAACATCTATGCAGCCACCACCTAGCCCTGGCATTCTGAGTGTCTTGAACTCTGGGACCCTGTTTCCTCTTCAGCAAATAAAGGGGTCGCAGTAGCACTTTTCACTTAGGAACTGAATTGAATTGAAAATGAGCTCAGGCAGAAGGGGTGCCTAGCTGGCTTCTGGTACCCCTTACTTATTATTAGTTATTATTAGGTTATTATTAAGAAAAAAAATGAAGAAGTTAGCCCATAAAGTATTTCTCCATTGACTTTATGTATTTATTTCCCTTCGGCTCAGATAAACCTATTTTCTTCTTATTCTTAAAGAAAGCACTCAAGATGCCAATAACCATTAACAAGTTATCCTGATGTTGGCAACCAGAAGGGTAAGATGGTTAAACAACATGGTGGCATGTAGAACTAGGGCCGGAACGTCTCCTTCTTTAAGGGAATATTTTCTGAGCACACAGCATGGTGCGCATCCTGGAGAATCAGATGGATTCTTCATCTGGGAGTTAAACTCTCCAGTGAGTGGAAGAGGGAAGAAGTATAACCCTAAGGTACCCTGAAGTAGAGGCGTTATTATTATTATTATTATTATTATTATTATTATTATTATTATTATCATCTATCATTAGCAAGAACTGTATCAGGCTGCATGTGTCAGCTGAGCTGAGTACCTTCCACATATGGTCTCAGCACGTTCCTAGGAATGACCCACAGAGTGGGATCATGGACAGCGACTCGTCACACTCAGGCTGGACACGCCTCATCTAGCACATGCCGAAGCTTCCTTAGAGCACTGGTTAAGGCAAAAAGATTTGTCCTTGGTCCCCTTGGGTCGTCACCTGAAACCAGCTGAGGTGGGCTCATTTCTATCCCAATTAATGCACTGTGCCCAGAGGTGGAGATTCCCCCTGCCTCTGCCTCAGGGGATCAAGGGAAGTTTTCAGAATAGAAGCTGTTATAGTCAGGGATTGGGAAACCTTCTAGGCGCATGGAATGTGGGCGTGGCCTACACAGAGCAAAGGCGGTTCGGTACGTGGCCCAACCCAGTTCACCTGCACTCAGGTATAAGGGTGGACAGTAAGTGGGAAAGAGAGAGCAGAAACCTAGGCAGTGCCCCATCTTATGGGGCACCCAAAGATGTCACGGAGTGTCAATGGAGCCAGGCTTCTCTTCAGAGGTGTCAGTGACAATGATGCTAAGAAAGGCATGGTGGCTGTGGAAAGGCTGTCCTGTTGCTGCATGGGAAAAGTCTGGAACTGAGGCATCATGAAGCCAAGGCAGGTAGGGTGTATAGCAAGGTGACTGAGAGGATGAGCTCCAATGTCTAAGGCTTGTTTTTCTATTCCATTCCAACCCTAGCCGTGCTGCTCTGCACAGATTATTGACTCTAGAGTGCCAACTCCCTTGCTGAATGGAAGTCGTAACTGAATCCTGGCCGAAAACTACTGGAAGGTCAAATAGGCACAGAACTGATCTGTGACCAACAATAACAAAGAAAAAGAATTAATAACTTTATGGTTGCTAGCTTAGGTGGCTGGGGGCTTGGTGGTGATGACTCATGGGCAACGTCTTGGCATATAAATGGCATGGAAGAGAAGAGAGTAGATGGCAGCCTGACTGGGGTCACTCTAACTAAGAGTTAAGTGAGGTAAAGATGCTCTAAAGAGATTTGAGCAGAGATCTAGAAACTGGTATAGAGATGGGGCCAAGAGCTACAACTTCGGGAGCTGTTGGCCTAAGTGCTGGCTGGATGCCCCGGGAATGAATGGAATCATGCAGGAAGTATGTGGGAGGAGGAGACAGATGGGAGACAAGGTCCCAACAGTTCAGGTATCTCAAAGGTAACCATGAGCCTTTAGGAATCCCTGCCTTTTCCTCTGGGAGAACCTCTGTGAGAAGCACAGAAACGGCAGACCATAACGCCACAAGGAAGTGACTAACCTTAAAAGCGGGATGCCCTTAGGTTGAATGGTCAGAGAAGGCCCACAGATCACAAGTCTGGAAGCTCAGGTATCTAGACTTTAAGCCACATGGATACTTCCCTGAAGATGAATGCTGTACCCTGCCTTCTGGAACTAGGATAAAAGGCAGTCAGTAGAGGTGGATAATTATAAAGGGAAAGTGGATATTATCTGAAGGAAAGAAATAGTGCTCTAAAAATAATATAACCTGAACCCACTTCCAAAAGGAAGGAAGGTAGGCTGGATGGATGGATGACTGGATGGATGGATAGACAGAGAAGATACTCAGTACCCTGAGTTTCCTTTTGTTAGCTAAGTGGCTACAATATCTTGGGACTTCAGATATCTGATAAATGTCAGACATCTAAAACCTATAATTGCCAGTCCTGGGGTATGGACAAACTTAGAACAAAGGAGTAAAATCCATGTCTCTTTCTACTGTATGGCTTATTATTCAGCAATAACAATCAAGTAAGCACAGGGTTGGCAAATGATTTTCTAAAAGACGGCATGACAAGGGTTTACTGTCTTATTCCAAATGCTCAGCTCTGCCCCCGTGAGTGCAAGCAGCCATGAAGGACACTTGAAGGACAGCTGTGTTCCAATAAAACTTTATACAAACATGGACAGTTGGTTAGAGGTGGTCCTTGGGCCATTGCTTGCCAACCCCAAAGTATACTGTAAGGAGGAGAATCTGGCGTCAATTTGTACTGCGTGTTCAGAAGTCACAAGGACAAGTGCAAATGACCTAGAAGTGGAATAAGATATAGGAAGGAAGTCTGGACCTGCTGTGATCCAGGAGACGAAAGGAAACAGAGGCTCAACTTCTTCTCTGACACCTTCCTTAGCTTTATTTTTATTTTATGTTAATGGATGTCTTGCCTGCTTGTAGGTCTGTGCACCAGAGGGGTGCTGTGACCACAGAGACCAGAAGAGGGTGTCAGGTCATCTGGAACAGGAGTTATAGATGGTTGTAAGCTGCCATGGGCCTCTGGAAGAGCAGCCAGTGTTCTTAACTGCTGACCCATCTGTCCAGCCCATTCTCTGGCATTTTTATTTGCTGCTCTTTAGTCATTCAGAGACTGCCAGAGTGCTCCTTTAGATGTTGGGTCTTAGAACTCTAGTCCTGCCTCTAGGAATTACAGGAGGGGAGGAGACCAGGACTCTGCTCTTTATCCTTTCTCTCCTTTTAGTTTTTCTTTGTGGATGGCCAGAAGAACTGATATACATAAAACCCTCTTCTGTCTGTAGTGGGACTTTGTCACTCAGGAAAGAACAATATCGGGTCTCCAGGATCTCTAGAGTACTATCCCCATGAGCTGGCTTCTTCCTAATAACGGAAGAGTCAGTCTCGGATGAAGACGCCTGGCGATTCTTAAAGCAGTGTCTTGCCCTTAACAGCAAAACTGAGTGCTTTTAGACACACGCACTGCCAAAGGTTGCCCCTCGGGCAGACTCGCTGACAACCAGAATGGAGCTCTGAGAATTCACATTTTTCTTTGCTGGGAAGTTAGGTCAGTTTGGTGTGCCTGAGCGTGGTAACTGCTGTGTATGGCACACATATATGGAAGCTGGAGAAGGGCATTAGGCATCCTTTTGTATCAACCTCCGCTTTGTTCCTTTGACAGCCTCCCATTAAGCCTAGAGCTTGATGTTGACCGTCAAGCCGCAGAGACACTCCTGGTTCTGCTCCTCACAGAGCTAGGGTAACAGGAACATTTGCGACTACCGTCATGCGAACTTGCCTCACAGCACTTTTATCACTGAGCCATCTCTCCAGCCCCTACGGTAACTAGTTTTAAATTATGGTTTTCTATGAGACCAGGATTTAGGCCAATAATCCAAAGGACTTTTGTTCAGTGATGCGCTGGTTTCCTGGAGAAGGATGGGAGGACAATACACTCACATGTCAAAGGCAGTAGAGGAAGAGAAAAGGCAAACCAGGGAAAAGGACAGACTGGGCTGTCCTCTGCTCATCTGGTACGGCTATCAGCACAAGAAGTTATATACACCAAAGGCATTCATATTTCCAAACTTTCTAGATGTTCAAAATCATCTTAAACATACAGCCAGAAAGGTTTAAGTAGACGGAATGTGACAGAGAAAACAGAACATCCCACGGGCCTCTCTGGGTGATAAACCACTTCATAGAAACAAACAAACAAACAAACACTAGAGAAAATTTTGACAGAAATCAAGGCCAATAAATGAAGCCTGTCTTTAAATGACAAGAAACTTCATGAAACAATAGAAACTAATACCCAGATGTGTTAAGAGCTTAGAGGAGCTGAATGCCACACAAGGCACTTTCTGGGACTCAACAGAGGCCCCGAGAGGCAGCACCTGTCACCAGCTTGCTCTGCAGGTGAGCAACTAGGCAGGGAAAGGTTAAGGGACTTTTGCTGGAGGCCTGAAGAAAGGGCATTTCTTGGCTCAAGCACTTTCATCTCTTGCTTTTGGTTTCATCTTCTGGAGAGTTCCACAATGGTCTTTGTTTTCCAATCCCCATGATGGAAGAGAAATTGAGTTTCAAATTCAAAGTCACTAAAGGCTGACAATGTCCCACTCAGGAGGCCAGAGCCCTTTGTATGACAGGTCTCTCTTTCAAGGCTCTCTCCCAAATCTCTGGATATTCGTGCATTGCTTTTCAAAGGAGGGCCAGGAGTGAGAAGTGGACCCTAGATGTGTTCTTCTGGCCAGCGTAAGTGGCCTCACTGTTCAGATCCCTCTGTGCCGACTGGTAGGCACAGTCTTGGGGATGGGGAGGGATGGCCCCTGGAGATGTCAGGTCTTAATGCCAACAACCATTTATAAGTCCCTACATGGTGGGGGGAGAACAGCCCCTGATTCTGGGGTTAGCTCATTTCTTTCCACATGGATAAAACCTGAGGTTAGAAAACACCACTTGAAAGTGACTCATATCTAACTCCCTGCCAAAAACAACACCCATTTACGTAACTCCCTCACACAGCAGACTTTTCCTCCTCCTCAGGGTGACTGCCCGATCAAACTGGGGCTGATCTCCCTACAAGCTGGCCTTCTGTTTGTTACCACAGAGTCAAATCACACTATTCACCTACATGCCCCTATCTCTCTGATGTTGGGGGGACAGGGGGTCGCAGACAGCCAAAGAGATGTGTTCCTCCCACACTGTGTTCTGCAGTGATAGGCCCAGGAAGAGTACGATGTTATATGCCACATCGGCTGGGACTCATTTCTTAACCCAACCTTCAAAAGTGGTCAGGGAAAGGCCCCATGAATCAGGGAACTCTCTCTTTTCAGTTGAACTCACAGCCTAGTTTCTGGATTGAGTGTATCTCATATTTTCCACCTCTAGCTGTGTACGTGCAGAAGGGAAAACTTTCATTGGGTGTGTCTGTAACCCAGACCTTGGCAGAGGAATAGCCGTGGGCAGTCACTTGATATATGAAAATCACTGTGCTTCTGCAACTGGAGGCAAGTATTCCAAGAGGGAAAAAAAAATTCCCTTAGTTTGCTACGGAATGCTCTATAGTTAGATAAACCCATAACCTCTCCAAACATCTGCATTAGCTTTAAAAAGTTTAAAGCCATGGAGGTTCACAGACAGATTTTCTTCCTCCGCTTTCCAGGTAAGGACAACCCCTGTCCCCTGCAGATAAGAGGAAATGAAGGGAACTTCCCCCGGGTGCTGGTAGGAACATCTTAGTAGGAAGGAGCACAGAAGTTGGCACGGACGTGAAGGACGGATATACAGCACCATGAGGCTTACTGAGTGCTGTGTGTGCCAGAAATTAATTCATAAGCAAATGCTTATTTTATAGTTTCCCACTTGCGACAAAACATCAAGCAGAAAGGAAATATTTCTTCTGGGGGTTGGCACTGGATCGGAGACAAAGCAGCAGGAAGCGAGCGGTCCTCAGGATAAGCCTGATCTCCCACTGCCTGACAAGTGTGTCACCCATCCAGAAAGCGCAAGGCTTGTGCCACCATCTTCAGACTCCTGTAAACAGAGCTGCTTTGAAGACTCCAGACAGGAGGATTACCATCATTAGAGACGCCTTGGAAGGGAAAAAAGATTCTGAAAGCCTTGGGGACGGGGTTCCTCCAAGTCGATTATGCCACAACTAGGACAGTCAAAACTTGGCTTCTGGCATTTTTCAGGAATCCGGGTGCTGAGAGGTCAGTGATGGGGGTTTCAGGACAAGAGTGTTGAAAGTATTCCTCTGCTATTGGGTCTGGTTTCCTATGGACTGAATCTTTTGACGATCTGGCCAATTAAATCCAGGATTTCTGGAGAGTTAAGCTCCCCAGTGGCCTGACCCTCAAGACAAGACAGTTTTCACACTCCATCCAAAGGGGGTGGATGTGTGTCAACACTTTTTACAAAGAAGGGACTGTACTTCCAAGGAAAAATTACACTCAATTCCAGAGGCTAGAGTACTGTCCTTCCTTGCACTCAAAGTTCTTGGCTTTGACTGACCCATGCTGGTGTGCACAATCAATTATAACTGAAGGAGAACGGACTGGTTCCCGGGCAGCCCTACCAATGCCCTTGCTCTTCCTTCTACACACTCTCCTCCCAGTGGCAGGTTGAGGCCTTCTGCAGCTGCATTGCTTCATGGGTAGAAGGTAGGAGTTGAGCCATCCTCAATTCTTAGCCCAGGCATTAAAAGGATGGACAGCTGGGTGGTGCTAGGAGACAGATGGGAGCCAGGGCCATGGCTCAGTGGTTAACAGTGCTCACTGTTCTTCCAGAAGATCAATGCCAGGACCTGTGGTTGGTATCTCACATGGTAACTACATCTCTGGAGGATCTCATCCCTGTTCTGGACTCTGAATCTACCTATGGACAGGTTAAACATGGACAGACTCATACACAGATTCACACAATTACACACAACATTAAAAATAAAAATAAACCTTAGTGGGGGAAAACAATGGGCAGCTTCAACTTCTATTGCTTCGAGCATTTCTATTTCTCTAAGAACCCAGCCACCATGTGGTAGGAAGCCCCCCACATACGAGAACCAATACACTCCAGCTCAGGCTGAGAATCAACTCCCACAGTCCAACAAGTGGCCATGCTAATGACTCTAGTCCAGGTCTTCATGACGAATTCAGCCCCAGTCAAGACCACATGGCCTGAAAGAGTCACGTAGTTGAGCTTCAGCCCACAGAAGCATGTGTGAGACTGCTATCGAGTGACTACTGGGATCTGAAGGGGTTAATCAGTGATAGATAGCAAAGATGGATGGCAAGGGAGGTTTAACTGCACCTCTGACCCATCACTTCCCTGAGTGTATTTCATCTTTCAGAACAGAGAGTTCATGTGTGCATGCCTCAGGGGGGAACTGAGAGACTTAAATGAGACACTGCGAAGGGATGAGAATCCTACAGAAGAAACCCAGGACACCAAGCTGGATGCTTAGTTAGCTGTGGCCTATCAAGTTAGTTGGTCTGAGGCCTATCTTTTTCACGTCTCTTAATTTTCAAAATTGCCATATGCTACCATTATGTTGGATGGATTTTCACACACATAAAAAGTTGCATGAGTCCAAGGAAAGGAAGGCACATAATACCTCCATGTCCCAAATACTCCTATACTTGACCAAATTCTCCCGTGACCCCTGACTCTGAGAGCTGGTCTGGTCTCCATCACTATCTGTCCTTCCAAGGAACCAGATAGAGAAAACTTAAAGGTATGTTGCTGTCTGTACACTCACTGACTTCTCTCCTTCAGCCTAGTGTGTGAGATGGACCCAGGCTACTGCCTGACCACCAGCTTAGCTAACTTTCATCGCTCGGTTCCCATCGCACGCATGGACTATGGCTCACTTGTCCAATCGTTACTATTTTCAATAGTTATTTTCACAACTTAAAGATGACTTCAGAAATGGACTCCCTAGGGAAATAACTAAACAACTAATATTACTTAAAACAAAAAAAGGAAAGCCTTGATCAAAAGCTGCGAGAGTCCAGAAGTCCCTGCCTGCTCGTTCTCACGATAGACAGGGGAGTGTGAACTGAAAGACAGATTTTGAACCTCACACAATACAGGATTTGAAAGCTACTTTCCTTTTGCTTCTCATGTAAAGGAGGTAGAAGAGTCTGGGAGGGGGTGAACGGCACTGTGAACGTAAGCCTAACACAGCCCTGCCTGCGTCTCTCCATCGTCCTTCCCACAACGTGTCACTGGCAAAAACAAAGCTCAGGAAACCCATCTGACCACAGCACGCTGTCCTTCATGAGAGCGTGCACGTCACCCGGAACAGGAAGTGGTAATGGGCAGTGAGTTCCAGTTAGGATGGCCCTGCCTTTCGTGGATCACAGCATTTACTTCGGCAATCATTAAGAGCCGCCACTTCAGTCCTAACTGCAGGCAGACTCACCTCCCAGCTGGTCACTTACTACTTTGAACCAGTCTCTCTCCAGCAAGACCAAACTCTGAGTCACCCCTCCCTAGGGTTCCTGTCCTCGGTTGGTCCCAGACACAACTCTAGCTCTAAATCCTTTTCTCCAGAGAAAAGAGAAGCTTGGGGCAAAGTGGGGATCTCCCAAGTCAACACCATGCTAGAACAGTTCCTGGAACCATAAGCCTGATACCACACAGTGGGTCACACTGGGCCCCCGGGTGTCACAGAATAGGGTGAGGCAGAGGGAGCATAAGCTACAGCCTGAAGGCCATGTCCATATACACTGGCAAAGCCTACAGCTTATCCACACCCAGCCCCTTTACTCATCACTGTCCTGGTTCCCTAGAGAGGGAGAGAAAGAAAGTGCTTCTCTCAGGAGTGGCTGACCAGAACTCATCGCAACATCTCATCTTCCGCCAAAGCACGTGAGTCATGAGTGTGTGACAACATGGAGCTAATATTCATAATTCCTGAATAAGATAAAGAACTGGAAGGAAAAACAGCTTCTGTCTGCCTCGCCATCACTGTCAGGACGGATGCTATGAGAAACAGGGCGTCTTGCCAGAACCCCAGATTCCACCTCAGCAGTGAGCCTTGGGAGCTGGCAGTCTCATCCCTGTGAGCCGCCCCACGCTTCCTTATTCCCTCACCCGTGGCGGCTCAGAGCATCTACTCATTCCTAGGACAGGAAGTCTAAAGAGACAGCTGGGACGTCTGCCCTCTCCTCTGCAGGACTCAGTTAGCCAGCTCTGTCTCAAGTCCAGCCTTGGCCTCAGCGGATGGTGTCACCCATTGGTGGTCTACTCCTCTCTTGCATCAGGGTCCCACAAGGCCTGGACTCTCCCTTAACCTCCCCTCTTTTATCACTTACTAAAATACACCTAGTTTAAGTGTAGGGCTCAGTGTGTAACCGTGTACACAATCACGTAACTGCCACCTACACAAAGATACAGAATGTTTTCCTGTCATGCAGTGGCCTCCCTTGTGTCCCCTAGAAATCCTCTCCCTAGCTAGTATTATTGTTATTGGAGTCATCAGGAGGTAGAGTGCTTACTACCTCAGCCCCAAATCATTACTATTTACCCTTTCCAAGAAATAAACTTCACTGAGTACACTTAAGGTATGCAGCATGATCTTGTGAGGCCATATAGACAGGACTTAACTTACTACAGGGAAGCAAAGCCACCCATCCACACATACTCTTACACACACATTTATTTTTTGTTTCCATGGCAACAGCAGAAAAGACAATCTCAGTTTTCACAGATCTCATACAAGCTGCCATTTCATTACCTGTATCAATCCCCGAGCTATGCATCAGTCCTATGCGTTATCAATGCTAGGCATTAGGACACTAGATTTGTTAATACTACATATTTGCTACTTAGCAAATTTGTGTCTTTTTGTTTTCCTCCTCAGTGACGAAGACTGAACCCAGGGCCTTGCGCATGTGAGTTAAGTGTTCCACCACTGAGCTACAGTCCTAGCACGTTTTCCTGAGGCCGGGTCTCATGGCCTTAAACTTGCTGTGGAGGAGTGGTTTGTACTGAATTCTCCCCATCCCTCATCTACTTCCTGTGGACTGGGATTACAGCAAACTGATTTTTGTTGTTGTTGTTCTTGTTTTTGAGACAGAGTCTCTGTCAATACAGAGCTCTGGCTGTCCTGGCACTCACTAGGTAGATTAGGCAGGCCTTGATCTCATAGAAATCTGTCTGCCTCTGCCTCCCAAGTGGTGGTATTAAAGGTTGAGTACCATGATGTCCAGCCAGAAGATTAACTGAATTACTGTCTCTTACCTCCCCTCTGATGACAGACTTCAGAGTCTTAAGTGATAGTTTTGAGGCCCCCTTAGAGGGGTACACTGCTTTTCATATAAATCGTATATAAATTTCATCTGGGCTCTCTCCCCTCTCTTACACAGTGCTCTTCAGTCTTGGAGACTCAATCCCTGTTCATGTCCTTCTGGGCCTTGTTAGCCGGTCTTCCCCTGTGGCCTCACATTTAGTTTTTACCTTGCAATCTTATGTCCATCCTTGAAAGCACAGGTCACCAGAAAACTTTTCACAAACTCTTTAACACTTTATACTGATCAATCTGTCTGTCTGTCTGCCTATCTATCTATCTATCTATCTATCTATCTATCTATCTATCTATCTATCATCTATGTATCATCTAGAGATATCACCTTATTATCTTTGTCAACAAGTGGTTCCCCAAGTACAACCCCTTTTCACTGGGAAGCTATAAGCTCCTCTTGACATGTAGCTTCCTGTATGAATGTACATGTCTCCTCTATCCTTGCTAGACATTCCATTTTTTTTTCCTATTTCTTTTCTGGAGACTGACCTCTGAAATTCTTAGATTTCTTCCTTTAGCAAAGCTTTTATAAAAACATTGGGAGGTGGCTGGGCATGTAGTTCAGCTGGTAGAACATTTGTCTGGCCAAGTGGCTATTTTGAACAATTGATCTGGCCACAGGTGATCCAAGACCAGGAGCAGGTTAGCACTCCTATCATGCTAACACAGGGAACTGACACTTTGCATAGAGCGCTTGGAGGGAGTGTATCCCAACAAAGGGAAAGACCCATAAATGCAGCCATTCTCACACCCAGACAGCACTCAACACCAGTCTCAATATATCATGACTCACAAACTCAGGTGTGCACGTGACAGCTCAGACAAGCAGGAGACTTTGCCACTAGCACGGGTGAGTAAGTCACGGCCACAAATCTCTGTGCATAAGAAGAAACTTTGAAGTGTGTGTTGGACCAAGTAGGGATTGGAGGCCAGAAAGAAGGGCCCCTGCCGTGGGTTATGCAAGGCACAGGTTCCAGGCTGGAAGAGCGAGCAGAGGCTAAAGTCCAACTCTAACCTGTGCTGTGATTGCTAAGTGAGTGTCTTGGCCCAGACACATCTTTTCTTAGGGAGAAACAACCTCTTCTGATATAGGAAGATACGAGACTCTGTTCTGAATTCAAATGTAAGGCCGAGAGAGTATCAGGTCGAATACAGACGAAGGGGAAAACCTTCTAGTACAGGAATGAAGTTTGGATCAAAAGGTGTGTGTCTGTGTTCACAGGTAAATACGCCCAAAGAAAGGCCTCATTCAGTAAGCTCACACTGAAAGAAAGACTCAGGCAGACTGGGATTTTAAAAATGGTTAAAGGGCTCAAAACTAAGGAGACCGAGGCAGGAGGATCATCAGAAGTCTGGTCTAGGGCTGGGGAGATGGCTCAGCGGTTAAGGGCATTGACTGCTCTTCCAGAGGTCCTGAGCTCAATTCCCAGCAGCCACATGGTGGCTCACAACCATCTGTAATGGGATCCGATGCCCTCTTCTGGTGTGTCTGAAGACAGCTACAATGTGTATATATATATATATATATATATATATATATATATATATATATAATAAAAAATCTTTAAAAAAAAAAAAAAAACGAAGAAGTCTGGTCTATGGAGTGAATTCCAGGCCAGCCTACTATATAGACACATATCATAAACACACAACTTTTAAAATAAACAGAATCATTTTAAATGTCCTTTCTAGTTTAGCATGGTATCATGATTGTATCTGTAATTCTGCTACTAGGAAAAATGAGGCAAAAGAATTATCTGAAGCCAAGAGGTCAGAGTCAGGGTCAACCTGGACAACCCAGTAAGATTCTAAGAGGACAGAAAAATTAAAGAAAAAGCCACTTGTATGGAAAAATTGTAAAACATACACACACACACACACACACACACACACACACACACACAGAGGTTCCTTTAAATGAACTCTGTGGGGCTGGAAAGAGAAGACTTTTTATAGAGGACCCAGGTTCAGATCCTGGAACTCACAAGTGTAACTCCAGTTCAAAGGGATCTGCTGCCCTCTTCTGGCTGCTGTGTGCACCTGCACGCATATTATGTACATAAACTAATATAGGCGCACACATACAGAAAGGGAGCAAGCCTTTTGTTAACGGTCTGTTCAAGGACATTTGCCAAAATTAATGTTGTTTAAATATTATTTTAATAATAACATTAGTGTGTTGAATATTATTTAAAAATACACACCATGTGCAGCCAACAAAAATGTCATTCAGTCATTTGCTTTCATTGAACTTCAGTTTAAAGATAGAGTTTATCGTTAACAGTAGTTACAGAGCCTCTGGATGGGTAAACACTTTAGATTTTCTAAATAACATAAGTCTGAACACTCTTCTGAGCCTCTAATGACAAGAGCATCTGTATTCCTGAATAGAGACTATAACCAGACTTTAGTCATCCATTTGACACACATTTCAGCACACCTACGCTACACCTCAAACACACATACACTTTTGAAGTACACCTGAAAACTCAGAACAGTCATAGCGTGAGGAAAATGAGCTCTCCCTCAGGAGACCAAGGCTCAGCCTGGGGACCGGGCCCTCAGAACCAGGGTCCTGCATCAGCTGCCACACCAGCTCTTCCTACCTGGATAGTGGTGTTGCCTCCTTCCAGAAGTGCGATGGCCAGGAGAATGCTTTCGTGGAATACTCGGTCGCTGGATGCATTCATTATGAGGTCGATGACCAGATTGGAGGCGCCTTCCTTGTCGAGATGACATTGAACCTCAGCCAGGCTCATCTCACCCCGGCTTGTGGAGCCGGACCCAGGACCTCCCCCTGGAAAGGCAGAACATAACTCAGATTGAGATGCTGAAAACTATTAATGATTTTCATATTCACTAAGTGCCGACCCTTAGTGCTCTAAATGGTCACATTATTTCCTTTAACCCTCTCGGTGAGCCCAGAGAAAAATGCTGATTATTAACCAAGAGGTGAAGGTGTTTGTCTCAGGACACCTAAACTTACAAGTGGCAAGGACAGGACTGAATTCAGGTAGACAAAATGAAGGGAAATGGATACGTTTTCATCTAGTGACCCAGAGCCATTCAGCCTATTTTAATACGGTATCTTCAAATATGATGGCTGGGGCATAATTACTAAGAATTGGTTTAAGAGTCAAATCAAAAGGAAACGTCTCTGAAGACTCCTCCTGTGAAAGCTTCACCTAAAACAGTCACCACCGGCCTTCTAACAAACTCATTCTCTGACATCATTCACTCATTCTATGAAAGTATTAAGGCAGGGCTTGGCATGAAGACAGGAGCTGGGCATGGAGGAGGGGTGGACGAATGAAGTCTCCGGCTTCACAGCTCTTCAGACAAGATGGAGACAGGGAAGGGGAAAGGGACCATGGCACTCAGCGGGATGGTTTCTGGTTATTTTTGGAAAGTTCACATTTAAGAACACGCCTTCAGTTATTATTAGCAGTAGCTGGAACAGTAAAACATAGAAAATGGACTGATTAACTTCAGAATGCAAAAGAACAGAACTGCTGCTCTCACTGCGGCCATAATACTTGTGTGTCCTCTGCCAGAGATGTAAGGCAGCCCATACTGGAGTCTCTTCCCATTGAGATACCTTCCATTTCCTCATGTATCTGTCAAAAACCCACCTCAGATAATACAGAGGAACAGTTTTGAGCTGTCACATGAGAAATGGTTCTACCAGAACCATGGGGTATTTGGGGTTTGAAAAGCTGTGTTGCATCTCTGAAGTGTCCAAGAACTACATCACCGCTGAAGCCTGGCAAGTTCTATGAGTCAGACAGACAAACTCCAAGTTTTCATCGGAGGAAAGCTAAACATTTCTCCTAACCACAAGGTGCTAGGATTAATAATACTAGGATTATAAGAAAAATTAGATGTATTTTATTTTCTGTATATGAGGGTTTTACCTGAGTGTACTTCTTAATTGCACCACAAGAGTGTCTTGGGCCTTAAGATGTTTGAAGAGTGTACTGGATCCCCTGGAACTGGAGTTACAGATGGCTATGATCCACCAGGAATGTTAGGAACTAAATAAATTGGGTCCTCTATCTACTAGTGTGATAAGTGCTTAATTACAGAGCCATCTCATTCACCCAAACAATATGTTTTGCATGGAACTTTCTAAGGATCTGAATCTGCTCCACAACCACAACTCCAAAATTATATCTCAACAAGTCACTTTTGTGTCTTGAGCACTGGGCAAATATACATGGTTCGACGTATATGGTTTGAACTTTGTGGTGTGTGTGTGTATGTGTGTGTGTGCGTGGTTTGAAATAGACCTTTGTTTTTCTGTTAAACTGTGCTAAAACTAATAATTGTCATGTAAAGGGGTAACTTGAAGAGTGTTTGGAAAAGCCCTCAGAGCATTCGGCAGGCACATAATCAATGCTAGCTTTCACCACCTTGGCTGCCATTATCCTCATCAGTTTATGGGTAAGTACAACTCCTAACGAGCGGGGGGACAAGAGACAGTGAAATCTGGCTTCCCACATCATCTGAGTCTCACCAAGAGGATCACGGCATGGGAAAGGGAGGCGAAGGATGTGTGCAAAACATACATGCATGGAAATGCGCACGTTCACATAGCAAACAGATCAAAGTCAAAAGAAGTTACAACAAAGAGAAACAAATGCAAAAACAAAGAAACCCAAAAAACTGCCAATACAAATGCACCTAAGTTTCAATCTGTCAAGCAAAAAGCAGACAGCTACTTGTGACACGCTCAGTTCACACAGGATGCTCATCAGCACAGCACAAAGCCTACCTCCTCCCCCAGGCTTGCTGGGTCCTCCTGGTGATAGTGGACCATTGCCAAAGCTGGTAAGGCTCTCTCTTCTTCCTGAAGGTCTGATGTTTCCATAGTAACGGTTGACCAAAATTTGCCGGAGTGCCTCACCCTAATTCGAATAGGATAATGAAATCAGATTTCAAATTTAAAGCATAATTGAGTTATTAATGTTTAAATTAAGAGAAAAAAAACCCACACACATACACAGGGGTATTCAGGTATATTCAACTGTGATTCACGCAGTGGGGAAAAAAAGATTAATAAAAAGCATTTAAGAAACTTTGAAGTCAACTTCTAATATGTTCTCAGGGAACAGAACATGTTTTATTTTTATTTTCAAGAACTGGTGGCAATCTGCGCTATTCAATTCTGAAGGACCCTCTCACAGGATGATAAAGACAGAACAGTAATTCTGAGGGGCAACTAACAGCAAACAAAACAAAACAAAACAAAACAAAACAAAACAAAAAAAACAAAAAACAAAAAACGAAAAGCCCTTTGGTTAAGCTGATAAAATTTGGGCAAACTGCAAATTTTACAGGTCAGCTTCCACATAGCAGTATAAAAAAAAAAAAAAAAAAAAAAAAAAACCCAAAAAAATCCCCCAAAAACGCTACTTCAGGCTTCAGGCACAGGGTTTATTCCCGAGGATGTGCAGAAGGGGAATGATATTTGAGGCAGTGTCTAGCAAAAGGGTGGCTTTAAACTCACTCTCTAGCCAAGGATTATCTTGAATTCTGGTGTTTTTGTCTACTTCCCAGGGGTTGGGGTTAAAGGTCTGTGGCATGATGCCTGGCCCGAGAAGATAATAAAATCTTACAGTAAGGGTGTAAGCTGATAAGACAGCTGACAGCAGCCTTTCTTACTAAGATGACTGATGGGGACACATGGTGAGGACAGAAGGACGATACAGGAAATGGGTGGTAGATCAAAACCTGTGGGTTGTGACCCCTTTGGGGGTTGAATGACCCTTTCACGGGGGTCATTAAGACCGTTGGAAGACACAGAGGCTTACGCAGCAGTAACAACATGACGGTTATGAAGCAGCAATGGAAATAATTTTATGGTTGGAGGTGAGAAATGCTGGATGAGGGAGAGATTTCAAACGTGCTGATCGCAAATAAGCAATATGGACGGAGAACCACCATGATTTGCTTAAAAGTAACACAAGAAAAAGAGAAATAAGGAAGAGCTGAGAGAGGTAAGAATGAGCAGGCGCTGATAGCTGAAACTGAGTTATAGCTAGTTTCCCAAACTCTTCCTATTCTTTAATGCATATTTCCAGGTTTTCCTAACGAAAAGTTTAAAAAAGGTAATCATGGACAACCCACCCTCCCCCCCGCCCCTCCCCCCGAGAGTAGACATGGTGACCCTTTCTTACAACTCTGACAGAACAATCTGATTTGTTCTGCAACACTAGGATGCATGCAGCATCCAGGGGCCAGCATTCTCTCAGCTCTAACACCTTTCCCATCCCAACCCTAAGGGAGCCCTGGACCACCAACTGTACATTTCCCAGGGACTGTTCCTCAGGGTCAAAGTAGTAAGGCCTGGAGTCCCTCCAGGGCATGAGAGAGAGGAGTGGGGAGTCTAGCAGAGGGAGGTGCTGAGAAGTCGCAGGTCTCTAAAATAGTCAAGAGTTCTGAGGAGACCTGGAACTGAAGCATGAGTCAGTAGAATTTAAAGAGATTTGTTAAGAAGTGCTGAGAATAGGTCTGGGACTGGGGGAAGGGTTGTGAAACAAGCTGGAGGGGGGAACAGATGGGGGGAGGGGGTCCTGAGGGAAGCAGGCAACCAGGGAAGAAAGGGAAAAGGCAGAAGCCTGGATCCTGCCAACTGGAAAAGTCTGTCAATCACCAGGGCTACGCTGCCACATTTCTCTCCTCTGTTAATTTATGACAGACCCCACAGGGACAAACATGGATGAAGTAAACCAATGAGAGGGGAAAGTGCTGGAAGCTTGGTGCTGATTTTTACATGAATGTGCAGGAAATGGGGAGGGGGACCGGAAACATCATTTTCACTTCTTCATCCCCCTGCCCCAAAATGGGAGAGCATTTTCTCCTGTCTGCTTAGGAAACTCATTTCCCACCTGGACCAACAGAAAGTCCATAATGCCAAGACTGTTTCCAGCCAAGGAAGTCACTCGCAATGTTTAAAGCACTCTTAAGATGAAATGCTTGCTAGGGAGAAACAGTTCTGGTACAGGGTTGTTTTGTTCGGAAAATCCCATCTTGATATAAAGGTGCAGCCTGAGTGCTGCTCTATCCCGGTGACGTGGACAAGCGCATCAGCATTCCCCAAACTGGGGACTTAAAAGCTGACTCTGGGGGAAAACTACTTTGAAAGAAATATCGGAGACGAAAGAAATGGGGAAGACAGGTTACCTCTGAACTGAATGAACGATTAAATATAATCTGTTTAAAAAGAACCGGATGCTACTGGTTGAGTGAGAACAGAGTCTGGGGGAAGGCAGAAGCTTAGCAAACGCTCTGAAGCCCCTGATTCGATCCCTCAAAGCTGTGAAGGGACCTACAGTCTGCCACCATGCTCTCAGCTGATCTATGTAGCCATCAGGAGCAGAGTCAGGAAGACAGCAGAACTGGGTAGTCAAATCAAAAGATGAGCAGTGGGAGGCAGCCAGCGAAAGTGCACGCCTGACCCTTCACACACATTCCACTTTAGACCAGGGGGCTCAGGCTTTCACCTCCCAGGGTTCGTTTCTTTCCAACTCTTGATTTGGGGTGGGGGGCGCAGCAACACTGGGG
Source organism: Rattus norvegicus (assembly GCF_021556685.1). NCBI lineage: Eukaryota > Metazoa > Chordata > Mammalia > Rodentia > Muridae > Rattus > Rattus norvegicus. The sequence goes on along the minus strand of NC_141537.1, from coordinate 142,603,437 downwards.
GTCTGTTTGCCCTCAGTCAGGCAGGAGGTGAAGAAGGGAACATGTGGGCTCTGCACAGGAAGTCCGTGTTTATGCAGCCCGGATGCCCAAGTGATACAGAGGGACTACACATTTGCATTCTGCCTCTCCTCGACAGAAAAACTCTAGCAGTTACCATAGCAACAGATGCATCAAATGGTACATTTTCCCCCATAATATCATGAGATGTGCTCATTATTAGGGGAGGCCGTAGAACACATTCCACCCACAAATTTCCCCCATTCTTATTATACAATTTTGGTATATATTAATCTCACCATCGAGAGAAAGAAAGAGAGAGAGAGAGAGAGAGAGAGAGAGAGAGAGAGAGAGAGAGAGAGCGAGCATGCACACACAGAAAAATGTAAATATATAGAAAGAAAAGAGCAGGTAGAATTGTTTTGGCTTATTCTTAAATAATATGTTAAAGTTGTTTTGTTTTTCTGTATATAATAAAGACAGGATAATGGATAAAAGGAGACAGGAGAGGAACATGAATTAACATTATTAAAAGTTATGAAATCTCTAGTGTTTTTCTGAGCCTTTGTTTTAATTTAGGAGAAGTTAAACTCCTCAGAGAAAAGCCTTCCTAATCATCTTGGTTGGGATTACTCAACAGTAAGCGCTAAGCTGTTCTCGGGGTACCAGGCTCCAGCATCTGATTGTGAAGAAGAAAACAGAGATTTCCCAGTATTGTCACTTCAGCTTTGGCACCAGGCTGTAGAAGTATAGTTTTTTTTCTCTACCCTCGCTTCCCTCCTTGCATCTAGAGCATGAAAACAAGTACCAGATATTTGTCCCTAGCTAAGAAATTCTACACTTGGTAAGTATGACCTAGGACTGAGAACAACGGAAAGTCAAAGAGCAGTAAGTGTCATGTTAAAATAATGACAACAGGCACACATCAGTCCTGAGCTCCCTCCCATCCTGCTATTGGGCTAGCAGCGGCTAATGAGCGAGCTATAATAATATAGCTATGTGCTGAGCACGGTACCCAAGAGTCAATGCATCACTTGCAAACGAGATGGAGGTAGCCTTCTGGGTTCCCAGGTTCCAGCCACTAAAAGAACTCATGCTTGAGGCAAGATCACCTCTCAGACTCTGAGTCTCTCGTGTCTTAGTACTTACACCACCACCTGAATTAAAACAAACAAAAAGAATAAAACACACACACACACACACACACACACACACACACACACACACACACACAGAGTTTTTTAACTTTGCTGTCTACAAAATCACTCGAGCATTTCAAACTGCAAGGTAACTAACTACAATGTGAACCTCTCAAACACTTCAGCCACTGGGCTTAGCACTGTATGTACAGGGCTCAGAGTTACGGTACGAAGGGTTAGAGACCAGTATCATTGTATAGTGGAAGAAACGAAGGCAAAGAGACATGAAATAATATACAAATTAGGCAGCTAATAGCTAGCAAAGGAGAACTGTATCTGCTTCTAATACCAAAGACTTGTTGTTGTTGTTTGATGTTGAGTCCCTCAAGAAGCTCAGGGCATGAAGGATGACTGGGTACCTTTGCTGGTTACTTCTAAGATCTAGGATAATTCTTCACTAGTTGGGAAATTAATTAATTAATTAATTAATTAAAAAGAGGAAAGGATATGAGTGTAACGTGCCCCTAGTCGGTGAGCTGCAGGGTTACAGCCTGTTATAGGGGCATCCTGCTCTACATTTGGTCTAAACGGAAACTTCCTAGAAACTATTCCTTAGCTGGAGAAATCACAGAACTTAATTCTCTGTCAAGGCAGGAAAACAGAACGAAATCTGAGAGACAGAGGGGCAGGGTGGGGCAGGATGGGACTGGGGAAGTGAAGGGCTGGGGTTGGGGATATGAACAGGGCATAGGTTCCTCACCTGTTTATCTCAAAAAATAAACTCTCCATGACACAAATGACCAGAACCCCATGGCAGTCTTTACAAAGACTGCTTATTTTCTAACCGAGTGACCTTGAGCAATATGTTAAACCTCTGACATTCAACTTTCCTAACCTGTGACATGGGGGTAAAGGCCTTGCCACTGGGAGAGCATACACATTGTTTAAGACTGATACATGGGCATATATATAAGTCTTACATAATACTGAGTAATTTCTCGGAAAACCGAGATGCCTAGCTATCTTCCAGAAGTGATAATGTGAAAAACCAATGCTGGTCAGCAAGTTCATGCATATGTGTGTGTGCGTGTACGTATGATATTCTAGAAAATTTGACAACACACAGCCAGCATTATAAAAAAAAAGTATCAATTCTTTGTCCTAGGCAGCATTCTTTTTCTAAGAATCTATGCAAACATACATTTATTCTGTTCCTTCTCCAAGGATGAAAAACTACAAACCCCTTCCTGATCTGGGGGCGCTTTACGTAGCTGCTAGTGTTCACAGACTTACTTACCCTTGCCCACCAAAGGCTGAGGTGTAACATTAAATAACAATAGCCAACTATGAGGGCTGTGCACCTACTAACAAGCCAATGATGAGAAGCTGCATGTGTCTGCTGGGACACACACTCACACATGTAAAAAACTGGCTGAAGGGAAAACGAGGAAGTTAGCTTTCTCACAGCTGGGCGGTGTAACTAGTCACTACAGAAGCACAAAGTCTCCCATCACCTATTCAGAGAAGCGACTCAGGGAAGGAGTGTGAAGTACTCACTTGGTTACTGTTGGCAGCTTGGTTGTGCAGAGTTCTGTTCAGGTAGATAACAGAGCTGCCAGTTAGTTTCACCTCTATGAATTGGTCCTAAGCCAATTCATGTTTGGACAATATCAATACTAACAGAAGCTGTCTTTAAATCATAGTTGTGTGGCTGGGGTTGGGGGGGCAGTTACAGTCATTAGCTCCCAACCCGAGAGACTCAAGGCTACATACCCTTTTATGGTCTTCCAGTTGCCTCAGGGGTGGACTTGGTTCAAGCTCCTGCTAAGTGTGCAGAAATTCCATTTTAAGTATGGCACTAAGGAAACACTACCATCTTCAGCATCAGTCACAAACAAAATACATCGTGAGCTCATATACAGTCAAAGTTACATCAAAGAATTTGTTTGTTTTGTGGTTCCCCCAAGGTATGAAGACTTCAGATTCTGCTTAACAATCGTCCCAATACTTCCTCCCACAACACTGTTTCAAATGAGCTTTTGGGCCAATTTTTTTTTTTTTTGCAAAGATTATGAATGGTAATTCTATAGGATATGCTGTTGTATTAACCCAAAAGGGGCTGTAAAGCAAGACTCAACTGGGCAGCTCCTCGTGATTCATACATGCAGTACTGAACAGCACATGCGTAAGGACGTTGAAACATACAGCATGGGTCAGACACATACATGAGACCACAGCTCTCCTAACCCACCAGTAGATGAGTATTCTAATCAAAACTGCTAGTGAAGAGCTCTGATTAGAATATGCTAGGCTGATCGTGGGAAAGCATCCACATTGCACCTCAGGGGCTCTAACGTTTGTGTTTACTTTTTCTCACTCCCGATAGACCTCCCTCTGATAAAGCACCTTTCATTTCAGCTTGAGCTCCTACAATTTATCTCTGATCTTACTTGAATCAACTCTAGTCCTTCATCTAACCAGTGTAGCTGGTGACTGAAGGAAGGATGGAGCAGAAACGTGGCCTCGTGCAACTTTCTTACTAGTTTCTAGGAAAACGATAGAGCACAGGATCTGAAGTCAATTCTGTACAGCAGCAGGATGAAAATCTCTAGATTTTCTCATGTCCAGACTGGAAAGGGTTAAGAGGGAGGCCCTCCAATGGTGCATCCTGTCACTGGAGCTTGCTTAATCTGGCTTCACTTTCAGAGGACTTTCTACCACAGAGCAGCAGCAATCAGGTCCCAACCCGCTAGACTCTTCCCTCCCCTGCCCAACATCAGAATGGATGGCCCATCGAGACAATGCACACACTGGACTGGGACAACTCAGAAGCACCCCTATTTGCTATCTTTGCAAATACAGGTGGGCAACACACCTCTGTGGAGTTCTCAGCTTCCGGTGGCTGTGGCAGCTAATTGGGAGTAAAATGAAGCACGTTAGTCAGTCACGGCATTTGCATTTTATAGGCCACAGAGAAGTCTGCAGACCGACACTGAAGGACGAAACACGGAGAGAAAGATCACAGACAGGTGATTCCTCTGAATCACCTGCACAGGGGGCGGGGCAGGGCTGTCGACAGGACCAACCACTTTAAAGTGAATGGAAAGTGGTGGGAAAGATGACTGATAAAAGACATAGGTTTAAAAATCAGAAAATAAAATAATATCACGTCGATGATTTTAATTTTTACCATCAACATGACTAGACTGCAGATTGCCCAGGAGATATTCTAGGTATCTGGGAAGGCATTTCCAGCTTTACCTGAGAAGAAAAGACCTGCCCTAGTTCTGAATGGCACCATCCCACAGATTGGGGTCTCAGTCTGAGTAAACAGGGAGAAAGGAAGAAGTCAGCTAAACACCAGCGTTCATCTTCGCTACTTCTGAACCGTGGAACAGTGTGACCAGTTACCTGGAACATTTGCCATAGCTAGAACCAATCTCTTCTGAGCCATGGTGGGATGTAAACTGTGAGCCCAGGTAAACCTTTTCCACCTTAAGATGCTCTAGCGAGGTATTGTGTTACAGCAGTCAGAAAACAGAAAGAAAATCTCAGCAAGATGCCAAAGCCACTGGTTACGGGTGTCTTGCTGGGCAATGAGAAGGGTAGTTGTACTGTGGCACAAACAGAACCTTGGATAGGCACAGCAATGGACCAAGGGGACAGACAGCAGTCCTGCTCGGGCCTGGCATAGCTCCTCATTGCCACTCCCCTGGGACCAATACCTCCTATGGGTTTAGGCTTTCTCCTGTCTCTGCCGTCTGAGGATGGCTTTGCCTGAGGCTTTTCCAATGGCATATCCTCTTTCACAACCTCTGAGACAAGATGATTTTCTGCATTTTGAGCATGATTGCTTTAACCTCATGATTCCTCTAAGGGTGTCACAGATAGGTTTCCTGGGATCATTCCTGTCAGACATGGAAACACCCCAAACTCTATTTCAAAATTCCTACCCCATAGAGGATGACAGACACATGCGTGCCCCCCCCCCGTGTGTGTGTGTGTGTGTGTGTGTGTGTGTGTGTGTGTGTGTGTGTGAAGGGCGTGGCTACAAGTCTCCTGCTCCATAGTCTGGCAAAGGACACGTGCATGAACCAGGGAACCAATGTCAGACATACCCGTCAGATCTATGTGGGCTGCCCTGGACCCAAGGCACGCTCCAGCAGCATGGCTGAGTACTGCAAGGTACAGTTCTGGAGCCAAGGAATGAAGCCAAGGCTCACGCTGTGACCATATGACCTTGGCCTTTGCTGTCGCCCTCTGCCACTGTGCACTGTGCACCTCTCCTTAAGCCAGAAGGTGGCTGTGCAGTGCAGGCCAGTCCTGAAGACTGAACCTGTGAGGCCTGGGGTGGGCGTGGAGCTTCCGCACAGCAAAAGGTGGCCAATTTAGTAATCGGATCACCACAGTGGACAAAACACCCTTAAGAGAAAGCTGTTATCATGTCATTTTAAAAATTGTCTTTCTTTTACTTCCCAACAGGCAAAATGCAAGAACAATGGGAGCAAACTGTTTGACCAAGGGTAGAGAGGAACTTGTGGTAGGCTGTTCAGTCAGGTCTAGATAAAGCGCCTGTCACAGGGAGTCCAGTGCTACCTCTTCTTGGGAGAAAAAGTCAGTACAAAACACAGCAAGAAAATCAAATCAGAGCTGAACTGTGTGTCCAAATGGTAAACACAATCCCCTTATGGTCAGTCTGCCTCCTACTTTACGCTAAAAAAACACCCCCCCCCAAAAAAAAAAAAAAAACCACAAAAACAGAAACAAAAACCAAAAAAGCCCCATGTAAACAGTTTTGTTTTTTGTCCTGGGCACAAAATGGACACAGGAGCAGCAGAGAGTTGGCCACACTCCCTTGGGCGTGTCCTTTAGGTGCATTCTACATGACAACAAAAGGATTACCGGCAGGGGTTTCCTGCGGGAACACAGGCAGTTATCTGCTTAGTCCCTTGCCAGAACCATAGCTAAGGGAAACAAAGAACACAAAGTTGGAGACTGCTGTGCTTGCTTTAAAGTAAGTTAAAGTAAAGCTACCCTTTTTAGTTTTTCCCTGAAAGTCCTGGAGGATGCTTTTTGAGGCATCGTGAATTCGTATTCAGAAGGACAAGTTTTATCGAGTTTTTATTGGTGGATTACAATGGAAAAGCAAGAGCACTGGCCGGTGTCATGTGACAAGGGAGTCTGTGAGGCTTTTTTTCCGGTCACTAGAGAACGCCTCAGGCTTCCACCTTCTCAGGCTTCCACCTTCTCACGAATTCACAGAGACTGGGGCATCACTGGGATTCCTTCCAGCTGAAGTATCAAATAATGAATGGTCTATTGACAGTAAACTCCATTTTTAAGAATCCCATAGCCAAGTTCTACGTGATTTTGGACGTGGCAGAGACCCTGTCAAACTAGGAATATGACGATGAACCACGAGCAACAGCCTGTGCCTTCTACATCTCCAAGAGCACTTCCTGCCCCAGTGAATGAAGTCACAGTTCCCTGGGGATAAGCTGCTTTTGAGGAAGTAAACCACAATTCTGAGAAGTCTAAAAGGGAAGCATACATGTCCCAAGAACAGCTATGTAAACAGAAGATGTGATTCCAACATAAGTAAAGAGTAGGGTTTGATAAATGAATTTCGTTTCTCGGCAGTTACTATTATTACTAATTACTTTCCTTGAATGGCGATGTTCTAGTGAACACTTTAAGGAGTACCATTTTATGATCTACACATTCTAGGTCGTATTTCTCCCTCCTGGTACCGGCTGCTAATACCTCTGTAATCACAGCTGGTTAGTGGGTGATTAACACACCTAGTTATGAATTTGAAAGCCGAGTATTGCCCCAGACTGCTTCACCATATTGATCCCTTGATTAAAAGCCTTCCCAGAACTTTCAAAGATGTTCAGCAAATGATAACTTAATAGAAACAAAGATTCAGATGAGCAACAAACATCTCAGAATAATTTAAACAGTAACTCAGGTTTCTGCACCCTCCATGTCCTTGCTGAATGAGGCCAATAATCAAGGTATCACAACTGTGATGTCAATCGAGTGATGGGACATGTGCCGGGAAGATGCTCACAGGCTTGCTTTATAGACACAAGGTCCCCGACTTCTTAGGGAGGGATGCACATCTGCTCTTGCACATCTTTAACTTCTTAAAGGAAAGATACCAGTACACGTCCTAGGTTATTTCTCCTCACCCACACCTACCCATCTGTCTGTCCAGGCCGTCTACGTATGTCTATCACAGACCAGCACACAGGGTGGTGGTCTGTCAGTAGGCTTTGCTTTCTACTGTCCTTAACAGGGAATCCTCTCTGACCCCTGGGCATCCACCATTTTCTCTTCAGTATAATGTCCACATATGGATCGACTGGCAGAAGTTGAGTACAGGTCAAGACATGTATGATAGATTAATATATCAGTCCGTCAAAAATAATTTATCGTTTCTGGTCCCCTAAATCAGCACTCGGTTGCTTCTTAATCTACTTATAAGCTCGGGAGAAGGAGACAAACCAAGACTGAATGGGCTTGCAAGCACATTTTTATCAGCCTTTGAAACCCCTTCATTGAGAGAAAAGAAAGCTTTAAAGAAAACCGAACCAGAGATGGAAGTTTTTTTAGCATTTACAAGAAGAATTTTAAGTATTCGCATCTACAAATACAATTCTTGTTTTAACTGCATCTGCTTTTAGAAACAAAGATAAGTTAAAAATTAAATGTCTCCACCCATGTACTTTGATGCATATCTCATAGAGGCTTCATCAGAACTCAATAGTGTGGTCCGTTATTTAAAAACGCAGTCTGGCCTGTCGCAATGACACGACTTCAGTCGTTCTGGAATAATCTCAGAAACAGTAACAGAGAGTCCAGAGATCTGGAAAAGCCCTCCCTCAGCAGACTCCGAGCAGTGGCTTCTGTGCGCTGACAGCAGAGCTTGCCCTGTGGTTGCCAGTGTCTAACAGTAAACAGTCCTGCTGCACTTATTGGCAATCCCTGCTGAAGGTCGCACATCAGCAGCGAGCTTAAATTCCAGGAAAAAAGAGAAAGGGCTTATGTAACGGCTGCCCGAGTGTTGGCACGTGCCCAACTCAGAAGTTCACAGCCATGTAAGAAAGTAGGACGCCTCCACCGGGGTCGAGCATCATGAGCACGCCCTCTGAAGGTGAAAACTAACAATTCCTAAGCTTCTGTCCGCACTGCTTCTCCCAACCTTCACACAGCCTGAATATTACAGAGGTTTTTTTTTTTGTTGTTGTTGTTGTTTTTTTTTTTTGTTTGTTTTTGTCTGTGGCAGCTTGTAGGAGGAGCTAAAGGGGAGAGGAGTTAAGGGCACACACACAAATAAAATAATCAAATCAAATCAAATCGGGCTACAGCTACCCTGGGTGACAAGGATATCTGTGGGTTTTTTGTTGCTGCTGTTGTTGTTGGTTTGTTTTTTTTAATTTTCAGTACAGGAAACAAAGTTGCAGTTGCCTGCTGTCACCAGAGTGACAGTAATTCAGTGAGGATCTCATCTTAAGTGAACTACAGTGCACACTTTTAAAACCCACAATTTATTTTCAAGGACAAAAAGGAAACCTAGGTGGACTACCCATCATCCACTACTGCTGCCTGAATGAACCCTAAGCAAGCTCTCAAAAGGCATGGCACTTCCTACTTTAGAAAAGTGGGTCCTGACTTGAGGTTCCCCATTACATTCTTGCCTGACCCATGAATTGACTACTTGATCTTCTGGCATGGCGAGAAATCCCCAGATGATGTTTCCCCATAATTCCATGTATTTCTGTCATGTCGTATGACAGGATGGGGTAACTTTTCCATTAATTTGTATGGTCTCTATCAAAGTCTCCAGCAGGACAGATACTATGTTTTGGGGGGCACACTGCAGCCAGCCCTTAGCATAGTACCTGAAACCTAACAGGTGCTCACAGTGATAGAAATTAGTATCTTTAAGTGTCAGCTGCTGCTTGTTTATGACCAGCGAGGGAGCTTTCTGTATCTTGATCTTTCCGTATCTGTGGCTCCCTGGCAACCGTCAAAACTGTGGGATACCAATACCCTGTCTGGGGCCCCATAGGCTATTGGCTGTGGCCCTTTTCTGATAACTGACTGGTGTTTATCATCAGTCCAAGATGATAAAGTATCACACAAGTATGGGGCGGGGGATGCATACTCCCAAGCACATGAATGTAACAATCCATCAGGCTTGACACAGTACGGGCAGTTTCCTTTTCCTACCCCCCACCCCCAACCCAGTTTGTTTCTCTTAGCCCCAGTGAACAAGATCAAGCCAGGGGTAAGGATAGAGACTGCCCTTTCTTGCCAAGAAGCAAACACAAACACAAATACCAAACACCCTCCTGTTCCTGGTGTCAAATAAAATTTTATTCTAGGAGGCAGCTGGGCACACGTACTCTTTACAAGACGTTTATGCCTCAGCCCTTACTTTATCATCTTGCCCGAAGTCCTGACGTGCATGCAGGAGCTCTTTTCCTTTTTCCTAAGTTGTTTGTAGCACCTATTCCCCCGAGATACTCAACTGTCCTTTTATCATCATCAAAAGGCAGTGGCTTTTCTGCGATGAGAAAATAGAGGGACCGGACATGCTTAATATCTCCCCCACTGCCACCACCATGATCACTCGGGACAGAAGCCTTCAGTGTAAGGTGTGAGGCTCACCCCTACCCTGATCCTTTGCTGGCAGGAGCTCTCATTAAACTTCCGTAGAAGTTCAGCTGTGGACTGCAGCTCCCACAAGCACACACTGGTAAAAGGCTGGGTGTGTGTGTGTGGGGGGGGGGGGGACTGCACTGCAGGAGCTGTAGTAGTTTCCAGAATGCGCTGCTAATAAAGGCCAATCAGTCATCTCTGAGAAGAGGGCCAGCGCCAATAGCCTGAGGGACTAGGGACAGGGTGTTGGTGTCCCAGGGTTCTGATGGTTGCCAGGGGTAACTACGCAGAGGGGAGCCACAGTTGCTTCCTCAGGGAATTTTCAAAGAATCTAAGCGCCTGCCAGAGCATTCTTCTTTTATAAACACAGAGTATTCTATTTCCTCGAGTATAATTATAAACACACCTGCTCCAACTGTGGAATCTTTCCATAAGCAAGCGGTAAACTCCCAGCCAGGAGAACCAAGTTGTATCCTGAGCAAGCAAACATATCAACTGATTTACTATGGTGCAAACAGTGTATTAATAATGCTACGCAGACCATGGTGAGGGAGGGGTTTCTTTCCCTGATTTAATCTGGACCTAAGCAAATAGAAATTCAACCTCCACAGCCTGGGAGGAGAAGTTTAAAGGGAGGCATTTGTAAGTCTAGGTAGAAACAAGAGCATTGAAGGGTGTCGGCATACAAAGTTCAGTCCAGGACATTCTAGCATAGAAATAAATGGGAAAGCTCCATACGATGCTTCTCTACATGTGATGCTTATGGTTATAAGTCTGCGGTGTGCCTGAACTTTCCTTACATATAATCAAGCCATTTATTAAGATTTTACAACTACAATGTACTAAACTAAAGTGAAAAGATACTGGGCACCACAACATGCCCAGTCCTGGACTCTCATTCCATCCAAAATAAAGTATTAATCAACCTAACCAAAATCAAATCAAATGAAATTCTATCCCAATGCACTCTATTCTACAGCCAATAAAACTATATATAGTGTGTAGTGTACATATTCCTCCAACCAAAATATTTTTTTTTTTGCTGGTATCCCTTACCATGTACATATCACAGCCTAAAATCATGAAGGCTGTTGAAAATACACAGAACAAACAAGAGGTAGAAAAGAAATCTCCAGTACAAGATCTCCTCACGTATCAATCCATTCCCAGGACACTACTGTAACTGCACGGTGACAGGTCCGTATAGGAACCACAGGGGACATCTTCATTTCTGTATCTACAGCCAGGTCTTCCAGAAGAGAAATTACAGCTGATGGGGTTTCCTAATATCAGGGGTAGAAAGTCTCAACTAGCACTTTGAGATTCACACTGTCTTGTGAAAAAACTTGTGACCCCAGACACGCAATAACTGTCAACACAGAGAGCAGGAGAGTAGTGGGTTTGATGTTTTGTTGTTGTGTTTTAACAACTTCGCAACCCTGTCAATCTGTTCTCTCTCTTTGGGTCAGATGCTTTACACAAAGCGAAATTCCTTTATGTTAACGTCAACAGTGAGCTTCAGTGAGTGACCAGCGCTAACCAGAGATTCCGCTGAGATGAGGGAATGCCTGAAGCCTTATCAGAGCTTAGAAACTCTTTATCTGGAGGACGGTGGGATATCCAAGGACAAATGATAAACACTCTGGAGAGAAATGCTAACACAGACAGGACCAACCCTGCTCACCCCCAGAAGGCACACTACACAAAGTCAGACGCCAGACGCAGAGACCAGAGGACACAGCACAAGGTCAACTAGAAGGGTATCACGGAGACACCACCGTGGGACATTAAAACAATAAACAACAAAATTAGGACCTCGGCATTTTCCAATTCATCAATGGAAATTTGCTGGAAGAGAAGAAAGGAGGGGAGAGAAAGAGAAGATTGGTTAGGAAAGGAAACACAAGAAATCTAAATGTCAGAAAGTTGCAAGGATATGGTCGTGCTCAACCATGGCACCTTCAGATGCTGATGGGCAGTGGCCATTTGAAGGAGTTTACACACTGTGGACAATGTCACAGCTTGAAATGACATCTGCTCTGGAACCAAATATGCAGTATGTGCCATGTTTTATTCACGCAATGAGCAGCAGTCCTCACCAGTCCACCATCCAAGCATGGAGACAGCCTTGTACTTGCTTATAAACAAGAAAACTTGAACTGAGTGGGACCAGGAGCCAATTCCCCAAGCTAAGGTTTTCAGAAGTAGTTAGGAAGGGATAAGCCAAAACACTAGGGTACTCTTAACTCACTTGACTGGTTTATTGAGGGTCGGGAGCCCAAACCACGGTTGTGCTGTCAGATTTGGGATTAACTTCAAGAGGCAGAGCCTAACCATATCTCAAAACCTGGGATCATGGGTGACCGAGAAGCACCAGTTGCCCCAGTTGGATAACTAACATGGGTGCACTGGCATCAACCCTATGGAAATTAGAAAAAAAATCACAAGAGAATTATCTCAGTTACACTGGGTTGAGGATAGCTGACTGATTTACAATTCAGTTACATTTCATTCTGCAAAGTGAAGAGTCTTGTCAGAAATGCTAGTAGCCAGAAAGGCCAAAACTCTATTCATCCAGAATGGAGGAGCTTCAGTGATTAACAGAGAACTGACAATTGTCAGAAATAGAACCCCTGGCATTGCCTGAGGTTGGCTCTCTCTAGAACTAAGGCAAGGATTATTCAGAATGGGAAGTGGAATGTTAAATTCTGACATATCCTTTTACATTAGTTCCTGGCCTCTGAATTTCTTCCGAAGCTCTTTGACCAATAATACAAACCTTGGCCAGCTCAATAAAAACATACTGTGACCTGAGAGAGGCCAGTACCTAAGATAACTATGCCATTTTTTTTTCCAAACAGGATCAAGATTTTCTGTGAGTTAGAGATTCAGGGCAATCTTTATGATTCTGAGCTGTAGGGTGAGTTTTAATATACACTGAAAGCAAACTGTAGTGGGTATTTCATATGCAGAGTACTTAACAGTCCCGATATCATTCTGAAGTTTGCTCTCTTTGAAGATACAGGATACAAAGATGGGGAAAGTTTCTTACCAAAACATGCTTCAACACCATATTAGCAATCATTTTTCATATATTATTTATTTTTATGTTTAGTACCTCATTCTCTGCATTCAGGGACATAACAGGTGAAGCTGTGGGTTTTTTTTTTTTCTTTCTTTCTTTTATTCTCTGAGTGCTTGTAAAGGTCTGGAGAGGGTTTGAGTGTATTCTCATGGTTCACACACTGGGACACTGAACCTCACTGGTGACAAGCCTTGGTAAGACCTAGGGGGACGGCCCAAGGTCACACACAGAGCACTGTCCTTGTATGGCTCTAAAATTTGCTATTTGGATTGGTTTATTTTATTTCCCTTTTGTTTGGGTTTGGATTGGGAGGGGACAGGATCTCATTCGGTAGCCCACACTGGCTTGGAGCTCTCTACGTAGCCCAAGTTGACCTCAAGCTCTAGGCAGTTTCCCTTCCTCAGATTCTCTGGTTATCAGAGGGTGAAGGGTGTTAGTTACAAGCTGTGCCCTGCGTTAGTTCTCAGGAAAGTTAGCTGTAAGGGTAAGGTGGATTTCTCAATTCTCCTTTGGCTTTCTGTTTCAGAATGTGATTTCTTACTCCTTCAACTACTCAACATTAGACCATAACCAGAGAACAAATGAATGGGGCTGCCAAATCTTAGAGTTCCAGGCTCCCAAACTATAAGTTATTATTTATTTATTTTAGTTCACTAATTAATTAATTAAGGTAGGTAGGAAGGTAGATAGGTAGTGGGGATAGTGTCTGTTAAGCCAACATTCTACCATAGACATATCTCATTTTTATTACAGAGCCCCTCTCGGGTATTTCACTATAGTAACATCACTGTAACACAACAATCCCTACCTTTGATATTTCCTGGATGAGCATATTTTGTGAGCTAAACACTCACTAATCACTATTCTGATATCTACTCAAAACCACAGGCCTAGGGTAAGCAGAATTTATAAACTTACCTTACAATTGGGTGGCAAATCAGAACTGAGCTGAACCCTAGATATACTGCAACATTTAATGCTCCTGTCTTTTATATGGTAATCATATACCATAATGAAACATATGTTAAGGCTACAGGTTAACGTCAAAGCGCATGAGTGTAGTTAATCTGCATACTTATTTGGTGTTGGTCAAAGTCTAGGTATCTAGGTTTATGTTCGTGGGGCTTGTTCTTAGCTGTATGATCCTAGACAAAAAAGTGTGAACTTTTCTATGTCTTCACCTTTGAGTCTAAAAATAACAATGATGATATTTATCTCTGGGGCTGACCATAGATAAGATAGGAGACTGTTACACAAGAGGTTAGTAAATGTTGTATCTGGTAATTAAAACCTGTAATTCAGCTTTAGAGAAATGATGGTATATTTGAATCTACTTGGTAATCCGAGTCATTCTTTTCAATGGTCTTTTCTCCCCTTTATGAAAGTAGACCCACGAGAATACCAACGCTTTTAGGCTAGAGTAATAAGAATTGTTTCCAATTTCTTTCTCATCTGTGACCTTGATAAAGCCCTGAAGTTGAATGAAAAGGCAGAGATGAGCAAAGGTACACAAAGTCTCTTCATCCACAGGAACTGCAGCTCAGGGCAAAGGATACAGAAATGGCTGAACTGACAAACACAGCATGAGAAAAGCAGGAAATGGCGTGTACCAGCATGTGCAAGACTGGGTGGGGTCTAGTCTTGACCCCATGGAGTCTCCATGTGATCCTGGGCAGATATTTCATCCCAGCCCAGATGCTTCTGCTCAAGGGAGGGTTAATGAGGAAGCCTGAGGTCCCTTCTAGATCTGATTCTGTGGCTATTAAGACTTAAGGGCAGGGAAGAAGGACAGTAGCAAATACCCTCAGAAGGGTGGAAGCCATGACAACATCCCACACAAAGGGCAACCAGCAGGAAAAGTGTGATGAACACCTGGGAGAGTCCTCAGCACAGGGCCAGGGACAACTTTGTTCATAAAATCCCAAGCCAACTGGTTTCCTTAAAAAGATATGGCTTTGGTTGTGCGTTTTTCTACTCTTGAAAATATTGGCCTGCCTATGTGTTGTGCTTCTTCAGTATAGCAAGAACAGGTAGCAACTGTTGAAATATCATTAAAGAATCTTAGTGAGACAAGTTATTAACCAGACAGGGAAGCAGAGACACTTTCATGCTCCCTGCCCATTTCAAAGATCCATTGATACAAATGGGTAAGTAGCACTTTCAAATAGCCAAACCACCAGGGCCAGAAGTTTCAAGGATGTATGTAGTGCAGGCTCTTACAGCATCTTCCTGTTTTCTGGTCTTCCCTATTCTAGCATATAATGTTCCCATTTTCCTGAAGTGGGGAGGACAGTCCCAAGCAGTCTGGAAAGAGATGTCAGCCTCAGGGCTTGGGCATGGCTAGTTTCTTTACCAGCTACAAAG
This sequence comes from Rattus norvegicus, assembly GCF_021556685.1. Lineage (NCBI taxonomy): Eukaryota > Metazoa > Chordata > Mammalia > Rodentia > Muridae > Rattus > Rattus norvegicus. Next base: position 142,588,182 of record NC_141537.1, on the reverse strand, counting down.
GAAAGTGAACTGAGGCCCAAGAAACTCTTCTAACCTCTGGGCATTCCGTACTCTCTGTCAGTCTTTCTCTGCCTACTCCATTCTGAAGCTGCCCTTGGTGTCTCTCCTCCCATCCTTTCCCCTTTGTTTCAATTAAAACCTACCCAGGTGCCCATGTGTATCCCCAGGGGCGAGTCATCTCATTGTTTCTACCTGGACTAAGACGCTTTGCATCTACCATTTATATTTATAAGCTTCTGCGTATCACATTATGTCCACAAAATCCTTATTTAGTGAACAAGCCTTCACCTTTACATTTATATACTATAAACATTCAGAATGAAGTTTATATATATGTTGGCTTGTGGGGTTAGTTTGAGACAGGATGTCATGTGATCCAGGCTTATCTGGAACTCTGTGCAGACAAGAATGACCCTGAACTTCGGGTCAACTTGCCTCCTATTTCCCTAGTGCCAGGACTACAGGCATGCACCAAGATGCACATGCATCCAGTATGAGCGCCAGTGCAGGGTGTCAAGCCCTGCTTTGTGCATGCCAGGAAAGCATCTTACCAAAAGGGGTACAGCCTCAGCTGAAGTGATATTTAAGCCTAGTGATGTGGAGACAGCAGAGGGCTATACAGTAACAACTACACTTCTCTCTCTCTCTCTCTCTCTCTCTCTCTCTCTCTCTCTCTCTCTCTCTCCCTTTGAAATATGTATTCTCTGTGTATCACTGGCTGTCCTAGAACTTACTGTGTAGATCAGGCTGGCCTCAAACTCAAGAGATCTGCCTCCCCGTGCCTCCCGTGAGCTGAAATTAAAGCCATGGGCCACCACTCCACCTTGTTTTCTTGTTCTTATCCAGGGAGCTTCATTTCCTAGGTAAGCTATAGTGAGAGACCTTGCATAGGCTAAAGGGTGATACTTCAGCAGTCAATTATAATAATTTGGTTATCATCCTCTAGTCTGACAGGGAGAGAAGTGGTTTAAATACCAAGACTTCTTCCCAGAGCCGACCAGTGAGTTACTGGGTTTTCTGAAAGGACAACGAGATCAGAAACCATTGGTAAGAGTAGCTAGCAGTTAGTAGGTGTTATTAACTACCCAGTGAAGGTTGGTGACACTGAGACTCATGCCTAAGATTCCTTGCTGGACAAGACAATGAGCACCAGGATCGTTCTTGCCCTACCATGCCCCATGAGGGACACATGCCAAATGCCTGCTTTCTCCATCTACCAAGAAGTACCAGGTCACAGGAATTGTCCATTTCACAATCTCAATCAGAAGTGGTGACATGCGTTGCTTGTCTTACTTCCAGTGAGAATTAGAGGGAGTTTCTTGAGGTGCTGGAAGGGTTGTGAAATACCCAGCAGAAAGAGGCAAGTCAGCCCACGGGTGTCCTGGGCTGGAACGCACATTCCCAGATCCGGACTGATACACAGGACTCTACGTCTCCCTGGGAAGTTCACCAGGAAAGGCCTTAGAACTACTTCCTTGACATTAGGTTGTGTGGCAAGATGTCTGTGAGAGACAAATAATTATATTTGACTTGTGGGGAAGACAGTCATATGATTCAGCTATCATTCTGGACAGGAGAAGGAAACTTAAAAATTAAATAAACTACCAGCCAGTAACTCAGGGGTTTCCAAGCACTCCCAAACCTTAAATTTAACACACAGCATGATTTGAACATGAATATAAAATGCAGTACCTTTTCTCCATAGCCTCTATCTTTGGTCATCATTTCCCTGAGGGTCTGTAAGACTTTAATGCACAGTTTCTCTTCATTCTCCTCTAGCAGCTGCTTGGTGTGTTTTATGAGCCTGAGTGAGAGAAAACAGGGCGACATCTTGAAACCACACTGCAGCTAAAGACATGTCACAAGAAACCTGGTCTAACTAGTCAGTTAGAGAGCAAACATTTAAGAAGGGTTCCTCCTTTAAATACACTCGGGCATCCACACGCTTGCGAGCCGGCGAGCAGCCCACGTCTCACACACGACACCTGCTGGTCGGGAACGCATTACCAGGCTGACAAGGCAGGAGCTGGACACACACAGTGGGAGATTATACTGGGTGGAGAAGGCAGACAGAGCCCTACTCACAAATGGGGCTATTTCTCCTCTGAGGATTGCTGCTAAAATACGCCAGTAGGATATTTTTAAAATCCCCATGAGGATGACGGTTGGGGAAACACGCTTTCTGTATCCAGAGCCTCATCTTCAGAGGGGCTTCTAGGGCAGAACCCACCTTCTGCCTAGGCAAACAACTCAGCTTACTGAAAAATCAAATGGGGATTTTTGGGGAGTGGGGGGCCAAAAGACTGCTGACTTTTTAGTTTATGGCCCACATGGCATAAACTAAGAATCCAAAAACATGTTAGGGAATGATAGTGAGATCATTGAAGTCCAAGACTTTTGAAAGCCTGGAGGGTTATGACATTTGTTTGTTTGTACCACACATGGTAGGTGTTTGCGCCTAAGTTGTTGAGTGGAAAAAAAAAAAAAACTGAACAGGCATGCGATTCAAACAGAGGGGGAAGTGTCAATGGGATCTAAGAGACAAGTTTGCTTTGGGAGGGTCAGAACAGGACTCTAGTATCTGACTTGAACCCACAGAGTTGAAAACTGGCCAACAGTTCCTCCTTCAGGAACAGAGGCTTGGCCTGGCCATCAGGAGTTTCTGGCTACTGACCACCCCAGAAGGGAGGCTGCTTACTTGCAGATGAAACCTCCACTTTCGCATTTCCTCCTGGCATCCGTGTTCTCAGGGAAAAGCAGTTCCGGTCTGTGTAGAACATCCACGAGCACAGACAGCTCGGCCTGGACCAGGGGCCTGAGTCGGTCCTCCAGGGCAGACACGATGTCCTGGAATGGAAGTGTGCCTTGGTCAGCAGCTCAGGCAGAAGCTGGCTGCAGTAGGGTGAGAGGCTATCTGTCTCTGCCTAAGCATGTGGTACAGGCTAGGCTGTGTTAGTGCAACTCTAGTATTGTCTCCCATTATTTTCAGTTATTAGATACTGCCCAGTGGTTACCGGAAGCATTGCCTCCCAATCCAGAAAACAAAGGACAAACAAATCAACCTGTTCTCTACCTCTTCGTCTGAGACAGTTTATGCTTTCAGTGGCCATTCTGCATATGCATAAGCACAACACACAAAACCAAGTTTAACAGTGTCAAAGAGATGTCCACGGTATGAGCTTAGTGCAGTCAAGCAATAGTATGGATTCTATGACACTGTCTCACGGACAATATCCATATCTAAAAAGTACATACCAAATCCCACTAACACATCGCACCACTGGTTTTCTCTGGGTGGCGGGATTACAGGGGATTCTAACATTCCGCTACATATTTCCTAGTGCTGTCTGGTTCTTAACAATGAGCACAGTCTACAGAATAATCATATAAACATGAGAACACAAATGAATGAACATGCTGTATCAACATGCTAAATACATGTACCCTGATAGCATGATGGTCTTCAAATGCAAAACACACAGCTGTGGGAAAGGAAAACAGAGAGAAGTTGAAAGAGCCACCAGCAATCCAGCGTAACAGACACCATTTAAAGGCAAATGATAGGAAACAGACGAGGGATCATCTTCAAAAGATGCCGCAGCCTGTCCAAGGCTTGCAGTCTGTCCCAAGGCTTACTGACAGAGTTTAGCTAGCAGCAGGCTAAGACTGGAGAAGAACGCAGCACAAGGGGATTTGTATGGGAACAAACACCTCATTTAAATGTTTTTCTTTACCTCTTGGGGGTGTTAAGAAAAGGAATGGAAAGATCTTATATATAGAAACTAAATAAAGATGATTTTGGCTTATGTTTAAGAGACTCTGTATAATGGTAACAGGGCAGTAATGTTTAGGACACACAGAGATGCAGAATTAGGTGATTTCTCCAGGTGGGGGAAGGGGTTCCCAGCAGCATCATAAGAAGCAGGATGCAGCTTCCCTACTTCGTATGACTTTCATGGCAGTGAAGAGGAAGGCCTTAGCTTTCCTAACAGTGTGCCCTTGGGGACCACTCTTCCTCTGCCCCCTTTCTCTTCACTCCTTACTGCTCCTGACTCCAACACAACTGAAAGCATTTATGTGGGGTGGAAGTAATCCCTTCACACTCATTAACCTACTGCATGAGGCCGTGCATCTTTTGACAAGTCTGACTTTTTACTGAAACTTGTTTGTATTGTATTTTCAAATGTATGATATTCAGCACTCACGGAGTGACAGTGAAAGCAACAGCAACTGTGAAAGGGAGAGAGAGAGAAAGAGAGAGACAGAGAGAGACAGAGAGACAGAGAGAGAGAGAGACAGAAACAGAGAAAGATGGCAAAGCAATGAGTTGGGGAAGGCGCCAATGTTTTAGATGAGGATTGTTACAGAGGTGGTTAGTGACCAAGAGACTGTCCTTATTACAACTTTTGCTGCACAAGGACATTGAATGGTGACAGGGACTTGGATAATACATAACTGCAAAATCGGGATCTCTTTAAAGCACTGGCAAGTTTTTGTAGCAAGTATGACCTACCTATGCATTCTATTCCATTTCCCAGGATACCTAATGAGTCTAAGGAGGCAAGATGCTCCTATGTTTGCAGGTAACTGACTGTGTAATCAGGAAAGTACTGTTTGTTCCTGGAGCATCGAGTCTGTCACTCCTCATATTTCCCACGGCACAGAAGGTTGGGAAGCCCTCCTTTAGTTACACGGTTAAATTTGCTTAAAAATGCCTTCTATCATAGGGAAGACTCCAGTCTTTACTTGACCCTGTAGCCCTCCTGGCTGCCTAGCTGCAGGGCTATAGCACGCGGACCTCATTAGCTGCAAGGGCTGCAGCCATGCACCGCATCTGCTCAACAATCTTTACACAGGATGCTTCCCGCTCTTGGGTTCTTAGTCAGGCATCCCTCGTCCCCTACCCCAACCCCAGTCCAGTAGCTTTCCTCTTGCCACTTTTAGGTTTATATGTGTAATTAGCCGATAATGGCCTTGTCTCTGAGGCTCTATGAAAGGGGGAGAAAGGGCTTTTCTCACTACATATCACCAGTGCCCAGGGCTGATAAATCAATCAGTAAATTTATTTTTCTTTATATGAATTACAGAGTCATACAGTGACTCAACTACTTTTCCTAATGATAGTAATTTTTATAATCAAAGCAGTAACCTTAGGCATTGTAAGAGAAGCCCTTGAGTCTTACTATACAATGTGCCAGGCACTGTTCAAGGGCTTGTGTTTTCCAATGACAGCCATTACTCTAGTTCACACGTTGTTGTAGCCCTGCACCAACATCCTTCCCACTGAATGGTGGTTTGAATTTCCCTCCTAAGAAACTGAATGCACCTCTGAGGCTGCATAGACCAATAGAAGGCAGCAGAACTGATGTCTAGCGCCATCTTTAAAGCTAGGGTGATAAAGACAAAACTGCTTTCAAGTCCCTAGAAATGTTTATAGACTCAGCTGTCACAGTGTGAGAGGACCTGCACCACACAGGGACATTCTATGTAGATTTCAGACAATAATGATGGCTAGCGCTCTGTATCAACTGTCTACCTTATGAGTGGGTCCCCTTCCAGGGTCTTCTGTTTACCAAATGACTTCATCCTCCTGGCCTCACAAACCTCTTCTGTGTAGCTGAGCTTGTATGTTTTGTGGCTTCAGAAAATACACTTGTGATCGTCAAATTGAAATCCACTTCAGTCTCAGACTTTACCTGTAACCTCTCAATAATATTTCGGTAGTCTCTGGAAGCTGCCAGGACAGAGTCTCTACGAGCAGCGTTGCGGGCTGATAACCGCCAGTTCATGGCTGTTTTCTGCACAATGTTGTGGGACTTCAGGAAGAGGTTGTTGACTTGGCTGTCTAGGTCAACAGGAATGGCTATGGCCCGGCTCTTGGCTGCAAAAGAGACCGATGACTCATGAGTCTACAACATTCGGAGAAGCAGGATATAACCCTCATCGCCCACTAGGCAGATTGTTCTATGCCTATAATGGGCAAGCACGTACTGTCTGGAGAAGAGAGAGAGGGAACTCAACTTTTACCCATAAATGTAAACTCTGGGGACCCATACCCACAGACACTGAAGCGTTAAAAGCTTTGGGAATTCATAGTAACAGCTCAATGCCGGTTTGCTTTTTAAGTGAACAGCCTCTTACGAATGCCCTAGTGTTTGTACATTTTAAGAGTTATCCAGGCGAACAAGTTGCTTGGCCAAGAAATTGTTTTCCTAAAAATTACCAATTTTGTTGTTCTACATAACAGCCTACAGGAAGTGAACTTCTGCTGACCAAAACACAAAACATCATCTGTGCTGGAGGTGCCTCTTTCCCTCCCTAACAAAGGTCAACTCCATGTTCCCAATGAGGAAACGGCACTGAAATCCAACACAGGGACACTTGAAGATACTTGGCCAGTACTTGTTTGCACTGTTGAGGTCATGAGTAACAAGAAAAATAGAGAAACCACCCTGGACCAGACTGGGCACATGACAACAGAGTGTGAGACCAGGAGTGGAGGTGTGCCCAGTGTAGAAGAAGGACATTCATGGAGACATGCAATCTGAGTCAGGCCTACAGTTCAGCTGTGGTAATGTATCAGGGTTACTCTCCAGCTTTTGACAAATGTGCACTAGGAATGGAGATGCTGAGAGTGGAGGAAGAAGGTGAGGCTTACACAGGAACCCTATTGCATCTGTTTTGTAACTTTCCTATGAATCTGAAGTGTTACTAAACTAAGTTAAGGAGGCGGAGATGAACACTTCTTGTTTCTATGTGGGGAAGTTCTCTACTACTGAGCTGGCTTCTAGCTTTTTCCATGTCGCCACTCCTGCTCAGACTACTGAGCCTTGTAGCTTCTCTAACCAAGCCGCCCATCAAGCCAATGGCTTCCTCAGATCTGAACCAACTTGTGGGGCAAGGACTTACTCAGACATTTAGCTTGAATAGCATGTTACATCTCTACAAACTGCTGTCAAGTCTGAAGAAAGCAGAGGGTTCTCCAGGCATTCTCTCAGCCTAATCTCTCACAATACACACACACACACACACACACACACACACACACACACACACACACACACACCTGAACACACACACAGGCACACACATGAATAAGGCAGGGCCTACAAAAACCAAGGCAAAGGGTCCTCACACAAATATCCTATGCTTGCCCAAAGTTACAACATGGGAACATGTGCTCATCTTCTGGTAACTATGGAAACGAACCCACCCTTCCCAAGGAACATTCTCTGAGAAGTGTCGGGCTTGCGGTTTGTTACAAGACTTCCCATCTGAGGTAGGAAGCATATCCCTTTGAACAGAACTCGTGGAAGGTGTGGAGGGGGAAAGGTCAGAAGACCATTTTTGAGAAGATGTAGAAGTAAAAGAGGAAAAGTGCTTAGCAAGGGCAGAGGGAGAAGGCCAGACAAAGTCTGGATAACCAGCATTCACAGGATAATAATAATTCATAGAAATTTACCAACTATTTAAAACCACTAGAAGAAAGAAATCTTAAGTTTCTATAGCAACAAGAAGCCAACTCCCCTGACAATGCTGTACCCCTAAAACAATGATAGTATCACTTAAACTTTTTGGGAAAGGGCTGGGGTGTAGTTCAGTACTAGAGTGCTTCCCTAATATGGACTGGGCCCAGGTTCAATAGCTAGCATCGCAGAAAGCACAGGTGACGAGGGAGAACAGTGCCTTGTAGAACGGCCTTTGAGGTAAGTGTCTTGGGGACTGGGGAGCAAAGAGGGGAAAGAGAAGCAGCCACTGCATAGGAAGATGCAAACAGCATGCCATTTGTGGGAAAGGGTGCTTCTTGGGATCTTAGGGGTGCTTCACAGGAAGAAAACTTCCGTGTAGTGATGTGCATCTGCTGGAGCAAACAAACTGCTGTGAACGAGGGACTTCCCAGGGCCTTGAATATCTTGCTGGATTGTCACTTGGCGAGAACTGCCTGACGCCTAACTGTGGGATCTTATTTTTCAAGGACTTACTGTTTCTTACTGTGCTGGCTCGGCAGAGACAGAAGCTGAGGAGTCAAAAACTCAGCTCTGGGTCTGGATTTGCAGGCTCCTTCCTTACACGAGCTGAGGCTCTGTAAGCAGCCGGTGGCTCATTTCCATCCCCTCACATCCAGGCTGATCTGGTGCCTTACCTACGTCAGAGAGCACGCGGATACAGCTCTCCACCGAGGCTTTCTGGCTCGGCATCAACCAGTTGCAGTGGTAAACTCGGAACACGCCTTGCAGGAGCTGCACAAAGACAGGCTGGCGAGTCTGTGAGGGAGAGAGAGACGAGGTGAGGAAGGCTGTGCGGAACACTGCGCAGTGCACTGCGCAGAAGCAGATGGACGTCTCAGTGGGAGGATCCCAGAAGGGTCAGGGGCTGGATTCCAGAATATGTCTGCTTTGGTGTAGATGTTGACCATCCCCTAAAGAGTCATGTATTAAAGGCCTGGTCTTCAGACTGGTACCATGGGAAAGAGGTGTGGGGCCTTGGCCTCCTCTTTGCTATTGTTGCTTCCTTTTTATGGTTGGTTGAACATGTCTGCCCCATCAGACACTCTTGCCCTCGTATGCTGCCTCACCTCAAAGCTTCGGGGCAAAAATCAATCTTTTTTTTTTTTGTTTGTTTGTAACTTAATTAGTCTGAGTTTTTCACTATATGGACAGAAAGCTGATGAACACAGTAATGAGAGAAACTCGGGAGCAATTTACAGCAATAAAAAAATCGTCATCTCGAGCTTCATGTTATTTATTTTGTATGCATTCTAAACTTGACAATCTCTAATGGATTCCGATCACCAGACTCAGGAGTGGAATCAAACTCCCCAAAGCGGTATTGCCACCCAGCTATGAACTAGATGAACTACTGAGCTCAGTGACTTCGCCTTGGCGTGAGTGTCACCCAGCATGTAAGGTGGATCTCGGTCACTGAGCCCAAACTCTCCTTGAAGCACCATGTCCCAGGAATAGAGTAGGGAAGAGCGGTGAACTCCTAATTCCCCTGCTGCAGCAACCCAACAGCTGCATTACCACAGCAACCAGCAGCCTCGGCTAGATCTGCATGTTCAGTACTTTGCTTAATTTGGGGAGTCGGTTCTGTCCTTCTAGCATGTGGGTTCTAGGGGTCAAACACAGGTACATTAGGCATGATGGCAAGTGTCTTTACCTAGTGAGCCATCTCGCTGGCCCTAGAAACTATGTTTTTAATCCATGAAAATGGAATGCTAAGCGATGTCAGCAGGAATGTGACCTCCGTCCTTATTGATAACAGTGTCTTCGATGGCACGAAGATATCCCAGTTGTAATGGGCGGTGTCTGTAAATATTCATTTAACCAGAGCACTGGCACAAGTCAACTGCCTTCCGTGAGAAGGCCTCTCTTAGACCTCATGAGAAGGTCTAAGTCTGCACTCCCTTTAAAGTAACAGCAGGCACATGCCGCCTGAATCGGATACTGACTTTCTGAATGCTTTTTAAAATGCAGATTTCTCATCTCTACCCAAATGACATTTTTCTTTTTGGACCTGCCAGACAGAGGCGTATGGCGAGCTGCAGCGTGGTCATCTGTTGATGACAGATAATTCATCCGGCTTCACTGAAGTCCAGTGGAGCCGAGGAAAGAGGTGGAGAGAGTTCTAAAGGGATCTCTGTGGGGAGAGAAAACATCGAAAAGTGCTGGAGGGGGTGGGGGTTCATTGTAAGAAAATGAAATGGACGAATAGAAGACCCTGTTTCATCTGTAAATGTGGCTCATGTGTCTTCCCTTGGTTGGGTGCATACTGCAAGCCAGACGTGTTGTGCATGACCTCATCTGGGCCTGGATAATTATGCGACACTGAGGTTACCATATGAAAGACAAAGGCTAGGGATGGACAAAATTATCTAAAAGTGCGAAGAGAGGCCAGCAGGGCACCGACACAGTCTGTTGTCCCCACTTAGTTCAGCTGGGACTGGAGACTCTTGACATACATCCGGCTCTGCACTCCAACCATCCAGCAGTAAGCCACGTTACTCATAGACGCCAGGGATACAGGGGGCAGAGGAATTGGCCAAGAAACCTAGAATCAGTTCCTATGTCTGGCTGCTCCTTAGCTCCTGAGTTTATAAAGGAGCCTAATCAAAAGAGCCATTGGCCCTGAGTTCTTGCCCCTCACCAGGCCCTGGGCTAAGAACTTTGTATTTCATTTAGCCTTGGTATGAACCTGTGGAGATGAGGAGCATCACTGTAAATGCTGATTTGAGATGAGGCCCCTACAGTCTAACTCACAAGAAATGCTCCCCCATTAGTCAAGTCACCTGGACTGGTGTTTATGAACTATCTGCTTCCTCCTGTCTGATACCTGGGCACAAAAATCGAATGAGTCACCAGTAGTTACCTCCTAACTGACCAATGTTACAGGCAACACGAAGACATCAGCTCACTTGACTTTTTGGCCAAAACGGCAGGGCTAGTTTTATAGTTGGTATATTGTTTGATTGGGTAATCAAGAGCAATACAGGGATACATGTAATTGCATGATTTGTCCACAAGGGGGCACTGGTGGAAAGGAGTGGAACCTTTGCCGGGTAGGGCACTGTGGAAGGGGCAGTGGGAAGTAACTCTTCTTCATCCCTTTCTCCTTCTTTCCTTCCCTTCCTCCCTCTGCCCACCTTTCTCCCCATGCCTACACTTCAGTTCATTTTGTAGCTACGTACCCCATACATAGAGAAACATACACCCTATAGACAAGCCTATTTCCCCTTACCAGAATAGAGCTGAAGCAGGCGCCACATTGTAATGTGAAACAGTCCCCCAGTCCGATGCAGTTATGAGCCTACCCTGACTGTCTTCCTCTGGCCTCTCTCACCTCCTCTCTTGACTCACTCATGTTCCCTCCAGGATCCTTGACTAAGGTCAAGACCTTAGTCTATTTTTACTCTTTTGCCATTTCTACCCTGCTGCATCTCAGACCTCAAGTACTCAAAAAAAAACTGGTAGCTAGGTGCTAGTCTTCAATACCAGCAATGTCTGAGACGCTCGTCTACAGACTAGTAGGGCTTCTGCATATGAACCACCTGCCGTGTGCTAGGCACTGCACTGAATGTTTCAAATAAACATCGTAACTCTTTCTCACAAGAGCACACCAAGTTGATATTATATCCTTGCTGGACATACAAGAAAAGTAGTTCTGAGCCAGGTGTGGTGGTGCCATTGGGAGGTCAGCGCAGGAGGATCGGGAACTCAGCCTTGGTGACAAAGTAAGTCTGAAGCCACCAGGGGCTATTAGACCCTATTTCAAAATAGAAAGAAGAGAGAGAGAAGGGAGAAAAGGGAGGGGAGGAGAGTAAAGGGGAGGGGAGATACAGGAAGTTCAGTGACCTCTATGTTAACAAAGCTCAGGTAGGACAGGATGGAGATTTGAATCCAATCTGTCTTGCTCTAAAGCTTCCAAAATTCTCCTCTTCCTCCCTGGAATCCACATTTCCAAGCCGATTTTTAGACATTCCCCTGGCAGCTCAGGTGCGGGGCATTCATTGTTTTCAACCCTGACATATGAGGAGGGAGGGGAGGGAACTGAGATGTAGCTAAGGAGAAGACACCCCTCACAAGAGGACACCATGAACGCTCATGAGCAATGGATGGTTCAGAAATCCATCGGCCGTGTATGCAGAATTAGACTTTGATTTCCAGATATTATGGATAACCTATACCTTAGGAGAGATTTGGAATATTCATCATTTGAAGATTTATTTCTCTGGCAATTCTTGCCTATCAGTTGGATAAATTTAATCCACAGAAGGAAACAGTAGCAGTCAAGGTGAGAAGCCATAATATAAGCCCCATTTAAAGATCTGTGTAGGTGTGTGTGTGTGTATGTCTGTCTGTCTGTCTGTCTGTCTGTCTGTCTGTCTGTCTGTCTGTCTGTCGGTGTGTATGTTCAACAGCACAGACACGGAATTCAGAGGACAATCCATAGTTGTTGTCAGTCAGTCAGTCAGCCAGTCTGTCTGTCTGCAGGTATGTATGTTTGACAGCACAGGCACGGAAGTCAGCGGCATCCTTAGGAGTTGATTGTCTCTTGCTACCCTGTAGATACAGGCCCCTGAGTAAGGGCCTCCACATGCTGAGCCATCAGCAGGCCCGAGGCCCACAGTTTATGGTTTTCAACACTGCTTCATTCTCTCCAGGGGCATCACCACAGCAAATGTCACCTTATACTACAAGAGAAGCGTGTCTGGCCTCACTAACCATTGTGATTCCCTGACTGGCACTTGGTGTACAAATACAAACAGACTGGCCTGGCTGCTAACGGGCTCTATTTCTCAAGTACGGATCATCATTCTCTTGTATCCTTGGTTCTCCATGTGCAGATTTATCAAGGACTGAAAATATCTGAACACTGATCAGGTCTGTGTTGAGTTCATACACAGAGTTCCTTGGCTTAGCCCCTGAACAATATGGTAGACCCACTATTCACACAGCAGCTACATGGCATGGCTCACTGTAAGTCTTTTAGAGATGATTTAAAGTCTGTGGGAGCATCTGGGTAGCTATGCAACTATGACACCACTTAGCATTTAAGACTTAAGCATCCGTGGGTTTTGGTATGTGAGGATTGGGAAGGTCCAAGAGCCAATCCCTATAGAAACTAAAGGAAACTTCACTTCGGCTTCCAAGGGCCGCTGACAGAGCCACCTTTCATTCTGACTCCGCAGTGGTTCATTTACAGCTCACTGCACACGCCTGGATGTAGACTGCAGATGCCCGCAGGAAAACTCTGCCGTAGGAGGCTGCTCTCACCTGCAGAGTGGTACTCTGGTCTGAGAAGGGAGAGCTGAAGAAGGTGGTGACAATGCTCATCACGATTTCAGTGACGTACTTCTCCAGAACCGAGTCTGCATGCTTCCTGTCACTTGTGTTGTTACAGGCCTGGAAAACAGATTGAGGCCGGACACTTGACACGCAATCCAACACCAAGACGATCAAGAAGTGACATCCCCACTGATCACCAATCACAGGACAAAGGCAAAGATCTATAGGCCAGTATTCATCCCAGAGAGAAGTTAATTATAACAAACAAACAAAGTCTGGATTGTGGAAAAAGAAGAAAACTCAGCTTGAGTACCAGGACATACAGAAGAATAAAACTGGTAAGGAATGGGCGTGTCCATTTATCCAACTTCCTGCCGCTACTCAACAAGTCTGAAACCTTGAGGAGTAGCGAGTGGGACTGGAAGTAGAGAACCCAGCCTCCCTTAAAGGCAAACTGGCCCCACATATGTTATCTGTCTAGTCCGTCATCCACACAATGGGAAAGCTTAGATGCACCACGAGGCCTTCTGCACTTTAATTCAACTAAAATCTCACTGAATCACACAGTGTGGAACAGGAGGCTATGGTTTGTAACAGCCGACCACACAATTCCGGTGTGGAACAGGAGGCCACAGCGTGTAATAGGTGACCACGCGGGTTTTGGAATGAGGTGAAGATGCCTTGGATTGTACCTATTGTACTTGTCCACTGCTTAAGGTTTCTGCTTAGAATAAGAGGAACCCTAAGGTTGGAGAATAAAATTTTAAACGAATTTAATATTCTACATTTTGAGTTATAAAAAAAATCACTATATTACAAGATAAAATAAGAAATTATTAAAAAGAAAAAGAGTAACAATCAAAAAGAAAGAAGTTTTATGAACAAACCCTCAAATTCAGAACTGTTCTGGTTTTTACAGAATTTCTGAACAGGGATGACACACAGACCTATCATGCTCACATGTCCATGAAAACAGACATGCGCACGCGCGCGCGCGCACACACACGCCTCACCCTGCAGATGTCCACGAGGAAATTCTCAAACAACTTCCACATGTGATTACTTGTGTAAATCTCCTTCATCTCCACCTCAGTGTCCACATAGCAGTGATTCAGGAAGTTGATGTAAGCAATCTTAACCTGAAGGGAGAAAGCAGCTCTTGTGAAAGCCCAGCTTACCTGAGGAGCCCATGAGCTCCCACCTCCTCACCATGAGACTGTCTTACTCGACAACCTCTGCTGGTTCTTGTTTCTGTGTCCTTTTGATTTTCCAAATCCACAACTATAAAACTCAAAACCCCAAAGCATAAAGCTCTAGGGAGAGACTAATTTTATGGTCTCAAGGTAAGGTTTGGTGAAAAGATTCTGACCAAATGTGAGGCTCAAGTTTGACTGCACCATTTCTGTTCCCAAGGAGGCACCTCTGTTACGTGGTCCCAGTTGGGAGATGCTTGCAAGGGGTGAAGCAGGGAAGGCATGACCTGTCCACACGAAATATGTAAGTGTCCACGGCAGCCCTTTATATGGGAACCAGTGGGAAGAGCACGAAACTGCACCAGGGATGGCTGGAGAAACATAGCGTGGTATCTGGACACAGGGAAGTATTTCTTGGCGACAATGTATTACCAGTGCATACAAAGCTTACATGGTCTGTGAGAAACTGCGCTCAGTGCAATCATCCAGCTAGAACAAGGCACGCATGTGTGACTTAGTTTGTACTGAATGAGCATACGAGGCAGAGAAAAATCCATGACTGGTAGAGATGTGGCCCCTAGAGTTCAGTACTAGGACACGGAAACAACCTAAATGCCTTTAAATTGTTAAATTGTTGGATGGATAATGAAAACATCACACACACACACACACACACACACACACACACACACACACACACACACACACTGGAATTCTAGTCAACTGTCAAGAAAAATGAAATCATGAAATTTTCATGGAGGGAACTAAAAAACATTATAATGAGTGAGATAACAGACTCTGAGAGAAAAACACTGTGTGTTTCTTCTTTGTAAGGGCCAGCTCTTTAGACGTGAGTCCATAACCTGGAGTAACTGCAGGCACCAGAGAAGTTTAAAGGGACCATGCTGAGAGGGGGGGGGGGGGGGCAGGAACACGAGAGTGGGATACAGGAAGACATAGTTGCTATACAGTGAGAAATGAGAAAAAATGGTTGAAGAGATATATTTCTTTGTTTGTCTGCCGGGGATAGAGTTTTGCTGTGTATCTCTGTACTTACTATGTAGCCCAGGCTAGCCTCAAATTCATAGCACTCCTGCCTTCTGAGTGCTGGGATAATTGACATATGCTACCACACCTGGGTTTGCAGGCACTCTCTGAGGGAAGTGAAATTTCAGGTCATTTTTATTTCTTACAGTTACCTGAAGTTCCCCAGTTTTGTACAATGGTCACTCATTATTTCTGTACTATGAGTTCTTGCTTGAAAGAATGAAAATTCCAGGTGAAGCGTATCTCAGACCATTGTCAGGCTCACTTCTGGGCAGTTCATCCAGAGCACATCCTCGCTGAGCTAAATTTGTTCCCCAATCCTGAGGCTTTTATCCCACCCTTTGTGAAGAAGCAGAGACTCGCTTGCCTCATGTTCTTTTCACACAAAATCGACATCCAGGAAGACACTGTTCCAGTGGTGCCAGATCTTTCTGTAACATGGGCTGAAAGGCCCAAAATCCAAGGGCTCACCAGGACAGCCCATGTCTCCACTCAGCCCCACATGCTACTCACCTCGGGGATACAGTCTTCATGAGTGACCACACGAACGATGTCATCGAGCGGGAGCAGGGAGTTGCACTTGATCTCTGTGTACACATTCTTGCCCTCTGTGCACACAGCCAAGAGCTCCACCAGATGGATGTGGTACATGAGAGGGCTGTTCTCATCCATCCGGTCACGCTCGGACCGCATCATCTGGATCAGAGTCTGGAAAGAGGCTCTGTCATTGTAGAACACGAGGACGTCCTCTCCAGAATTGACAAGCTACACAGAGAAAAAGTGTTCACTGTGTTACAAGCCTGCAAGAGTGAGGCATCCTTACAAAACTCTACATGTAGAGGAAGGGAGCCTTACTCCTCCACACAAGTTGTATCCTTATCACTGAACTCATCCAGATCCCACTTGTTTCTGGACTGACCAATCAAATTTTCTTAAAAGCATCGTGCGAATCCAAGGATGCAGAAGTAACCATGGTGACCCTAACAGATCTACTAGGGGAAGGCAGGTCTGCACACCACACCATTAAAAGGACACAGAGACTGCTAGCCTGAGCTATCAGGCTGCTGTTTTGCTAGCTTAAATATTTGCATATCTTGGTATATTTTAGAAGGCATCCTGATGCAAGTCTTACACCCAGTGTCTTAAGTCTTCCTTAGGCCATAAGTTAGCCACATTTAAGATACTTTCCTTCCAGCCCTCATCAAAAAGTCAAGTCATTTTAGCTGGGTGTGGTGGTGCATGCCTTTGACGCAGGCTGGGGCAGGAAGGTGATGAGTTCAATGCCAGCCTTGACTGTTCACTGAGTTTCAGACCAGTCTGGGCACCACCATGAGACAGAAGAAAACAGAACAGGGCAAAAGAAAAGGCATAATTTGTCTCCTTGGATGTGGCCTCTAATAAATTTATTTTAATATACATTTAGCACAATTTTAGCAGATGAAGTATAAATGTTTTTAAAGGGGCTGGCACAGAAGTCAAAATAAACTCAGTCAATACTGCCTACTCACTGCTAACATATCCTCAACTCGGGAGTTGAAGGATTTTAGGGGTGGGGAGGCTACTAGTGATTGAGCCTAGGACCTTGTGTGTTTATGCATGCTGGTCAATGAGGTATACCCCACAGAGGTCTGTTTGCTTATTAATAATTAATTTTCATGAATCCCAACCCAAGGATCTAGATACCAAGACAAGTACTTTGCTGTGTTACCTAACCTTTTCCTACCTCTGTTTCTAAGTAAAAATGGGGACAAAGCCTGACCTCTGACTCAACAGTGTTGTTGGGTATAATATACACTCAATTATGAATTTCTCAGAACAACGTGCAGATTGCTGCAGGCTTCAAGGAGATGTTAATTATTACTCCTGTTGTCAATACCTCATCTAATCCACACACTCAGTGAAAACACTCAGGTAACAGAAATGCTCACAAGCCCTGAGATGTCAAGACATGAGCGTCAATGCAGGCCAGCCAGTAAACGACACAGCAAGCACTTGTACCCGAGGAGGAGCCAACACGACTGCCCCTGGAGCCACAGGTGTGGATGGCACAGTAAATCCAAGCACAGGGGGAGCTTACTCGAGTTCCATGGAAGCCACCATTGTGTTTGTATGGTGGGTCTTCCTAATCAAAGAACAGTCACTGCACAGAGCCAACCTCTGAAAGGCCCAAGTCCAACTTTTGCCTCTACCCTGCAGACCAGACGCTTAAGTCAAAACTGCTCAAGCTAAGGAATTGGGTGAGTAGTTAAATAAAAAGTCCTAACTCCTAAAGGGGAAGTTGCTTTGGCTTACTGGTCCCACTCACATTTAATCTCCACATAGATGTTGGTCTATCATTTTTTCCTTTTCTTTCTGAAGAGTCCAACCCATATTGCCTTACAAGTAACAGATTTACTGCTAGAAAGAATCAGATAAGACCATCGCCTAAGCCACTGATATGAAACTATGAATGTGTACAAGTACAACCTTTCCTTCCATATCGCTCCTCAACAGGGTGCCGGATGACACAGGGAAGACTAACTTAAGTTTCTACAGAGCACCAGATGGAGGGAGATGCAAATACGTGGTTATCACCTCAGCCATGACCATGTCTTGGCACTTTTTAATGAATTTCCCTTCGGCCTTGACAATAGTCTGGAGAAACTTGATATACTGGACATTTCGACCGTGGGTCTCTATGCAGTGAACGAAATGCTGGACCACTCTCTCGTTGATCTCACTGCACAGCTGGAAGTTGTTCATGAAGATGTGCTGCATGGTCACTGCTTCCAGGATCTGGCATGAGACAAGAGCAGGGCATGGTCAGAGAGAGGGCAGGCTAATGAGATAGACCCGGTAACTGAAACCCAGAACCACTCCTACATCCGAGCGTGCGTCTCATTCTTGCTCTAGACTATCCCATTAGAGCAGACTCCTTGTTTTCGAGAGACTGACAAACAGCTTTTGAAAAGGTGTTCTGTGTATTTTACAGTATACACTTTACAGCTGTTCTGGATTTATGTGTATAAATGTTTTGTCTATGTGCATATATGTATACCCTGTGCATACCTGGTGGATGTGGAAGTCAGAAGACGGTGTCAGGTCCTCTTGAACTGGAGTTCTGAGTAGTTGTGAACCACCATGTGGGTGCTAGGAACTGAACCCTAGTCTTTTGCAAGAGCAATGTATGTTCCTAGCCACTGAGCCATCTCTCCTGCCGAATACAGCTATTCTATATCCCTGTCAACCCAGTCTTTTCTATTTTAGCCAAACCTTGCATATCGATTTATGTTTGTCTGATCATCATGTTGTGAAGACCTTGTCTCACCAACTACCTGTGTTCATCAAGCTTTGCACCCCCCTTCTCTTTCTTCTTCTTTTTATTTTTTAAAATAGAAAGGGTATTTTTCATTTCCCTGACTTCTTAAAAAATTGTTATAAAGATGCTGAGTATCAACTCTTTGCTGAACATAAGAAATGCAAATGTCTTCTCTCACTCTGCATATTAATTAGTTCTTGGCTGCTCTTAATAATGGCATCTTGGGCACAGAAGCTGATTTAACAAGGATCAGTTAATGGATGTTTTCCTGTATACTTAGTATCCTTCGCACACAGCTTTGTTACCTGCCAGAGTCCAGAAGACATCCCATGGCAATGGTCTAGGAACATTATTTTGTACATTTTATCTAGAGATGCTCTGTATTGTACTATCCTAGCAGAGGGTTGGAATTTGGTATTGTTACTTTTATGGTTCACCACCTGCCTCGGTATTTTATAAATGTACACCTTCCTTACTCTCTGATGGACTTAATAAAGAGCTGCTAGCCAACAGCTAAGGACTTTCAGGCAGACAGAGAAACTTGGGTTTAAAATCAGGCAAGGGGGCATTTGCCAGCATGACCCAGAGGATGTGGGACAAGACAAGAACGTGAGAGATAACAGGCCCTGTGGATAGACTAGGATATTCACATTCATTAATTTGTCTGAGCTGAGAGTCTGCCCAGCCATAGTGCCTAAGCTTTTATAAATAATGTCTCCATGTCATTATTTGGCAGGCAGTGGGCCCGAAAGTTTAGTAATAGGTTCTACTGAGTTTGTGTATTTGCAAGGACAAAGACATTTTTTGCAGTGTCATTTAGAAAAGCAAAAGGAGGTGGCTACTTATTCACAAATAAGAAAGTAAACATCTTTTTTTTTTTTTTTTTTTTTGGTTCTTTTTTTCGGAGCTGGGGACCGAACCCAGGGCCTTGCGCTTCCTAGGCAAGCGCTCTACCACTGAGCTAAATCCCCAACCCCGAAAGTAAACATCTTACTAACTTGCAGCCATTTTAAGAAATGCCATTGAGCCACTGAAGACAGTGGAAAAAAACCACTTATTTCTGATTTACAAAGGCACCAGTGATGTGTTAAATGTAAGAAAGTACAGAATGTAAGATATGTGTGATATGAAGACATATCAAACAAAATGTGTTATATTTACTGAACCTATCTATATGTACTTTGCAAGCATGTAATATAGAAATGTTTAATGTGGCCATATTACATACTTAGCCATACTGAGGCATATCACTCTTGGCTTGGTAATTGTGACACCATGATGGATGGTTTTGGGAAATGTTACCTCCTTTGCCCTCCCAAATTCCCTCCTTTGTACCCATGACATCACAATATGGAGTGTTTATGTCCTGACAGCTGGTCAGAAAAGTCTCCAATGAACGCTGCATTCTAACAAGTGCCAGAATACACAACGTCCAAGGGCAACTGGTCCCCCACGGTCCTCCCAATACGGAAGTCTGCCAGAGGCTTCCCAACTCACCCCTGGGTTGAGAAACAGGTTTATGTGTTTATGTAGCAAAGCTTGGTTCTGCTGGTTGCCTGCGCAGAAATTCTGCAGAAATTCGTGAGCCAGCCTCATGATCTCCTGCATCTTGGTATCTTCGGCCTGTGTGAGAGCAGAGACAGGAAAAGCATTCACTGTGAAGCTTCTGCTCCATGCTAATACCCTCTTCCACAGTAAGATCCAAAGGTGTGCGCCCGGGGTACTGATGGTAGAGTAAGGTGATTGCCAGACCCCCCTGAGAATTAGTCAGAAAAAAACACACTCGTGCCTTGTGAATGAAACTGAATTCTTTCCTGCTGGCTACTAGCATTAACACAAAGATTTTGCATAGGACAATTTGGACTTTGCAGAGTTAAAGTTAACAGAAGGATTCTGCTGTCTGTCGTAGGCTGGAATTTCCAAATTCCTGCTTTCGAGAACGGGTCGTGACAGTGGAGCAGAGACCACTTCACCCCTGCTGGTACACATTCCGCCCATCTGGTCACGTCAGTTCTACAGCTATTGTGAAACATGGTAACTTCTAGCACCGTGTGCCGGAGAAGAGAGGAAACATCAGCAGATTATAAATCAAGACACCTACACCCACTCTACTGCCTTCTCTGTAACCCCAGTCCTATCTGTAAACCAAGATTTAGCTTTTCCTTCTACAAAATGGGACTGCCCTGGGCAGCCTATGTTGTTGGTCATGTGACACTTCTACAGTTAAGACTGGGATTTCATATTAAAAATTTTAGTGCTAGTAAAGAACTATGTTTGAAACTGTTATGAAACGTAAAGCCTACTGTATTCTGCCCAGTTGTCAACCACAAACATTTAAGGCAGTAAAAGGAGAATGAGACTCTCGAGAGTGGAAGCCACCATTCGCATTCTACTTCATGCGACTCCTGAAGCAAGCATCTCGTATCCATCACCCCCCTCCTAGCAGGAGACTGGCAGCAAGGAATGGAGGCCTTTGTCTACTTTATTCTGAGCTCACGTGGACACGATGACCTAGCCGTGTGACCTAGAACTTCCTGGCATGCTTCGGCAGCCACTGCTCAGGGCGAGTTAGCTCTTGGCTCTGGTTTGAACTAAGATCATCAAATTTGAGGAGCAAGGCAAAACATTTTTTTTTTAGGCTTGGTGAGTCAAGAGGCTAAACCCCAAACACTGCAGGGACTTATGCAGCTCTCTGGAAACTCAGCAGCTATTCGGAGCTGACATGCTGGGCACAAGCAGGCAGTGGGTTGGAACTGGCCCATATTTATAACTTGTCAACTCTGTCGTAAAAAATAACCCTGGGAGAAGGCAGGACAAACCTATCAGGAACTAGTAATGCGAGGGTTGTGAGCAAGCAGGTATGGTAATCAAATAAAATAGGTCTTTGTAGGAGGGAGTGGGTACTACGCCTACGTCTAATTTGTGGGCAAAAGTTCTAGGTATAAGAAATCAGGGAACTCAGGACAGACAGACAATGCTGGTTGAGTAACCTTAACAGTTCCGCATGCTTCCATGTCTTCTACCCAAAAAGGAATCTGCTGAGCTCAGGGTGGGGAAGAACTGGGGTTTGAAGGGCACTTTCACAAGGCGGGCAGGCTTGGAAGACATTGTGTTACAAGATGTCACCTGGTGAGAATCTCTATTCTCACAAACTGGGATGTTTGTGCCTATCTCACAGTGAGTGAGTGCACACACACACACACACACACACACACACACACACACACACACAAACACACACACAGAGGTGGGGTGGGTGGGAGACAGAGACAGAGTTCTGCCTTAGAGGTACCAACTCCAGATCAATCGAATTGTCTATACTTTAACACAGTTCTGTGAATGGCTATCATTAAAAGCAAGGACCAAGCTGTAGCCTTCAAGGCCATCTCCTCACACCACATACTGGAAAACTGTGGACGGCACGCACACCTGCGATAACTCCAAGTTACCTATAGGTCTGATTTCCCAGAAGGATTCACCCTGTGCTTTCCTGGGGGCTGGGGAAAGGTCATAACTTCTCCATGGTGGACAAGGCAGCTTCTATGTGTGGCACTATCTAGAATATAAAGCAGCAGACCCAAACTCCATAGGGAGGCTGAGCTAGCCACATACACAGCTGTGCCACCCTGAGTCTTCCCGGCCACAGGGTCCTCACTCAGGCAACCCTGTCTCATCACCATGTCTACAGGACACAGGAGATACACACCAGAAGGACTGCAGCAAAGTGCTGTGGGTCTCCAATCCCTCAGCAGTGGGCTTCCTCCAGGAGCTGCTCCACCAATGGGTCAGCCTTTGGGATTGTTATGGAGCACAAAGCACTCCAGAGTCATGCCAAACTTCCCTAGGCTTCTGTGTCCCAGTATGTCACGTGGGTAAACCACAAAGCCTCGCTACTACGGCAAGGTTTGAATGTCTCCCCAAGAGTCTGTCTGTCTCCATAGATGCTGAATAGTTAGGCTTCTGCCTGAGCTGACTGGCTTTTCAACAAAATCTGGATATATCTGGAAAGAGGGAAAATGAGCTGAGGAACGGCATCCATCAGACTGGCTCATGGGTAAGTCTGTGGGGCATTTTCTTGATGAGTGATTACTGTGGGAGAGCACAGCCCCCTCTGGGCAGTGCTGTCCGAGTGCAGGAGGGTCAGCATTCTACTAAAAACCAAGCTGGTCAAGCCATGGGAAACAAGCCAGCAAGCGGCACTCCTTCATAGTCGTGTATCTGTTCTTGCACTGGGTTCTTGCCTTGACTTTCTTCAGTGATAGGCTGTGACCTGAGAGTTGTAAGAGGAAACAAACCCTTTCTTCTTTCTTCCCCAACATGCCTTTGTTCATGATTTATCACAGCAACAGAAATCAAATCAAGACAGTACCCGTCTAAAATACAATCAAAACACCAAAACAACCAAAACGACAACAGCCACCACCACCACCACAAAGGTGCTGGGGGTGTGGTCTAAATATATACTCAGATGACAGGACACTGCCAAGGACTAGAGCAAGTTCCACTCGCCTCCAATGACTTGTAGAGATTACTTTGTTTCTGTCTTGTTTCGGACAAAGGTGGCTAATACCAGCTAATACATAACCCATCTAGGAAGGGTCGGGTGTGACGGAGGAACGAGATCTTTTTTCTTTATAGAAGACAAACACAGGAGGTGCTGGGGAGAGGTGACGTGTCTGATATAAATGACTTGGTCTTGCTTTAGTCCCAAGCACATCACTGGCCCTCACCCACTTTGTCCAATTGGGAAGAGTTTGGGGGGTGGGAATCCATCCCACTCTGGAGAGCAGCATTGCGGGTGCGAGCCCCTCTCACCTTCTCATAGGGGATCTGCAGCAGCTCCAGCACCACAGCATGGGCACCCATGTTCCTCAGCAGTCGCTGCTGCTGCTTCCTGCTCTTCCTCACCGACGCGCTCTCTTGAACACAGAGCTTGCTAAGTCGAATCAGAATCTGAGAGAAAAATCAACCATAGAAGACCAGGAACTGTAGTGTGAGGAGAGGCCTGAAGGGGAGGAGTCATAATTCATTCACGACCTAGGAGAGGGGCATTCCTCCAATACACAGAATCTATGCTGATTGTACAAAGTCTGAGCTGTATAAGAAAAGTGTATCTTGCTGAATAAGTGGCTCATCTAGGTTTCAGCAGCCAGTGAGATGGGTTCATGGGTCACTTAAATGATCTGCTAGATAACAGCTGCCAAGACCTTAGGAGGGCTTTTCTGGGGTAGAAAACACAAAGCTTCTAAGCCCAAGCTAGTATATGCAGAGATTTCTAAAGCCAAGCATGGCTATAAACCCTTAGTCATTGTATGAGTGAATCTTTGATCCACTTCAAAACCTGAGAATTATGTAGTTCCTATTAAAAAAAACAAAAAACAATGCCTCCAAAAGGTGAGGGACTAAGAACACTCAGATAATACATAGTACAGCTGGGTTTTAAACGTGAACCTGAGGCTGGCACCAGAGTATTCAACCTAAGAGAGCTACCTTCTCCTCTCCCCGGTCAAATTTTACACCACGAAAAAGAGCTCGCGTTGTGCCTTCAACTTGCCAATCACTGACTAAAGCTCACTAGAGTCACCAGGATGGAGGTCAGGAGGGGCAGCTCACCTCTTTCACCACTCGGTAGTTGTAGCTGCTGGTGCTTTCGTGCTTCAGTGGCTTACTGGTCCCCTCCTAGGAACCAAAAAGAACACATGCAGTAAGTGCCTCTGTGGTCTACTGTTGGGTGAACATGTGAACCCTTTAAGAAAGCACACACATTTCTCATTGTCTTTCGACACTCAGGCTGCCCAAGATGTTCACCTGTTCTTCACCTACTAGAAGAAGCTGTGGTGGTCATTCCCTACTGAGTCTCTTGAGGGAAATCCAGTGCTTACCTCCCTCAACTAAGTCTCTTCTACATGGTCCACAGCTGCTCAGAAAGTCATCTAAGCTTTGATTTTATAGCTTATCTCCTAGGACAATAGCTATTATCTTAGCAAGCATCTCTGATAGCAACCATCTTATCACCTACATTTATATCTAGGACTAGAAGAGGACGCTGCCTTGATTTAAAAAGCAGGAAAGCCACTTCGAGACCTAACGTGGGCTGTGCCTACCTCAGTTTTCTTATGTTCGTTTTCACCAGAGGCTCCGTCCATAGGCTCATCGGGACCCTGGCCTTTGTATACCCAGAGCTCAGACTTCTCCACGATGGATCTTAGCTGGTCCAAGTCTTGCTTGATCTGTTTGTAGTTGTCCACATCTTGGCTAGTAACCAGCAGTTGAACCTTAATGAACACAATATGTTAGTTACATGAACCTTAAGACACAGAGAGAGAGAGAGAGAGAGAGAGAGAGAGAGAGAGAGAGAGAGAAAGGGAGGGAGGGAGGAGGAGGAGGAGGAAGAGGGGGAGGAGGAGGAGGGGGAGAGAGAGAGAGCTATAACCTTTTCTTTGCATGTAACACACACAGCTTTTTGATACACAATGGCCACGCTGGTCCACAGGATGTACCTGTTTGAAGGCCTGAAGGACCTCCTGCCTCTGGCTGAAATGCCGGAAGAGGAGCTGCAGGGCCCCAGACACCAGGGGTGGGTAATCATGCATTGTCAAGTGGAGCAGGACCCTGAGGAAGGTTCTGCCACCATGATCATCCAAGTCCAGAGGTGTGTTCTCCTCACTACAGGAACAAAGGGAAGAAGAAAACAAGACCAAGTAAAGCCACAGTCCAGGACCATGCATGTGAGCCCTGATGGAACCTCACTTTTCATCAGCTTTTTTGTGTTTTACCCTCAGCTCCACTGTGAGAAGAGGGGACGATTACAATGTTTCAACTCCCTAAGCCGACAGGAGTAACATTACAAGATTCATGAGACCTAACTTACAGTGATTGTCCACTGGCCTTCATCTGTGCTCCAAAATCTACAGCAAACGTGCTCTTTCTAAGATTTTTGTTTAAAATGCTGTCGCTTAGCACTTATTAAAATCATCTGGTAATAAAAGAAAAACAGTTTTGAAAGTATCTAGCCTGCAATCTAGAAAGCACTTGCTTTCTGTTGCCCTGTCTTCTTGCAACATTTGTTCTGGGAATCGGCCATGGCTCTGTGAAGAAGCACAAACTGACGGTGTGGAGCAAGGCTGAAACCTCAGCTTTACACATATGCCTTCATCAGCACCAGGAATATGAGTGAACAGCAAGTGTGTACCCTTCCCAATTACTGTATCACAACAGTCGCAAGGCCGACCCAACAGGACTAGAACCGCTCAGCCACGCTCCTGCTCAGCCGGGCTCCAGTCAACCCAGAGAGCTGTGAGAAATACTTGGTGTTCGAACTCTCAAGACTTTTGGAGATGTGTGTTAAGGAGCAATAAACAGTCAAAGCAAGTATGCTGGTTATAATCACGGTGGCCTTAGGTTACTTATTGTAGATACTAATTCTATACTAAGTTTTATACTAATAGTGTTTTATGTTTAACCTAAGGCCTGTGATATGAGAGGCGTTCCCATCAGGAGTAATTAAAGGATACTTTGTATTTTTTAAAATTTATTTACTTTTACTGCTGTAGCTTCCTTTGTTATTTATTTATTTTTGCTGTTGTTGCATAGCTTGGCTATCAGTGGATGAAGTCAATGACATTAGAAACCTCTATCTGATTTGAACCCCCTTTCTCTACTCTTTGACTTTTATTTTTGCTGTTGTTGCATAGCTTGGCTATCAGTGGACGAAGTCAATGACATTAGAAACCTCTATCTGATTTGAACCCCCTTTCTCTACTCTTTGACCCACACCATGTAAAAATAACCTTGCAAATATATGCATATTAGGTCACCTTAAATCTTTTTTGTCCTAGGCAGGACACACACACACACACACACACACACACACACACACACACACACACACACACACCCTAAATCTTTTCTGTCCTAGGCAGGAAATGCACACATGCACTGCTCACCACCTAAGTTCTGTGCCTCAGTAATTCCAAACGAGCAGTACAAGAAGCTGACCTGAAGGCTGAATAGTATGTGCAAGCAAAAAACCCTAGAGATTTACAGACAGGCTGCCTACCACACTCCAGAACTACCACAAAATAAGACAATGGAAACACACTTTCCTTCCCCCAAAGATGCCTTCTGCTTGCTCTTCAATGTGTTCAAAGTCAAGAGCACCTGAAAGGTGAGAGGACATAGAGTTAGACACAACCAGGATGGAAAGCCTGCTTCTGGTGGACTCATGCTAATGTGCTTCTAAAACAATGCTCTCCTGTGACCCTCAATCTGCCCGGCACAACCTACAGAGCCATGGAGCCAGGCTAGCCCAGATGACCCCCACACCTGTTATTTTTTTCTGACTTAAAAAAATACTTGGGCTGTCTGGGAATCACTTCAACCACCATCTTTCTTTCCCTTAGCCTTCTCCATTATCTATGGCTGAGTCGAGCTTCAAATACGGGACAAAAGTTGCTGGTGGACAATCAAATTCCTTGGAGAATATTTTTGGCGTTGTGTGGCATTTGGGTTGCTTTATAGGAAACCCCAACACTATAAAGCTCGGGTGTCTTTAGTGACTAAAGGTATACCCTCCAAGAAGCAATGTTTGTGTCTGTTTCATCAATATACTCTTGATTAAAGAGTCTGTAAAATACTGCAATCTTCAAGAGCAGTCATGTTTCACCCGGTTTTCTGGAAGACACTGTTTTGAGCCCCAAGTGGCACTACACCCAGGTCCCAGTCTATGGCTGAAATTCCCTGCTGGCATCACTAACCTGGTACATTACTTGGCCCTTCTTGGCTGCTGTTTCCGGAGGATGTTTCTGATGACTGGGAATTGCTTTCATCAAACTCCCGCTTAAATATACACAGGAGGCAGGAGATCCTATAATCCAATCTCACATTCAAAATAAACTAAAGATTCAAGTAGAAATGGAAACACTTTGGTTACATTAACATACCATCTTTAGCACTTTGCCAAGCTGCTGCACTCTGGCAGGGCCTGGTATCGGCTGCATCAACTACCTTAAGCACTGAGTCAAATGTTTGGCTTAGGTTTCAACAGCCATTTTAACAATAACAGACTTCTAAGGGGCACATCTAGTCTGCCCATGACACCTTAGTTTCCAGTGTAGACTTTGGCATCCTGAATTAAACACCCAGAATAATTCATCATTCATGCCTCCATTCTTTACAAAACAGAACTACATTT
The DNA here is from genome assembly GCF_021556685.1 of Rattus norvegicus. Taxonomy (NCBI): domain Eukaryota; kingdom Metazoa; phylum Chordata; class Mammalia; order Rodentia; family Muridae; genus Rattus; species Rattus norvegicus. Next base: position 142,560,666 of record NC_141537.1, on the reverse strand, counting down.
CTGCAAAGACTGAAAGCCAACTCTGGGCCTAGCTGGAGATGAAGTTGGCCACTTTGAATTGAAGTGAACTGACAGAAATTTTGCTTTTATTTCTGATTGTCTCCTCTGGTTAGGCATAGCCCCCTGGGCTCTTGTTCTAACTTCTTATATTCCCTATCCCTCTACTCCTGCAGGCACTTTCCCAAGGATTGTTGCTAGAACCCAAAAGAAAAGTTAGCCAGCTGCATCATTTAGGCATCCTACTGACATCCCTCCTTCCTTTCTCCTAGCTTCTGCTTGGCCCTCTGGGTGACCTTACCCAATTGCAGGCTGTCACAAATCCCACAAGGAGACAGATGTTTGACCTGTTTCCAAGCTCTTAGTCCCTGTTCCCAATGACTGCTGCACATCCGGTTCGGTATCTTCCCAGAACCTCAGATTCAGTATTATGCAAAACCAACTATAATTGTCACATCTAGGTGTCAGCTTAGATAGATTTAAATGACACCCAGACAGCTGACTGGAGGCTGGGAAGATGCACAGAAAGGTGGGAAGACGGGCAGTCAGTGGTCATTAGTAAGGAAGGAAGGCTTCCTTTTGTTTGAATATTTTTTCAGTTTTGGACTATAGTAACTGGCACGGCAGATGGAAACAATCATGTCAGAGAGGACAGAGTAATAATTCTAAGAGCGAGCCAAGTCCTTGTGTGTGGAGGGGGAAAGTCAGTTGGAGACTCTTGGCCTCGTTACATCTCGGAACTCCGAACAGCTTGTGACGCTCTCTGTCTGCTCCCTGTATGTACGTCATTTTCAACCCCAAAGATGTTCCTCAGTAGAAAGAGTCACATTAGCTATGTTATAAGACTAGACACATAGTAGGTCTGATGCATCAACTGCCACTTAATTGGTTTAATGGAGAAAGAGTCGACAATGTGTACTGACTGTTTCAAGATGATTTACCATCTCCCTTTCCCTCTGGAAAACAAGCTGTTCCCAAACTTGTCTCCACTTCAGACTCTTTGCATTTGCTAAATCCTAAGATTTCCAAGGTATGGCCATGGGTAGCTCTTGCTGCATCCATGTTTGAGGAAACCACCACTTTACTACAGAGGTCTTCTCTCACAACATAAAAACACATTATCTTTGCCTATGGAGTCCTCTAAATCAGCTGAACCTTGTTTAAAAGTAAGAATTAATTCTTATTTTATATGTATGGGTCTTTTGTCTGCATGCTTTTCTGTGTACTACTTGCATTCCTGGTGCTCAATGGAGGCTTGAAGAAAGCCATCCAACTTCCTGGAACTGTAGTCACAGATGGTTGTGAGCCGGCATATGGGTTCTGGGAATCGAACCCAGGTCTTCTCGAAAAGCATCCAAGTTGCTTTAACCATTCCATTTTTGTTCCAGATTCGTCTGTATGTTTTAACAACTAAGCATTGATTTTAGATGACGTGTGCCTATGCTCCCAGTCACAACAAAGCTTTTCAGGATCAGAACTTTAATGGATTTTGTTCCTTGATGGCTCCCAAGTGCTAAAGGGAGTTGGTATGGGGTTGGTGTGGGGTTAATATCAACCAACACTCACAGGTTAGTAGATAAGTGAATGAAAAGGGAGAAAATAGAGAAGGAGGAGGAGGAGGAGGAGGAAGAGGAGGAGGGGAAGGGAAAGGAGGAGGAGAAGGAGGAAGAAGGCTTTGTAATGCTAATAGAGTCCCCAGAGTAACTCTGGGCATAGTGAGTGAACTCTAGGCAAAGGCTTGAGCAGAGAAAGGGAGAGCAGCTGTGATATAAAGCTAAGGTAAATGAAGAAGTTGTTGGATGGCAGAACAGACAAAGCCATGTTGGGGATGGGTAGGAAATGGCAACAAAGAATTAAAAGGAGCAATTCCGAAATGATACACAGGGAGGAGCTAACATTTTTGCTATTTTTTTCCCAGAATGCCTTGGGCCTCTATCAGAGCTGGGAGAGGAGATGTGAAACAGAGACCTCATGAGTATCTTGTTCCTTGCACCATACCTGGAGTATTTCAATGATCTTTAACTTGGTGTCCATGACCATGATATCCTCTTTCTCTGGCTCTGCCTGCTTCACATTTCCTTCAGGGGCAGCAGCCATAGGAGTCATGGGCAAAAAGCCTCCTCCCCGAAGCACCACCTGGGTCATGAGCTCCCCAACTCCATGGATAGATCTCATCACGTTGCTGCCTAGAAAAGGCCAAGTCAGACCATGGTCATGACATCTCTGGAGAGAGCCCGAAGAATCTGATTAGGGGTATGGGCTTTTTAAGGTAGACTATTTAACACAACCCTGTTGAGATAATTCTGTCGACCCAAGGAACCCAAACAGGTTAATAAACATTACAAATTTAAGACTTCTGAGATTAGTGGAACACCATGGTTTTGACATCTCCAGTGGGGTGTTGTTTCTTTACTAATTTTATCACCAAGTATGACTTGGCACCAATGACGAGCTCTTGTGATTGTACCCAGACTAGGAATGTAAGCTAGCAGGGCGCAGATACTGCTGCTTGGAACAAAAGCCACTTGGCCTTGAAGGCCTTGCATCACCTCCGAGTCTCGTTGTCCTCACATAGAAAAAGAGCTCTGTGACAGAACTCAAGGGTGTGACGCATACAAAATGACATCACGTAGTACTTGGCAAATAGAATCAAATCAAATGCCTTCTCCATCCTAGCTGTAGAAAACACACCATGGTCATTCTATGCCTATTCTAACCCCCGAATATAGCAAGAAACAAACATTTAAACAAGGATTTCCCTATTCACAAGTGAGAAGGAATATCAAGACACAAGCTTGCACTTCAGTTCGTCATACAGGAGTATCGTCCTCAAGTGTCTCAGACGCATGGAGAACAGATGGCAGAGCATGGGCTTGGAGGGTCCAACAGTGAAAGCACAAGGAAACTTTCAAACTATCCAGTAAGACGCAGGGAAGGAGTCTAGACAGATGCAAGGGCAGAGTGAACTGCCGAGAGCGACCAGCAGTGGTGGGTGCTGGACTTAATGGAACTCTTCCCGACTTTACTTCTATTGGTGTGCTCCCAGTGGTGAGAACGGACAAGGACAGGACAGGCTGTCACATGATAAGGCATGGCATGAGTGAGACAGCACGGGCTGGGAGGGCATCTGTCAGCACAGACACTTCAGATACTCACTCTTCAGCTTCTCCTCAGCATTGTTACCTTTATTCTCTTCGCCTTTCGTCATCTTGCTAATGGGGAAGATGGTTGTCACATGAACACAGTCTAAGATTGCCAAGAGGATCTTGGTTAATCGGAGAAGGTCAGAAAAGTTGTAGAAGCCAAAGTATATGAGGTTCCTGGCTAAGTTCACAACCTATTACATTTAAAAGAAGAAGAAATTAGTATTCAGTGACCTGTGTCCTCCTGTCCCACTTGGTACTCACTAGCTAATTGAGACAGACTATGCCTTCTTTACGGGCCGAGAAGGCATACATCTGGGTTTCTGTTAAAATTTTATTTTGTTTCACAAGGAAGAAAACTAAGAAATGAAAGCTTGCAAAACCACCCATCTACCTTGATGACTAGGCAATGGGCCTAATCAATTGATATTCTGACTTCCCAAGAATATATCCGATCATAACCAGTAGGAGCACAGATAAGGGCACTGTGGGTCTCCGAAATATCGTGCCTAAAGAATAATAGTATAGTCTTGGAAACAGCTGAATGCAAAAGTAACAAAGATTTATGCTCCTCAGATATGATGCTATGACCCATCCCAAGCAAGGACTTTCTCTCCTAATACTTTCAACAAGAAGTGCAGAGGCCCCACGACACTCGCCCACTTCACGTAATCTGCTTTCTGCATTTCTATGAGGCTAAGCCTCTGGTCACTCTTCGATTTTGTTGGAACAAATCTGACCCAAATTATATTTGTGTTTCAAAACAAGAGCACTGTGATAAAATTGCCAACTTTCTACTTATGCCACAGGAAAAAAAATGAACACTGGTGACAAAATTGCAGAGAGCCTTCACCATGCCTTACCTCAAATGTGAGCTTATTTTTCTCCTTATCAGAAAAGGGGAATCTTTGACAAACCACATCTCTCAGGTACTCCTCCACAAACTCCATCGTCTGAGCAAACCTCTCCTTGATTTCATCCTTCGATGCTCCACTGCTGTCATAGCTGAGAGGGAGGGAGAGAAGGGGAGGGGGAAGGAGCGGGGAGGAGGGGGAGACAGGGAGAGGGAGGACAGAGAAAAGGGAACCATCAAGCTCCTCCCAGCCAGGCCATTTTGGGCTGCTTAGCCTTCAAAGACAGCATCCCCTAACCTGGAGCAGACTTCTGCTTCCTTCCTTAGCGTGCACACTTACAAAGCTACTTTAGCCCCTCATCATGTTTACTGTCTGTCCCCACTACAGTAGAGGTAGTTTTCTAGATTATCACTAATATTTGCCAATCTTGGGACACCATACAAATTTAGACATTTGCAAAAGGAAGGGGATAAACAAGAGATAGCAAGATGCACCCCAGCACCCCATGTCCCTAAGGAATTAAATAATACTTGGTAGCCACACAATTCTATTTAAATTCTGAAGGAAAAAGTTCTTTCTCTTAGGATTTCCTGAGGTCACCTATGTGTCTTCTCTGAGGCTGCACAGATTAGAATTATGGGGTTTTGAAGTGACGTGAGAGCTCTTCAGGGAGCAGGACCCACGCTTACTCGTCAATGGCGATCTCGGAGGGAATTTCTGACCACAGACGGGCGTATTTCACAGGGGTCACCTGCTCCTGGGGATCTCGGTCCACATGCATGTGAAGCATGAGGCGGCAAAAGGATGCTCTGAGGTCATAGGGGAGGTTCTCATCGGACATGCAGCGGAGGATGAGGTCAACATCCAGCTGCCCGGATATTTCATTGATGGCCAGGTACTGGCGGTCCAGACACATCCTTGCAAAGAGGTTCAGCTGATACCTGGGGAAAATCAAGAGAAGGCTCACAATCAAGAAATCATTTACTCGGGGTTAGGGATTTAGTTCAGTGGTAGAGCGCTTGCCTAGGAAGCGCAAGGCCCTGGGTTCGGTCCCCAGCTCCGAAAAAAAAAGAAATCATTTACTCACTCATGTTTTATAGGAGTGAAATGTGGCCACTAAACTTCTATGCCAACATCCCTAAATGACTGTTGTACATATAATTTTAGATTCCGAATTAAGGAGATGGAAGAAAAGTTCATAGGATGCCAGAAAGTAAGGGTCAGCATCCCACGGTCACACATCTGTCCAGCTATGTTAAAGCAAACATGTTATATTCATGGTGAATTACATTCACCATCTTTATCTTATAAAACAGAGAAAAATGCAAAACCTGGGATGATTATTGTTCTGCTCCTACTTTCTCTCTGTAACCCCTGTATTTCATACAGTATGTCAAAGGTTCTGCAGGAAATGTCACACATATCGATTATTTAAAGTGTAATTAAAATTCTACAATATCTTTAGCAGTCCCATATCATGACGGTTATTAATGGTAAAAATGTAGATTGAATCATCAATGTAGTACTGCTTACTAAGGTAAAAAATATGAGTTCCCATCCATCCACCTCTTCAAAGGGAGTGGACACTCGTGTGTACACAAAATTAAGTGAGGATGTGCCCTCGCATGAAGAACTCAACTGTGGAATATGAAGGAATGCCAAAGGCCAACAGAAAGTGACATATTAGCAAAATGAAGGCATATAGCAGTAAAAATTATAGAAACAGTCTTCCCCTATTGACACTGAAGTTATATTTTCATATGTATTTCAGAAATCAAACTAAGGAGAGCTCTAGAATGGTATCTGCTGTAAGGTGCCATTTACATAAAATCTGAGCAATAGGACACATATACACACACACGTGTAATCACACGTATAATCATAACCAGGAGGAGCTGCAGAGATGGGCCAGCAGTTAAAAGCACTTGTTCTTTCAGGAGACCTAGGTTCAGTGCCCAGTTATGGGTGGCTCACAACCACCCATAACTTCAGTTCCAAGAGACCCAGTGCCCTCTTCTGATCTACACGGCAGTGAACATCCATGTGGTATGCAGGAACATACATGCAGGCAATGCATAAAAAGGTCTAAAAACATTAACATACAATAATAAAAAAAAGACTACCATGTGTATAAATAGAACAGCCTAGAATATAGGAGTAAGAAAAGGAATTTTAGCTGCAAAGTTTCGTTCATCTTGTTAGGAAATAGCAGAAGTACTCAGTTTTCTTCCTTTTCTTTTCAGAGGTATCTAGTAGTTGACTTCCCTTCCTTTTCTTTCCTTTTCCCTGATTCATGTGGCAAGGCTATGTGGCCTTGGAGCTGTGGCCAAAACCAGGAACTAAGGAGGTCAAGAGAGGTGGACAGTGGTGACATACAGTGACATACACAGGCAAACAGGTGAACATCCCAGGAAGGATAGCAGCTGGAGGGTAACAGCCAGAGAGCATCTGTGGTTTTAGGACAGAACTGAAAGAACGCACTGAGCACCCTGCATCGGAAATACGTCAGACCAGCATTTCAGGTACCAGTTTGCGTAAACATTATCATTTGAGTTTTGCTGATCTGAAAATCTAAAATGCTCCAAAATCTAAATCCTTTTGAATATCATGCTTGGGGCTTCACCAGTTCTGTATTTCAATTTCAGAATTTTTAGACTAGGGCTACATAGCTTATGTTACTGCAAACCCATGCTATTTATCATAGATTTGCATATATGAACATGGATAAATAGATTATGAAAACCTAGGTGTGTGCACACGTATGGAAAGACATTCTCTGTTTCTGTAAATTTTCTGGAAGACTGGCACTATTATCCCTATTTTAAAGATAAGGGCTCTGGAACATAAAGGCAAATTCAGCCAAAGCAAAAAGGCTAGTTAAGTAAAGAGATCAGGATTTGGCCAGATGCAGCATGACCTCACAGCCTGCCTGCTGCTGCCTGCACTATATACACTATATACTATGTGCTGTTTATGGGTCAAGTGTAACAGGCTGATGCACGCTCTTGCCCTTCCTATGACATGGACACACAAAGACAACCAGAGACTGTAAGTCCCTGGCATCTTCTGCTTAATCTTCATAAAGCATACATCGGACTTCCTGTTGGACAGTCGTACTGCAGGACACCACACTATTTCTCAGAGCAGTGGTTCTCGACCTTCCTAATGCTCCAACCCCTTCATACAGTTCCTTGTGTCACAGTGACCGCAACCATAAAATTATTTTTGCTGCTACTTCATAACTATAATTTTGCTACTGTTATGAAGTGCAGTGTGTGTTCCAATGGTCTTAGGTGACCCTGGAAAAGGGTGCTTTGGCTCCCACAGGTTGAGAACCATGCCTTAGAGTGAGCAACAAGAAAACCACATGCTTCCCTCTTGGCCCAAGGCCATCATGCTTCCCACTCACCTGTAGTAGCTGAGGACATCCCTGTCTTCCTTCTGTCCCTCTTTAGCATCTTGTGCCAATTCCCTAACACTCTTGCTACGGATCTCTTTGTTGCTGTCCCTCCAGAACAGCCACACCTCTTCCTCATCTTCCCCAGCTTCCAGAGCATTCTCTCCGGTGGAAACGCCTTCAAACTCAAAACGAGAAAGAACCAACCTGTGAAAAAAGCGTAGGAGATGGAGCTCAGGTTTTATGAAATCCTTTGAAGCCTTGCTTCCCTTCCAGCCCAGAGACACACAGGAAACCACATTGTTCTCTCCTTTTCCCAGTGGCAGAGCCACAAAGAATCCGTGTGGTCCTTATGGGCTTGAACTTGGAAACTGTCACCTACCACTCTTTTCCTCCCGGTAGATTTTGGCAGTATCTGTAACATTGTGATTGTCACAATGCTGAGAGATGCTGCTAGGATTGTGTAGCCACAATCTAGGGACACTTCTGCTAAATATTCGACAGTGACAGGACCTTTTCTGCCATGAAGTCATCTAGCCCCAAATGTCATAGTACCACGGTTGAGGCACTTTGCAATAACACAAATCCCCAAACTAAGTTACTAAGAAAAACGGCACCACTAGATTATACCTTAACTCTTTCTAATACTGCCTACATGGCTTCAGTACAGTCACCAGAGAAAATGCTCCTTTACTAAAAGTAAATGACTACTATTACCAAAACAGTAATAAAATTAATTATGATTATTACCTACCATAACTATAACATAGTATTTATACATAATAATTATAATATAATAAGCACTGCTTAAATATTTTCCCTACATTTTTATTTGTGTGTTACAATGGATGTGTAGATGTCAGTGGGCAACTTGTGGGAATCGGTTCTCTCCTCTCCCCACGAATATCCAGGGAGCTGAACTAGCCTGGCAGGCTTAGCAATGGATGCCTCACTCTCTGAGCCACCTCACCAGTCCATCACACTTTGAACAATGATAATTTACAACTCCTCCCAACACTAAATTAATATTCACACTGAATATTTGTTAGCATCCTTTATTTTTTAACGAATGATAGAACTTCATGGCTCATCAACTCTTTAAACAGTGTGCCAAATGTTCCCTAGTGGGTTTATATAATTTTAGAGTATACAGAGTTAAGTGACCTCCTGTACAAAAGGTCACATCAAGAGCCAGCTAAATGTAAGCTCAATGGACCTTTTAAACAAGGCCTGTGAAACGAAAATGAAATGCTACCAAAACCAACATTAGAGCAGCTCTGAAGAGGAGGAGCTAGATTTATTCCCCATGAGCATACACAGCCATTTCATATCAATTGTATCTCACGGTTACTGTCTGCCTCTAGATGGTACTCACTTGGTCTCAATCAGGATGTCAGCATTGGTGGGATTCAGCACAGCTTTACAAATGAGCTCCTGGGTCACAGGGATTGACTTATTCATGGATACACAGAGGTCAGAGAGGTAATCCAAGAACCTAACCGGAAAGAAAGCAGGCAGGATGTTATGCACATACCAAGGAGAGGGAGCCTGATTCTTCCTCGCATAGACAAGTCCTACATTGCCTTCTCAAGAGAAGTTAGGCACATTGTAGATTTTGATGGCACAGGAAGGTCATATATGGTAGATAAAAAGAAGAAAATGAAAAGAAAAAATAGTCAAGCAGTAGAAGGAGGAGGAGGAAGAAGAGGAGGAGGGGAGGAAGAGGAAGAAGAAAAGGAAGAGGAGGAGGAGGAAGAGGAGGAAGAGGATGAAGAAGAGGGGAAGGAAGAGGAAGAAGAGGATGGGAGGAAGAGGAGGAAGAGGATGGGAGGAAGAGGAGGAAGAGGATGGGAGGAGGAGGAAGAGGATGGGAGGAGGAGGAAGAGGATGGGAGGAGGAGGAAGAAGAGGAAGAGGAGGAGGAGGAGGAGGGGGAGGACAGGAAGAAGTTCTCATCAGAAAGAGACAAAGAAAGCACTGGGACCAGAAGGGCCCGGCCTGTTGATGCCTAAGGCTGGCTGTGACAAACTTGCTGTATGCTGCTATGGAAAAATCCTTGGAGACATTCCTTCACCTGGCTAATGCCAGTTTCCCCATCAATGGGAATGACATAGTATATGTTTTCTAAGGGGTTTCCTGAGGACTAAATGTGAAGCTTCACAAAGACCTGCTTCAGGAGCTGCTGCAGAGAGGCAGCAGTGGCCATGCTTACAGCAGCACTATCAGTTCTGCCATGTGGCCGATGACACCGTACTGTGAACTGCTTCCCCTGTCACCTGAAATCTCAGGGAAAAGAAAGCAGGAATAGACAGGGAAGGGTTAAAAAGGATGGGGCAGATCTGTGGTGTGAGAGGGTGGGAAGATTGCCCTCAGATGCAGGAAGGCATCCAGGGGACAAGTGAACATGGTGACATAGTGACAGTATGAGCGGGAGTTCTGAGAGCCACAAGGCCCGAGAAACAATGCCCTTTACGTATGTGAGTGACAGCGCACAGGTATTTACCCTTGCTCATTTAGCAAATGAGGGAATTGAAGTTGGGCAGAAAGGAGAGGGAAGCAGCTGGTAAACACTGAGCTGAGGCCACGGTGAGCCGTTCCAGGACTGCGTACCCACCTCTACACATCACAGGGCCACTGGAACCTGACTGCCGCCAGTCCTCAGGACAGAGAGCCTAGTACAGAACACCAGGGACAGCTACAGCCCCACATTGGCATGCACGGAGGTCTCCTCTTGAGTCCCCTCTGGTACCTCACCTGGGCTCCCTGTTCTTTCGCACCAGGCTGACAAACGTGTCAATCTCTGCTGCGGTGATGTGCTTTTCCAGGAGCTTTCGGTTGTTGTGGAGCAGGGCAGTGATGGTGTCTTCGGCCAGCACATCATAGCCAATCTGCTTCTGCATGAAGCCAAACTGCTTGGCTATGTACTCCTTTTAGGGAAAGAAACACAAATCAACGGGAGACATGAAAAGACAGTGTGATAAAGCTAAAGGTTAGAGAAACCAGTAGGAGAGCCTGAAAACTGAGACTCAGCAGCAAAGGGCCCTGGGCATCTTCAGTCTTCTACCTCGGGACGGGGGGGGGGGGGGCCTCAGATCCCACCACAGACCATCGGCAAGAAAGCCTTATGATTATATGTGGATATTTTCATGTACAACGTCAGTTTTTAATCTACTGATTTATTCTTAAAATAGGGTTGGAAGCAGCTCCCAGCACAGTACCGGGTTCGGTGAGAGACGCTATCTCAGAGGAACAAGCAAGAGGGTGGTAGGGCAAGACGCCTTACGCCCTCCCCTGATGTCCACAGGCATGGGCGTGCACACGCACACATACATGCACATACACTACAGACATGTGTGCCAAACACACACAACCCCACATACACTGCAAATGTAACATCAACCTTAAAAATAGGAATTTCATTGAAATATATTTACAAGAGGGATTTCTCGGTGCCTTTTACATTTCTTATTTTTTTTTTTAAATTGACATCCTTTTCCAGTATCTTCCTCAGGGATTCTGCAATACATGTTCTTCCCAGGCTTGCCAACCAACTCTTTCCTTTTTACGGGCAAATTTAACAGTGTACTATTCTCTATCCATTAAATTCACTGGTACATTAACAGGTAAAACTCATGAGTAAGTAACATTAACGAGTAAAACTCGATCGCTTCCTGTCCATTTTAATCCCCACCTGGTTCTTCCTGTAGTCTTGCTGTGAGTGTCTCAGGACCCTGTAGCAGAGTCGGCAAATGTGTCTGAAAGGAGCGTGCCGCTGGTCCCCCAGCTCCTCCAGCCGAAGCATTGGGCCATCCCCGCAGTCCGTGAAGGGGGCCTGCAAAAGCTTGAAGATCTGTTTGTAAAAAGAAAGAGCGGGCAGCCATCACTGTGTGTTTTAAACTCTAACTCTCTTTCCAGGAAGGGCCACACCTAGAGAGGTAGCAGGATTCAATGAAAAGGTTTTTCTATCCAAACGGATCAGGAAACGGACACCTGAATCTGTCAGTCAGCTGAATTGGGCACCCACTTGTTTATCGGTGCCCAGACAAATGGCAGCATTTTTTAGCAGCATGCAGGGAAGGATTTAGGTTGAAATTATGACTTCTAGCAGGGACAAAAATCAGATTAGCATTGATCCGGGCACTGAAACTGAAGTTGTGAGGACTTGTTAAGGTGTCAAACATGTCCACAGTTCACCTTTTGAACTCAGCTGTCTTTGCAAGCACACACAGGTGTAGGCTGACCTCAAACACCGAGCTGACCTGTAACCCTCGGGAGGAGATTCGGTTGGTTTTGTAACAGTTTGAGAACTATCTGCTGAGTTTCATGAGACTATTCAACCCTTTTCCTATAAGGCAATGTGACCTTGGCCACACCGACCACAAGTCTTCACGAACAGGATGTAATCAGCCAGCCTGCTTGTGGATTAAGCTATAAAAACAGCTATCATCTTGGAAAAGTTGACAGTGCTCTCAGAGGGCTGCTGGATTTGATGCCTCCTGGACTACAATCCTAGTAAGACCAAAATGAATGTGATTGTTTGCTATCAAGCAGATGAACTGGATCTCAGGAACACTGGGTAACAGTGCGGACCGTGTCCAAAGTAAACATGTCCTCTCAATGGGAGAAGACAAAACACACTATCTAACATCCGTAAGTTCTCTGAGGATTAAACAGATAGCAGTTGCAAACGGAAGTACAGCTCCATATTAGAGTGACCAACACCGCTTGAACCCCTCAAGGGATGGCTATTGTGGGGATGAACAAGGACAATAAGCAAGAATTCTAATCTGGCTTTCAACACATGAAACATCTGGGTGTAATTCATTCTTGGACTTCAAACCTTGTTGAAATATGAATTTCGTCTATCACAGCCCCAACAGGAAGAAGGATTTCCACATGCCAAATTCTCATGGGAACTCGTCTCTCTTGTCATTTTGGTCACCAGGAAGTTCCAAGGAATAACTAAGCAAGCCTCCCACAGCTTTACACAGAAGTACATGGTGCATGCTCAGAGTGCGTCCTCCACCTGGATTTGTCATGCTTCTCCCTCTAAGTTGTCCACTTACTGAAGTTAACACTGTCCATACTCAGAATCTTAAAGGTCTCTAAAAGCTCATGGTAAAAGTCTGGTTTCTGAGACGGCAGTGTTGAGATGTGAGTCCTAGCCACCACAGACTCATAGCCGAATGGGTTACGTAGTAGAGGCATGGCCACAGGAGCAAGCGCTTCTCTGCTTCCTCCATGCAGGGATTAGCAGACCACAGGTTCCCCACCATCATGTACCAAAGGCTGAGAGTGGCCCCAGACTGAAACTGTTGTAGCCGGGAGTCGCAAAAGACCTTTTCTCTATAAGACTATTTTTTTTCCAGTTGTGTTGTCACAGTGACAGAAAACTGACTTCTATAAGCCAAATGTGTTCTAGATGCTTCCTATAAACTCCATAATTATGACAATATTTAGAAGTGATCACGGAGCTGTCCATAAGAGCTAATACAGGCCTTCTGAGTTTGCCAAACTACAAATTCCCTAAACATCTGAAGCAACCATAGGGACACAGGGCACATTATATTATTTTTGAAGAACATAAAGGTGTCACCTGAACACTCCTAGGGTACCTAGCAGTACCTTGACTCATGTTCAGCAAGCGTGGTACCTGTCAACTGGACTGAGGCATTGAGCTGTGAGAAGACATGGAGAGCCTTGCAGATCTGAAAAGGCTGCAAGCTACATAATGCCACCAATACGGCAGTCCGAACAAGGCAGAACACTGAAAAGAGGAGTAGTTGTAAGGCATGGTGAAGAACGATGGATGAGTGAGTGGGTGAAGCAAAGAATCTGGGGGCAGAGATTTTTGGATTTTTAGGCAATGATATTGTGATGGTGCATGCAGGCCATTATATACCTGTCAAAACCAAATCACATACACCTCCATAAAATAGGGACCTTGAGTAATAGTGACGTATTGATCTATGGTCACTCCTGCAACAAATGCTCCATTCTGCTGCAGAATGTTGACCCTGGGGCAAAGGACGCAGGACACTATCCTGCCACTTACATTTGCTACACACTTAAAACTACTCTAAGAAGTCAGTACTTTAAATAAAAACCAAACTGTAAGTTTTCGGGTTGAGAACCATCCATGTCTCTTTGTACGAGCTGGGATCCCACAGGCTTCTTACAGAGCCCACGCCAAAGCACATCAAGGCTCACTGACCTGCTTGAGAATATTCTGTTCCCTCATCAGCTTCTGCCGCTCTCGGTTGGGCTTAGAGAAGACTACTTCAAGCACGTCTTGGCCAGAGTTCGTTCCACCCGTGACAAAGTAAACCAAGTCTTCCAGCAGCTTGGTGACAGACCTTAAGAGACAGAGCTTGCTAAAGTCAGGCTTCAACATTCTAGAGGCTAAAAGCCTTGCCTGGTAAGATCCAGGCTTTAAGAACAAGGCAAACAGAAGAGAACACAGTTTTCTAGCAGCCTTGAAATCACAGCTGAGGCTCACTGAGCTGCACAACACTACAACACAAACAAACAAAGCACATGCGGAAATAAAAGTACCCATTGCTGGAAATCATAAATCAAAGCTGCCCCCGAAAGCTCAGACCTGCCCCTCCCACACATAGCTCTTCAGAGTCCTGATACTCTTGCTCCCCAAGGACTATTCCAAGTCTAGCCACCAGTGAGGACTGCTGTGTCAGCACATGCAGGACACCCTCACCTTCTCTCATTCTGGGTGATGGTGCCCTTTTCCAACTTCCCAGCGATGGAGCCCAGCACCTTGCTGGCATCATTGGCAAAGTCCAGGTCCCGAACCTCAGCAGGAGAAACGGGGACTATGGCAAAAGCTTCCTTGTCCTCCTTCAGGGGAGAGGTACCAATCTAAAAGGCAAGGGAGTTGTTATGGGATAATCTTGATTGGGAAAGAAAGATGTTAATCAAACACTTTGTTTACAGGATATTGGGCAATCCAGGGAACTTGAAGTTCTCTTGGCATTAATATCAAGTAGACATAGGACATTTCTAGAAGAATGTTCTCCAAAGAGAAAATTAGTTTTGGGGGAGCTGGTGAGGTAGTAAAGGGGAAAGTGTTAGTTTTTTCCATCTACATTGTGTATACTCCTTGTGCCTGATATTACTGTGTTACGGAGCTATTCCCACGGTAGTATACACTGCCCGGTGAGAAAGGAAAAGAGCAGAAGGAAATATGAGGGTGAATACAGGAACCACTGTAATCTTACAGCTTCCTCAGTCACAGGGAGGATGTAAGATTCTGGTAATCGAGTAACATTTCACTAATAGAGAAAATGCAAACATAGAAAATGACCCTTACTGACTCGACAGACCAGAGAGATTGTACCAGTCTTTCACTTTTTCTATGAACCTGAGCACATCCACAGAGAAAATAAAATTCTAAACTGGAAACTCCCAGGTGTATTCATTCTAGATAAGCTTAGTGACTGGTGGAGAGAGGGGGTGTCAGGAAACAGGGGTGAGAAAAACTCTTTTAGAGACTATGTATGTATACATACATATTCATATATTCATTGTATAGACTGAGGGAAAACTCCTAATGATGCAGGGGAAATCAACAAGAACTCAGTGTATGTCAGACACAACCAAACATTCCCATAACCAAAGTCATGTTAAACACGAAATGCAGAGAATTGCTCAACACCAATGGAATAAAAGAAAAGCTCTGGTTCTTGTCAAAGCTCTGAGCTTGCTTCACCCAGATCCCTGGGAATACATTTTTTTTTAATCACTTCAAGTTTGGTCATGACTATACTCTGATCAAAGCTAAAAGAAACGCGGCACCAGGGCAACACTCCCTAGTTCCATATCTCCCTCCCTGTCAGGGAGCCCTCTTATCAGGGACTAAGGGAGATGGGCAGGTTCTGGACTTACCTTCAGCATGACAGGTTTTTCCTCTTCCTTGTCAATGGGGATGTTTGTGCTGTGAACCCAGGTGTTTGTACACAGGTGTCTGAGCCGGACATAGGAGTTCCTGCAGGGAAGCATTGAAAATGATCTGGGTTACTCTACAGTCATTGGTTAAAACACATTCTGTCAAAAGGGAATGGGCTGCCAAAATAGTTCTCTGCTATAGACACCAGGCAGAATATACTTGGGAATCAATCAGTGCTTCTTGTCACCAAGGTGCTTACAATAAAAAGTAATTCATAATAACGCTAAGGTCTTTGAAATATGTGATATTTCTGAAAGATAACCTGTGAGTGAATACTAGAAATAACCTGAGACAGAGCCACAGAACTGGGTACAAACTACTGTGTATTAGTCACTTGCTACTTGTCATAACAGTTAATAATCAAAAGCTTCAAAATGCTCAATAAAGCAAAAATGAAATCCTAAAATTTCTGGAAAGATGAGTAAATGTTTATTTATTCTGTGGAAAGGGAGGGCTTTTTAAAGTATGTAATAAAGTACAATTTTAAATTTTAAAACAAAAAGAAGGGCAAAATTGAGTACATGGTCAAAAAATTGAATCTTCTGTACAGGAAGTGTGGGGGGGTGTATATGTGTATTTGTGTGTGTGTAGGTGTTTGTGTGTGCGCACTCAAGCATGCACACAACACTGTCATTGAACAAGCTAAAACAAGAATAGAAACCTGAAAACGAAAGCATTACACACATATTTCAAAGGTTACTGGTCCACACTCACACAATGAGCTCCTACAAATCAATAAGAAGCAGGAATATGAAACTGGGAAAAAGACACAGCCAATACCTTAATGATAAATATCAACTGTTGATAAACCTTCAACTTAGTACATAATTAAGACAGAATGACTTGCTATTTTTATTCTATGACATTTCTAAGATCCCAAGGCTGAGACATTATAGCTAGTCATTATAAAAGCTTAGGGAAACAAATGGCAGGCATCCTGCTTTAGTCACAGGATTGACCAAGGGCCTTGACATTCTAGACACAAGCTATACCACTGAGCTGAAGGCCAGCCCATGGCATTACTGGCTAGAATGTAATTCAGTCACAACTCTTTAGTCTGCTAGCTGGGCTACCACGACAAAGGAATACAAGCACACAAACATATATATCTTCTTTTATTTACCAACTCTAATTTTAGAATTTTTTTAGAAGAAACAAAGTTACAACATGTT